>NC_091288.1:52641424-52988924 GCF_032444005.1 Ranitomeya imitator
CAAAGGAACTAATCTAGATGTGTGGTGAGGACTTTGAACTTCCAAGTGCTTCACAGAAGTTTATAACGCAGAGCCATGAAAATAAAATAAAAATTTTATTTTCTCTAAAATGATTTTTTAGCCTGCAATTTATTATTTTCCCAAGGGTAAAAGGAGAAATTTGACCCCAAAAGTTGTTGTACAGTTTCTCCTGAGTACGCTGATACCCCATATGTGGGGGTAAACCACAGTTTGGGCACATGTCGGGGCTCGGAAGTCAAGTAGTGACATTTTGAAATGCAGACTTTGATGGAATGCTCTGCGGGCGTTACGTTGCGTTTGCAGAGCCCCTGATGTGGCTAAACAGTAGAAACCCCCCACAAGTGACCCGATTTTAGAAACTAGACCCCGAAAGGAACTTATCTAGATGTGAGGTGAGCACTTTGAACCCCCAAGTGCTTCACAGAAGTTTATAACACAGAGCAGTGAAAATAATAAATACGTTTTCTTTTCTCAAAAATAATTTTTTAGCCCAGAATTTTTTATTTTCCCAAGGGTTACAGGACAAATTGGACCCCAAAAGTTGTTGTCCAGTTTCTCCTGAGTACGCTGATACCCCATATGTGGGGGTAAACCACTGTTTGGGCACATGTCGGGGCTCGGAAGTCAAGTAGTGACGTTTTGAAATGCAGACTTTGATGGAATGGTCTGCGGGCGTCACGTTGCGTTTGCAGAGCCCCTGGTGTGCCTAAACAGTAGAAACCCCCCACAAGTGACCCCATTTTGGAAACTAGACCCCCCCAAGGAACTTATCTAGATATGTGGTGAGCACTTTGAACCCCCAAGTGCTTCACAGACGTTTACAACGCAGAGCCGTGAAAATAAAAAAATCATTTTACTTTCCTCAAAAATGATGTTTTAGCAAGCAATTTTTTATTTTCTCAAGGGTAACAGGAGAAATTGGACCCCAGTAATTGTTGCCCAGTTTGTCCTGAGTACACTGATACCCCATATGTGGGGGTAAACCACTGTTTGGGCACACGTCGGGGCTCGGAAGGGAAGGAGCACCATTTGACTTTTTGAATAAAAGATTGGCTGGAATCAATGGTGGCGCCATGTTGCGTTTGGAGACCCCCTGATGTGCCTAAACAGTGGAAACCCCTCAATTCTAACGCCAACACACCCCTAACCCTTATCCCAACTGTAGCCGTAACCCTAACCACAACCCTAACCGCAACACACCCCTAACCACAACCCTAACCCCAACACACCCCTAACCCTAACCACAACCCTAATTCCAACCCAACCCTAACCCTAAGGCTATGTACCCACGTTGCGGATTCGTGTGAGATTTTTCCGCACCATTTTTGAAAAATCCGCGGGTAAAAGGCACTGCGTTTTACCTGCGGATTTACTGCGGATTTCACCTGCGGATTCCTATTGAGGAATAGGTGTAAAACGCTGTGGAATCCGCACAAAGAATTGACATGCTGCGGAAAATACAACGCAGCATTTCCGTGCGGTATTTTCCGCACCATGGGCACAGCGGATTTGGTTTTCCATAGGTTTACATGGTACTGTAAACCTGATGGAACACTGCTGCGGATCCGCAGCGGCCAATCCGCTGCGGATCCGCAGCCAAATCCGCACCGTGTGCACATAGCCTAATTCTAAAGGTATGTGCACACGCTTCGGAAAACGCTGCGGATCCGCAGCAGTTTCCCATGAGTTTACATTTCAATGTAAACCTATGGGAAACAAAAATCGCTGTACACATGCTGCGGAAAAACTGCACGGAAACGCAGCGGTTTACATTCCGCAGCATGTCACTTCTTTCTGCGGATTCCACAGCGGTTTTACAACTGCTCCAATAGAAAATCGCAGTTGTAAAACCGCAGTGAAATGCGCAGAAAAACCGCGGTAAATCTGCCATAAATCCGCAGCGGTTTAGCACTGCGGATTTATCAAATCCGCTGCGGAAAAATCCGCAGAGGACCAGAATACGTGTGCACATACCGAAACCCTAACCCTACCCCTACCCCTAACCCTACCCCTAACCCTACCCCTAACCCTACCCCTACCCCTAACCCTACCCCTAACCCTAACCCTAACCCTAGTTCTAACTCCAACCTTAGTGAAAAAAAAAAAAAATTCTTTATTTTATTATTGTCCCTATCTATGGGGGACAAATGGGGGGGGTCATTTACTGTTTTTTTATTTTGACCACTGTGATAGATTATATCACAGTGATCAAAATTCACATTGGAACGAATCTGCCGGCTGGCAGATTCGGCGGGCGCACTGCGCATGCGCCCGCCATTTTGGAACATGGCGGCGCTCGGGGAAGAAGACGGACGGGACCCCGCCAGGATCGGTAAGTATAAGGGGGGGAGATCAGGGCACAGGGGGGGGGAGATCAGGGCACGGGGGGGCGTCGGAGCACGGGGGGGGAGGGATCGGAGCATGGGGGAGAGTGATCGGTGTGCGGGCGGGTGGATCGGTGTGCAGGGGGGGTGGATCGGTGTGCAGGGGGGGTGGATCGGTGTGCAGGGGGGGTGGTTCGGAGCACGGGGGGGGATCGGAGTGCGGGGGGGTTTGATTGAAGCACGGGGGGGTGTGATTGGAGCACGGGGGGAGCGGGCAGGAGGACGGGGGAGCGGAGCACAGGACGGAGGGGAGCGGGCCACAGATCGGGGGGCTGGGGGGGCGATCGGTGGGGTGGGGGCACATTAGTATTTCCAGCCATGGCCGATGATATTGCAGCATCGGCCATGGCTGGATTGTAATATTTCACCATTTTTTTAGGTGAAATATTACAAATCGCTCTGATTGGCAGTTTCACTTTCAACAGCCAATCAGAGCGATCGTAGCCACGAGGGGGTGAAGCCACCCCCCCTGGGCTAAACTACCACTCCCCCTGTCCCTGCAGATCGGGTGAAATGGGAGTTAACCCTTTCACCCGGCCTGCAGGGACGCGATCTTTCTGTGACACAGCATATGCGTCACAGGTCGGATTGGCACCGACTTTCATGACGCATACGCTGTGTCACAGGTCGGGAAGGGGTTAAAAAACCTTGTGGTATAACCTATATATTGGATATTCTACACTGAACATTCAATCAAATAGAACACATGAAGTGCTACAATTGATTACATTTTTATAGGATAAATTTGTTTTTTTTTAATGAAATCAGTAGATTGCTGTACAAAACTGCATGATTTATAGGGATTTTGCCCACATTTATAGCTACCATTTAACGAGAGCCATGTTTTGAACGTTCATTCTTCTCATTGGCTTCAATTCTTTTTTCTTGCAGTTTAATAGACAAAATAAAAGCTCATTTTGCTGAAAATCTGTTATAAAATATCTAAAAGATTACTATCCTGGTTAGCAAATATTTTCAAATTATTGTAATTGCTCTGCATTTTGGACTGAATTCAGAAGAAAATGTAACACATTTAAGATATTTTTCTGTTTGTAAAATTTGTTATATTGCCATTTATATTTTAAAACAACTTGTATCTGCTCTATTCAGTATCCAGTTTGAATAGCCTCTATCCTTGAATTTATGTACATTATTTGATTCTTCCATATGGTCTTTACCATGGTTACAATTTCATTTAGTCCTATTAAATTCTCCCTCTGCGATGTTTTGATGGTATGTAAGGGATGGCAAGATTGCACTTTTAACCCCTTAACCACCGGAGCTTTTCGTTTTCTTTTCACTCCTTCTTTCCAGAGCTTTAACTTTTTTATTTTTCCATCAATATGGCCATGTGAGGGCTTATTTTTTGCGAGATGAGTTGTACTTTTAAACGACTCCATTGGTTTTACCATGTCATGTAACAGAAAACTGGAAAAAAATTCCAAGTGCTTTGAATTTACAAAAAAGTGCAATCCCACACTTGTTTTTTGTTTGGCATTTATGCTACATTCACTAAATGCTAAAACTGACTGTTAGGAGTCAAGTTTCCTCTGCTGCACAGGGGGAATCTCGATCCGTGTCTGCTGCAGTCTCCCATTCTGCATCGGCCGCAGTGGGGTCTGCTCAGCGGAGACGTCGCTCCCAACTTCTCGCTGAGGCTGATTCTGTGCATAGGGTTACTACTGCCTCTTCTGGCTCTCCTATTGTACCCTGCACTGATCTGCGTTGAGCAGGCTTCTCTGGGACTAAGTCCTTATTTACACACACTGAGCATGCCCAGGGCAAGATCTCTCAGTGGAGGTCTAGGGTCACATGCTCAGGTACTGCAGCGACTCCCATTGGTCCTTCTCACGGAAGGTCCTGCAGGTACTAGGACTAGTTTTGCTTTGCACACTGAGCATGCCCAGGGCAGGATCTCTCAGTGGAGGTCTAGGGTCACGTGCTCAGGTGCTGCAGCAATTCCATTGGTCCTTCTTTCACAGGTCCTAGATGTGCTGCAGCTATTTAAGGCTCGCATGGCCATGCGCTAGTATCGTCTTATGTTATGTGCTTTGCGCCAGTGTGGTCATGTGTTTGAATGTGTTCAGGGACCCGGCTGAAATAAGCCCCTAGAATGCTGGCACCTCCAGCGAGGAGTTTTGTGTGCATGCATGACCACTCACTGCTCACATCTGGGTAGTTGGCATGTGCCTCTGTGAAAGTCTAACAGGGCACAGAGCTTTCCTCTCGCGGTTACTCTGTGACGCTAACAGAGTTGGTATATACCGCCATATAGTGCCACCATTATTTAGCAGCAGGTACTTTCCTGCACGGTGGATCCCGGGTTGCGAACGCACCAATTCCACTTAATAAATATATTTGGTGCGTTCCGCCAACCCTAACAGTATACTAGCGCCAGGATCTGGCTAAGTAATGGCGGATGAACAGCGATTGCAGGGGTACATCCAGCTGCTGGATCGCCGGTTGGCGTCTCTTGAGCGTGCAACCTCGGCGGTGGATGTTACCGCAATAGCTGTTCAGGCTGCTAGCGTGGCTGCAGCAGCTTTACCCACTGCCACCCCTGTTCCGACCCTATCTCACCTTCCTTTGCCTGAGAGATACTGTGGGGACAGAAAGTCCTGTAGGGGTTTCGTGAGCCAATGTGGTTTACACCTCGAGCTCCTGGCTGCACGTTTCCCTACTGAGCGGGCAAAGGTGGGATTCATAATCTCTCTCTTGTCGGACAGAGCGTTGGAGTGGGCTACGCCGCTGTGGGAGCGCAACGATCATGTGGTGCGGAGTGTTCCTCGGTTTCTGGACACTCTGAAACAGGTCTTTTTAGGACCTCAAGTCACCCATGATACAGCGCTCCAACTGCTGGCTTTGACTCGGGGTTCAACCATGGTCAGCCATTTTGCTGTTCACTTCCGGACATTAGCGTCTGAGTTGGAATGGCCAGATAAAACCCTCATTCCCGTATTTTGGAGGGGGCTGGCTGACAATGTGAAGGACGCTTTGGCCACTAGGGAGATTCCCACAACACTGGAGGAGCTCATAGCCGTATCTACTCGCATAGACCTTCGTTTTCACGAGCGAAGGTTGGAGCGAGCCCGTGTAGGTAGAGGTTTCAGCTGGCTCCCACCTTCGCCAAACCTTTGGAATCTCCAGTCCAGGCATCCGAGTCACATGAGGCCTTAGAGGTGACACGAGCGGGATCCAAGTCTCAGTCCGCACATGCACATAAGGTCCGTCATGTTTGCCGACAGTTAGGACATCTTGCCTCCAAGGGTCCTCAGCGGTCGGGGAAACATCAGTGTCTAGTGGCAGTTGGAGGAGGTACACTAGACACAGCGACGTTTGGTTCAAAGTTGTCCTTCAAGGGGACAATTACCATAGGCCCATCCACTCTTATGGTCGAGCTATGCGTGGATTCTGAGGCAGAGGGTAACGTTATGTCTTCCGCTTTTGCCCAGCGTCACGCAATACCCTTGGTGATGCTCGCCAAGCCAGTAACCGTTCGAGTGGTAAATGGGTCGACAGTACCCTCACAGATTACCCACCAAACCATTCCTATCACGCTTTCTGTGTCTCCATCACATCAGGAGATAATCTCCCTATTAGTCATTCCTGAGGGAATTGATGAGGTCCTGTTGGGGATACCATGGCTTCGCTACCATTCTCCTCATATTGAGTGGTCCTCAGGGAGAATTTTGGGATGGAGTAAATCCTGCGAGGGTAGATGTCAGAGGGAGTGCGTTCAGGTTGCTACTACACAGGTACCCACAGATCTTTCCTCTCTCCCCAAGCACTATTGGCCCTATGCAGACGTGTTCTCCAAAAGGGCTGCGGAGACCCTTCCGCCTCACCGCCCCTATGACTGTCCTATTGACCTCTTGCCTGGTGCTGAGCCTCCCTGGGGTCGAGTCTATCCGTTATCTCTCCCGGAGATGGAGGTAATGTCTCAGTACATCCAAGAGAATCTGGCAAGAGGATTCATTAGGAAGTCAGTGTCACCGGCAGGGGCTGGGTTCTTCTTCGTACAGAAGAAGACAGGAGACTTGCGTCCATGCATAGACTACAGGGTTCTTAACGCCATCACCGTTAAGAACAAGTACCCATTACCCCTGATATCTGAGCTTTTTGATAGGCTACGGGGAGCAAGGGTATTTACAAAGTTAGATCTGCGGGGTGCTTACAACCTGATTCGCATCCGTGAGGGGGATGAATGGAAGATGGCTTTTAATGCCAGGGATGGGCACTATGAATATCTGGTGATGCCCTTCGGGCTCTGTAATGCCCCAGCCGTTTTCCAAGACTTTGTGAATGACATCTTCCGGGATATGCTCACCACCTCGGTCATAGTCTATCTGGATGATATTCTCATCTACTCTCCAGATATTGACTCCCATTGGAGAGATGTTCGCACAGTCTTCGACCTCTTACGGGCAAACTCCCTCTACGCCAAGTTGGAGAAGAGTGTGTTTGAGCAGGAGTCCTTGCCTTTCCTTGGTTATATCATCTCTGCCCAGGGTTTGGCTATGGATCCTGCCAAGCTACAGGCTGTAATGGACTGGCAGGAACCCCATTCTCTTAAAGCGGTACAGCGCTTTATGGGGTTAATTAATATCACCAGTTCATTCCACACTTCTCAACTTTGGTAGCTCCCTTGGTTGCGCTCACCAAGAAGGGAGCAAATCCCAAGTTGTGGTCAGAGGAGGTCTCCAAAGCCTTTCTCTCGATTAAGTCACACTTTGCTAGCGCTCCCATCCTACATCGCCCCGATATAGATAAACCATTTATCTTGGAGGTAGATGCCTCATCCGTTGGTGCTGGAGCAGTCCAAAAGGATGCTTAAGGTCGGAAGCATCCTTGCTTCTTCTTCTCCAAGACCTTCACACCAGCGGAGAGGAATTATTCCATCGGGGACAGGGAGTTGCTAGCCATGAAGTTGGCTTTTTCAGAGTGGAGACACCTCTTGGAGGGAGCTCGCTTTCCCTTCCAAGTCTTCACTGACCACAAGAACTTGGTGTATATACAGATGGCCCAGCGGCTGAATTCTCGCCAGGCTAGATGGTCCCTGTTCTTCTCCCGGTTCCATTTTACCCTCCATTTTCTCTCCGGGGAGAAGAGCGTTCGTGCCAACGCTCTCCCCCGCTCCGTAGTGTCATCGGAGGAGGAGCCTCGGCTTATTGTCCCTTCTGAGAGCCTGAGAACTGTAGCTCCGGTTTCGCTAGAGTCTGTGCCCCCGGGCAAGACTTTCGTGCCAGCAAATTTGCGACCGGAGGTTCTCTTGGGCTCACTCCTCCAGAGTGGGTGGGCATTTTGGGACCAAGAGGACATCCGAGCTTTTGGCGAGAACATACTGGTGGCCGCATATGGCCCGAGATGTCAGGGACTATATTCAGGCATGCGTTTCTTGCGCCCAGAATCGGTCTCCTCGGCAACGGCCTGCTGGGTTGCTTTACCCTCTACCGGTGGCAGACAGGCCCTGGGAGATGGTGGGGATGGACTTTGTGGTGGGCTTACCCAAGTCGCGTGGCTGCTCCATTATTTGGGTTGTCACCGACCATTTCTCTAAGATGGTGCATTTGGTGCTGCTTCCACGGTTACCTTCTGCACGGGCCTTGGCGGTGTTGTTCATTAAGCACATTTTCCGATTACATGGTATGCCTGATAAAATTGTCAGCGATCGGGGTCCCCAGTTTGCGTCTCGGTTTTGGAGAGAGCTTTGCCGTTTACTCAGCATAGAGTTGAACCTCTCCTCTGCATACCATCCCGAGACGAATGGGTTGGTAGAGAGAGCCAACCAGACTCTGGTGACATATTTGCGACATTTCGTCGCTGCTACCTTTGGCGGATTTTCCTTGAACAACGCCGTAGCCGATTCCACTGGTCAGACTCCTTTTCTCCTTAATTACGGCCAGCATCCGCGTGTCCCTGTGCCCATGCCCGTGTCATCCACCAATTCTAGGGTGGCAGAGGCACGTGACATCTGGGACCGCACACAGGATGCCATCTGGGCCTCCAAGGAGAGAATGAGGGTTTCGGCTGATGCACACTGGCACCCCGCTCCGATCTTTGCTCCTGGCGACTAAGTGTGGCTCTCCGCCCGTAACATCAGGCTGCGAGTTGAGTCCACAAGCACAGATCACCTCTATGTAGCAGAATTGCAGGCTTGCTGTGAGCACCAACCACAGGGTGGCGCTCATAGCAATCTGCCATCAACATCCATAGGTCTCAAGGAGACCTCAGGTTGCTATAGCAATGCACCGATGACCCCCGATCATGTGACGGGGGTCAGCGGTGCGAGTAATTTCTGTCTCGTGGCCGTGAGCGCTTGTTAAATGCCGCTGTCAGTTTCACAGTGGTATTTAACTTGTTAATGGGTGTGGGCGGATCGCGATTCCACTCACGCACATGTTGTGGCTTTGAGGTGGGCTCACCGCCGGAGCCAACCTCAAAGCGGGGGATACTGCCAGCTGACATACTATCCTGTCAGCTGGCAGAAAGGGGTCAAAATAAATTTACCATATATACTCGTGTATTAGCCGAGTTTTTCAGCACTTTTTTTGTCAATTGTCCCAGAGGGTGGTGGGGGAGCGTTGAAGAAGTGGGTCACAGGGGCCAGGAGCCTGCGGCTGTAATTGTTTCCGCTGCTAAAGAGAAATGAATATTCATTTCTGTTAGGCCAGGATCATGCATGTGAGAAATACGGCCGAGTCTCGCATGTTAATACCCGACACTGCCACCATCACTAAGGAGCGGAGCGTGCGGCCGCATAGCAATACATGCAGCCGCACGCTCTGCTCTTAAGTGCCGGCAGCAGTGCCAGGTATTAACATGCGAGACGGCCATATTTCTCTCGTGTGTGATCCCGGCCTTATAGCATGCACAGTGACACCAACATCCGCCTGCTTCCAGAAGACATCCTACTCACTTTCCTGTGCGCCCTCGCTGCATCTCATTGGTTCCGGCGCCAGCAGCATTTATGGCCCAGCAATCACGTGGCCCCGCTCACTAAGGTAAAGAATATGCATGCCTCTCCACTCCCATAGGCGTGGAGAGAATATTCATTACCTTGATGAGCAGGGCCACGTGATCGCTCGGCAGGAAGAGCTGCTGGTGCCGGAACGAGATGCAGCAAGGTGAGTAGGATGTTTTTTTGTTTTTTTTTTTAACATAGGAAACATGCATGCAAGGAGGGGATAAGTAGTCATGCATACAAGTACAGCGATGGGGGAGCCATGCATACAAGGACAAGGATGGAGGAGCCATGCATACCCAGCTTATAGTAGAGTCAATAAGCTTACCCAGTTTCTTGTGGCAAAATTTGGTGCTGCGGGTTATACTCAGGTCTGCTTATACTTGAGTATATACGATAGTTGTAATATTTAAAATATGGTAACTTCCTTATTTATATGCATTAGCCTGTAATGTACAAAAAATTAGTTGATTCAGTTCTGTATATTTTAAGTTGAAAAAATTATCCCTTATATATGAGAAAGTGATGTTTTGTCTGTTCCCTCCTCCCATATCAAGAGCAGATCATCGATTTTAAAATGTCCATTCAATTTAATTTGAGAAAAATGGATTAAACTCATCGAGCAGATTTTTTGTTCCCAAGCCGCCATAGCTGTATTTGCCAATGAAGGGGAAATTAAGCCCCCATGCTAATGCTTTGTTTTGGGGGGAAAAAATTAGGGAAAAAATTTGTTCAATAAAAAATGTAGCTGCTAACACAATTTTGTAATTTCAGGAGTGTATGAACTGAATTTGTTCAAAAAGTCCGAGACCGTTGATGGCAACATTATGGCGAATTGACCGGTACAAGCTAAGGCCACAACTTATCCATTTATATGCCGGTTGTTAACTGAAATTATCAAAGACCATAAGTTATTTGGAATCTCTGATATAACCCAGTAGATTTTGAACCAAAGGCTGGAGAAAATGGTCCACCCACGTTCCACGTTTTTCCTCTGACTCAATTCCAGTTATGATGGGTTAGAGAGGTGGTGGAAATGTTTTTATGAATCTTGGGGAGGCAATAATTTCCAGAATTGCCCCCCCAAAAAAACCAAAACAAAACAAAAAAAAACTCTGTTGGATCGTATGATTCCAGATAAACTTCTTAGTTTTGGATATCTGATAAATTCATTTCATGGTAAAATGTGAAATTAAGAACCAAAATTCCATCTCCCTTGCCTGCTGATTTTATTAGATCTTATCTAAACTCTTTAATTGCCTGTTTCTCCTTTGGATTTATTGTAGTTACTTGTTCTGGTACAAGTGGATTTGTCCACATTTACTAGTTCCTTCTCCACATGATTTTGGAATTGGTGAAGTGCTGTGGGACGTGCCTGGATTCGATTAAAAATATGGATTATTTGAAAGAAAGCTGTTTAATGTTGTACCTAGCAGTGATTGAAATTGCAAAACTCTTAAATGAACAATACTGGCTAGATTCTCAAAGGAAAAACTAGGTGTTTCCTAAAGAGATTCAGGTTCACATTCATTATTAACCACTTCTGTGTTTTGATTTCTCCTATCCTTCCACAATCCCTGCCCACTTTGTAGGAAATGGGCGATTTGACGGTGTGAAAAAGCCAAGAGTTGCAATTTTTGACTGCGTTGTGCAAAGAAATGTTTTTTTTTTCCCAAACCAATTTTTTCAGAATTCAGTCATAAAAATCTTTAATGATTAGGGGTGCAACTTATATACAGCTATGCATTAATGTATGCACTTACCGTGCTCATGTACAGTATATAGACACAGCCTCACATTCTAATGTACACAAGTTATATAAGTACAGTGTGTAAACATCAAGTACATATAGGAGTCACCTGCTTAGTGTATATTAAGGATGGGGAACATCCGACCTGCAGGTCACTTACAGCCTGCAATGTCACTTCCTCTGGCCAGAATGCAGGTACCCGGGGGAGGGGGGGGGGCATCACAGTGCTTTTGTCAGCAACTTTCAATTTCCACCGACACTGAGCATATGCAGTGTTCACTACTTTATAATTATTTGTATTTATATAGCGCCAACATATTCCGCAGCACTTTGCAATTACTTTCTGTATTTACTTTGGAGGTATTACTTTAAATTAGTGTGATTACTTTAGTGGATATTCAGTTCACTGTCATTATGTTCACATGTAAGAGAAACAGTAAAAATCTCCAGAAACTTTAGTTGTGTAATGAAATGGACCAATATGTTTACCAATTTGAATACAGTTTTATGACTTTTACGCTTGCAAGATACACCACAAGTACAATTAATGTATTCAGATTTTAATTTTTTTATTACAACAATTGTAATCATTATTGACTTTTAAGAAGGCGCTCGAGAAACCCCTTTTTTGGATGCGGGACTGGCAATGTCCTAGAGTCATTTACTTCATTTTCACTCAAGTCCGACATATTAATTTCCTCCTCTGTGTCACTGTTGATTTCCTCCTCTGTGTCACTGTCTGTCGTTGTGTCCTCTGTATTTCTATGAATTTTATGAATGAAGATATAAGTTTTTAAATGAGGCGGCAAAAGTCTTGGTCGAATCCCGAATGGACCATCTCGCACTAGATCTGTCGTGCAGATCCATTCCCCTTCTGGAGCATCCCCATGTATCGGACAACTCTTATCCCAATCCGGGAATGTTTCATCATCTGGGGGTGTGTAACAAAGGATGGATACACCACAGCATATCTGTATGAAGGACAAAAAGAAACCTCAGTTAAGGTCTGTAGAAATAATTATAGAAGTACAATAATGTGTCACCTTAGAAAACAAAATTGATAAAAATAGGCACTGAAGATCAAATAAGTGGAGGTGCATCTAGTATAAGACTATCCACCAAAAACAAAATAACAATTTTAAAGGAGCAGTATCTTGAACAGCTAATGCCCTATTGTCAAATATATACACCATAATAAAATTGGGTAAACTACATCTTCTGAAATTGGCCTCTGTCCTACATGCTAATCACAGTCCTCTTTAGTAACTCATACTAGCAAATATCATATACATGTTAGAAATGTAAACATTTAAGGAAAGGTGCACAAAAAAAATTGGTAATAAAAAAATCCTAAAACATCTTATTGTTTTAAATGATACTTCCAGAAATTAAAACTAAAAGCAAACCTTACCTCTTCATTGTTTGTCTGTGCCTGGGTATTCATTGTTTTTCCTTGCAAAGTGATGACCAGCAACCAACAAACAGCAGTGAAGTTGTGCAACTACCAAGCTATCTTCTCCTTTTATACAAATCTTATGGGCTTTGCTCCCCACCTTATTCATTAATGAAATGCAAATGCATAGGAAACTCCTCCCCTTCGTAACACTACCTTACCTTACATGGCAAACATTGCTGACACCCAAGTTTTCTAAAAGAAAATGTGAATACTCATGTTAACAAGTCTCACAAGGGATGAGAAAGCTGGATGTTAAGTGTAATGTCATCAATTTTCACTCAATGCCATACATAATGCAAGACTCTATAGCAGTAGGTGGTTCAAAGAAAAAAAATTGTGATCATTTAAGGAATAACTTGTTTCAATCTGCTCCAAAAAGAAAGTTAGGAGCCATATGAGTCGATAGATTGTTTGAACCTATTACCACATATGTAAAGTGCAAATAATGTATCTTAAGACTAATTGTAGTTTATTAGTGATGGGTGAATTCACTTTTTTTCAAACCGATGAGTCACAATATCTAAAATAGAAATGATTACCCCTCACTTTTCTGGACTTTCCAATGTTTATCGACTTTTTTTGCTAGCATTCGTATTTTGCAGATCCACTTGGCTGTAGTATTTGGAATGTTAAAAATAAAGAATTGATGTCAAGTAGATATTTGACTTCTGTTTCAGGGTAGCAATGATATGTTTTATTTAGGGTTTTTTTATTTTGAAGTTGATAGCTGGATGCCACTATTTGTGATATCTAAGACTTTGTATTAGTTGGATAAACCTTCAGTTATACATTGCTGTTCCACATCCACCATGTTTTATCCTCCAGCATGCCTCACCATGATCTATGCATATATGCAAAGTGAAGATTTGCTTCACGTTTCATCTTAAGGTCAGCTCATACCACTCATATATAAGAGCTGTGGCTTCCGGATAGATCCTTATGATGCTATAGGTTGTTCCATTTAGCCTTGAAATAGAATTAAGCTGAACAGTATGTAATTCAGTAATCACTAATATTCAGCAAAATGTTTTCTAAAAATTTTTTTATGGTGAATAAATTCACCACAAAATTGCAGCACTGAAAAGCTTGATTTGCAAAAAGGCGTTTAACACTAGAGTGAGGCAATGGTATTCACATGAAATTTATATAAAATTATTTTCCTCTCAAAATGTTTTTAACAGATTTTTTGTAATTTGCTTTATGCTTGTTCAGCAAAATAGTGGCTGTCCACCATTTTTGCTGAACCTTAAAAGGCTGTGAACAAAAAAAATTGACTGGAGCATACATGTTTAATACTGAATGTTCCTAGGACTGGAGATGGACAAAAGTTATTCAAATGAAATTAAATTATCCTCCAATTTAAAATCGAGATTGTATTAGGAAAACATTTTTTTTGTTTTGTGTTCTGAACTTTGCTGAACCATCTGCCGCCAGCTGAAAGTAAAAAAAATATAAAAAATAAAAAAATAATTCACGTAACCAGTCCCCTCCACTGATTGCTTTTGAACATACTGTAATCTACACTAGAATCACATATAAATATATTTAAAGTAAGCAATAATGCTAGATTATCACATCCATGGATTCTCATTTTGAGAAAACAATTATTTTATATGGTCATAGACTGAATCATCAAAAGACATTTTAATCTTAAAGAAAAACCCACATATCTCTGTAACTGATTCCCCCCAAAATATTTCTAAAATAATAGGTACTTAAGTTCAAAAACCTACAATAAAGAAAATACATTTTAAATTATCACTATTTTTAGTTTTTGAAATTACATTTTTTTCAAACTGAACACCGAAGAAATCTCTTGTGGGAATATTTAACAATTTCCTACTTTGGGCATAATAATACACCCACGTCAGAATCCCTCCCTTTTTTGTGGGATTTGAACAGCTGACATGTGCCTCTAACAGCCCCGAGTAAAATCGTGATTCACCTGTAGCTGTTAACTAATTAAATGATGTTAATCTCGACAGCGGCATTTAACTCACACTTACCGGACATGTGTTGGAAATCCCCCATCTCTTGATCTTGGGTCCCCGATGGGTTGGAATGACAACCAGAGGTCTCTGAGACATTAGTAAAGGATAATTTGTGGATTGAATCCGCGCTGCCACAATGATACAATTTCAGATATAATGAAGAGCTCTGGTGGTTTATTCTCAATGCATTTCAAGGTCTGTGACCCCTTCATCAGGTAAATTACCACAAGGAAAGGTCTTTGTAGTAAAAATCCTGATGAAGGGGTCAGATGGACCTTGAAATGCATTCAGAATAAACCATCAGAGCTCTTCATTATATCTGAATTTGTGGATTAAATCCGCACTGCCACAATAATACAAATTATCCTTTACTAACATCTCTGAGAAGGTCGCAGTGGCGGCCCATGGATCTGCAGCAGCCGATAAACACATGCTTTTGCTTTATGCCATCAGGTGAGCAGCTCCTTGTTAAAACTACAATTAATCGGAAGGATAAGACCTGATTTGCGCTTTCTTATCTCCTTAATTTACTAAAACCAGAGGTCTCCAGCAGTCCTCTATGGTTTACAATGAGTGCCGCCCAGTGGTCAGCGCTTATAGCAAGTGAACATTTTGCTACACGAAAGCGAGCTGATTATCACTTGAGTGTTGCAAAGGCGCACTATTGAACCATGCAAAATAAAAAAAAATGCTATATAGCAAATTACATTTTACTTTTAAACTTCCTAAAGATGTAAATTCTATTATACCTAGAATGATTAAACTCCTGGTCTTTTCTCTTGTAACAACAAAGTAAATTAATCTTTTATCAATTCTAATTGCAGCAACAAAGTTACCAATGCTACTACATTCCCAGAAATATATTTAATTTTAAGTATTGTGGTATCATTTTATAGTAAATTCATAATTCAAGACAAGATATTAAATTAGATCAATGTCAGGTAAGATTCGCTCAGAACAGCACCTGATCTTCTGTTCTTCCAGGTGATCTGCTGCCAAATGCTTCAATCTTCCCCATTTCATAGGTATTCACATTTGGAGTTAACCATGTATGGTTTGTGAAATAATGACAATTATTTTATGGGATTAATCAGATTTTGGCTATATTACCCAGATTTATAGTAACAACAAGAAATGTGTCATGATATTTAAAATGTGATATATAAATATTATAGAATATATTTTCCCTTTGGAGCTTTAAGATGTTAAGGAGATGTCATAGTACAGTAGAAAACCCTCATAAAAAAAAAAAACATGCAATAGTGTTGATCTGTAAAGAGCGGCAAATTTAGTTTCATGTTTATTTTAAAGAATTGTTTGGAAGTTTTTTGCACTTATAGGATACTCACAATACATTTTAAAGGCTCACTCACATTTGTGAATATGTTCTGCAAGTTCTTTATTTTTGTAACTTGCTGGAAATTAAAAATAGCTGTGCCCTGATCACAGGAAGAAAATATGCTTAACTACTTTAAGCCATAATTGAAACGGACATAGTCCTTTACAGACATGATGCTACTTTTTTTTAGTGTAAAGCCTGAAATTAGCATTATAATCTGCTAATGAAAACTTTTTTTTACTCTCAAATACATCACTGACAGTTACATGTTTTTCAACAGTGCTCTTTTATCCTTTGTTCTTGCTTTAATTGTAAATTTTCTATCAAAACAAACAGTTTTTTGTTTATTATACAAGAAACCTTTAACTTTCATTCATTGCTAATTTGTTCATTAGCATTCCAATAACCTGGGAGACTGAAAGCCCTTTAACACTAGAAGTCCCAGACAGGGGTCATTTAACATTTCTACCTTTGGAAACCAGAGACAGGTGGAATGACCTGAAGGATTTTATGTAACATCCTCTAATCACCGTGTTTTGTTCTGTAATTAAGGCCATTGCTGTCGCACCACAGGAGGTTGTTGTTTTCCATTGAGTTTAGCCATTTAGTTGTTTCTAGTTAGTTCTGTTCAGTTTATTGTATTTGATAATATAAAGACTATACATATTGTATTTAGTTTAGTTTTATTTGAGCAAAAAAGCACTGAAACAATGAATCATTTTTTATGAATTTTAAATAGAGAATTAGAAATTTTCGAGCAAGGTACAGCTGTGAGTAATGACCAGAAACATTTCTGTCTAAGGCTTCAAGCACACTAGCGAAAAAAAATTGCGCGAAAATTGCACAAGAGGACTGAAAATTCAGTGTGAAAAATATACAAAAGAACTGCTATTTGTTTAATTTAATTATTATCCCTATACCTCAGTGCAGAAGTTCCATTGTTTATTTGATCACTAAAGTTTATTAAAGCCACCTCTGGGTTTATTCTTTTTAAGAAATTTAATTAAGATTTTTTTAATGAACTAAATTCAAAACCAAATATTAAGGAAGATTTTGTACTTTAAATAATTTGTATATGTTACTATAGTTTGGTAATAGAGTAGATGTTAAGTAATTTTTCATTAATAAACAAATATAGTTGTCATCTAGACAAATATTCTATTCCAGGAGTTTACAGGAATTTCCTTTTCTTCAGATCCTCAAACATATTTTACTATTCAGCTCATTGAAATCTTTTCAAAATTCTACAATATACCTCTACATAGGATATATTATAAAAGCTTGAAAGGGGGGACTTTATGCATGTTCATGTTGGTTTATAGATGATATTCCTTGGTATGATTGATGTTTTTAAAATTAAATTATATTAAATTATTATATTTCCCAGAGGAGCATTGCATGGCGAGTAAGCCTCCTTACCTTGACAAGCCAGAGATGGTATGTCACTCTCCATAAGGAGAAACGATACCCCTTAGACCCCAGTCCAGAGCCTCTCACCTAGCCAAATTAGTTCTCATGCTTTGCACTGACAAGGGCCAACAGCCCGAAACACCGTGTCTGCGAATTGAGATACTGATTTGGCTTTTATGCTAAGTCATATTGCACGACTCGTTAAAGAGTTGATTGTGACTTGTAGGATCGTGACTTCCAACAGGTGGCGCTATAGAGTTTAAGTCCTCTTTATCTACGAAGAGGCAATTTGCATATTTAAAATTAAATGTATTTATCTTTATAGTGTTCTTGCCACAACTAAAAGTAAATAAATCTTTCAACAATTCTAATTGTAGCAAAACAAAAAAAAACAATGCTACTGCATCATATACATATTAATTTCTAGAATTGTGGCAATATTTCTTCACCGTAAATTTGTAATTCTAGACCAGACTCTAAATTAGATCAAGTCAAGGAAGAACCATTCAAAAATGTATCCGATCATCTATTCTTCCAGGGGATGATCTACTAGCAAATTCTTGACTTCATATGTGTTCACACTATTCAGAGATAACTATGTATCGTTAGTGAAAAAAAGCATAAATTATTTTATGGAATTAGTCAGTTGTTGACTATATTGTAAAACAGTTTTGTAGTGGAACATGAAATTTGTGATGATAAATATTATATATGTATTATGATAATATGTTGTATATAATTTTTCCCCTTTAGGGCTTCCAGATTTTAATGAAGTGTCATAATTCAATATAGCAGTTCAATTAATTCTTTTACATCCCTTTAGGGATGAGTACATACATATTACCAAATTATCTGAAAGTAAATGAACCCTGATTATTAATTAACGTCAGATTTTAATACATCTCTTAAAGTTTTTAAAAGTGGTAACTAAATTTAAAATGACACCAGGTCGTCAGGGTTTCAGAAATAACACAAACTCTCAAATTCATATGGTTCATTAGGAAATCTAAAGGTCTTCCTGAATTTCAATCTCAAGGATTTATGTTTCATAGAACTATGAACTGCACCATAAGGAAGGTAGTATAGCAGAACAATCATAGTGAACAATCTGATAAATTAGCCTATGATTCATCGGTGCTCACTAAAACATTCATATAACCAACCCAAGTGAATAGAATAATTCAGAAATTATCCAGATAACCTGATGTAATTTTAAATGTAATTACCACTTTTAAAAACTTTAAGGAAAGTATTAAAAAATGACATTATTATTTGGGGTTCATTTACCTTTTGGGTAATTTGGGAATACATAGTGCAATATAAAACTCTACGTATCGGGGCTTTTGAGTAGTTTTTCTAGTTTCATATTGATTTTAGACAATAATTTGGAAAGCTTTTGCACTTGTATGATGCTTTCAGCACTTTTAAAAGGCTTGCTCATATGTACAGACTGGGGTGTTAAAAATGGCTGTGATCTGATCACAAGAGAGAAAATCTTGTTTATAACTATTTAAAGCCATTATTTCAATATAAATGCTATACAAACATGATGCTAGTATCTGGTGTAAAGCCTGAAATTAGCATTATAATCGGCCCATGAGAACCTTTCTTAAGGCCACTTCACATTAAGCGACGCTGCAGCGATACCGACAATGATCCGGATCGCTGCAGCGTCGCTGTTTGGTCGCTGGAGAGCTGTCACACAGACCGCTCTCCAGCGACCAACGATGCCGGTAACCAGGGTAAATATCGGGTAACTAAGCGCAGGGCCGCGCTTAGTAACCCGATGTTTACCCTGGTTACCATGCTAAAAGTAAAAAAAACAAACACTAGATACTTACCTACCGCTGTCTGTCCTCCAGCACTGCACTCTGCTTCTCTGCTCTCCTCCTGTACTGGCTGTGAGCCGGAAAGCAGAGCGGTGACGTCACCGCTCTGCTTTCCGGCTCACAGCCAGTACAGGAGGAGTGCAGAGCACAGCGCTGGAGGACAGACAGCGTTAGGTAAGTATCTAGTGTTTGTTTTTTTTTACTTTTAGCATGGTATCCAGGGTAAACATCGGGTTACTAAGCGCGGCCCTGCACTTAGTAACCCAATGTTTACCCTGGTTACCAGTGAAGACATCGCTGGATCGGTGTCACACACGCCGATCCAGCGATGTCCACGGGAGATCCAGCGACGAAATAAAGTTCTGGACTTTATTCAGCGACCAACGATCTCCCAGCAGGGGCCTGATCGTTGGTCGCTGTTACACATAACGATTTCATTAACGATATCGTTGCTACGTCACAAATAGCAACGATATCGTTAACAATATCGTTATGTGTGAAGGTACCTTTACTCCCAACTTCATACACTGGCAATGACATGCTTTTCAATAGTGTTCTTTATTCCTTTGTTCTCACCTTAAGTGTAAATATTCTATCAAAGCAATCAGTTTTGTTTAACCCCTTTACCCCCAAGAGTGGTTTGCACGTTAATGACCAGGCCAATTTTTACAATTCTGACCACTGTCCCTTTATGAGGTTATAACTCCGAAACGCTTCAACGGATCCTGGTGATTCTGACATTGTTTTCTCGTGACATATTGTACTTCATGATAGTGGTAAAATTTCTTTGCTAGTACCTGCGTTTATTTGTGAAAAAAACGGAAATTTGGCGAAAATTTTGAAAATTTCGCAATTTTCAAACTTTGAATTTTTATGCAATTAAATCACAGAGATATGTCACACAAAATACTTAATAAGTAACATTTCCCACATGTCTCCTTTACATCAGCATAATTTTGGAACCAATTTTTTTTTTTGTTAGGGAGTTATAAGGGTTAAAAGTTGACCAGCAATTTCTCATTTTTACAACACCATTTTTTTTTTAGGGACCACGTCTCATTTGAAGTCATTTTGAGGGGTCTATATGATAGAAAATGCCCAAGTGTGACACCATTCTAAAAACTGCACCCCTCAAGGTGCTCAAAACCACATTCAAGAAGTTTATTAACCCTTCAGGTGTTTAATAGGAATTTTTGGAATGTTTAAATAAAAATGAACATTTAACTTTTTTACACAAAAAATTTACTTCAGCTCCAATTTGTTTTATTTTACCAAGGGTAACAGGAGAAATTGGACCCAAAAAGTTGTTGTCCAATTTGTCCTGAGTACGCTGATACCCCATATGTGGCAGTAAACCACTGTTTGGGTGCATGGGAGAGCTCGGAAGGGAAGGAGCGCTATTTGACTTTTCAATGCAAAATTGACAGGAATTGAGATGGGACGCCATGTTGCGTTTGGAGAGCCACTGATGTGCCTAAACATTGAAACCCCCCACAAGTGACACCATTTTGGAAAGTAGACCCCCTAAGGAACTTATCTGGATGTGTGGTGAGCACTTTGACCCACCAAGGGCTTCACAGAAGTTTATAATGCAAAGCCATAAAAATAAAACAAAATTTTTTTCCCACAAAAATTATTTTTTAACCCCCAGTTTTGTATTTTCCCTAGGGTAACAGGAGAAATTGGACCCCAAAAGTTGTTGTCCAATTTGTCCTGAGTACGCTGATACCCCATATGTGGGGGGGAACCACCGTTTGGGCGCATGGGAGGGTTCGGAAGGGAAGGAGCGCCATTTGGAATGCAGACTTAGATGGAATGGTCTGCAGGCGTCACATTGCGTTTGCAGAGCCCCTAATGTACCTAAACAGTAGAAACCCCCCACAAGTGACACCATTTTGGAAAGTAGACCCCTAAGGAACTCATCTTGATGTGTTGTGAGAGCTTTGAACCCCCAAGTATTTCACTACAGTTTATAACGCAGAGCCATGCAAATAAAAAATCTTTTTGTTTTCCCACAAAAATTATTTTTTAGCCCCCAGTTTTGTATTTTCCCAAGGGTAACAGGAGAAATTGGTCCACAAAAGTTGTTGTCCAATTTGTCCTGAGTACGCTGATACCCCATATGTTGGGGTAAACCCCTGTTTGGGCACACAGGAGAGCTCGGAAGGGAAGGAGCACTGTTTTACTTTTTCAACGCAGAATTGGCTGGAATTGAGATCGGACGCCATGTCGTGTTTGGAGAGCCCCTGATGTGCCGAAACAGTGGAAACCCCCCAATTATAACTGAAACCCTAATCTAAACACACCCCTAACCCTAATTCCAACGGTAACCCTAACCACACCTCTAACCCTGACACACCCCTAACCCTAATCCCAACCCTATTCCCAACTGTAAATTTAATCTAAACCCTAACCCTAACTTTAGCCCCAACCCTAACTGTAGCCCCAACCCTAACCCTAACCCTAGCCCTAGCCCTAGCCCTAGCCCTAACCCTAGCCCTAACCCTAGCCCTAATGGGAAAATGGAAATAAATACATTTTTTTTTATTTTTCCGTAACTAAGGGGGTGATGAAGGGGGGTTTGATTTACTTTTATAGCGAGTTTTTTAGCGGATTTTTATGATTGGCAGCCGTCACACACTGAAAGACCCTTTTTATTGCAAAAAATATTTTTTGCAATACCACATTTTGAGAGCTATAATTTTTCCATATTTTGGTCCACAGAGTCGTGTGAGGTCTTGTTTTTTGCGGGACGAGTTGACGTTTTTATTGAAAACATTTTTGGGCACGTGACATTTTTTTATCGCTTTTTATTCCGATTTTTGTGAGGAAGAATGACCAAAAGCCAGCTATTCATGAATTTCTATTGGGGGAGGCGTTTATACCGTTCCGCGTTTGGTAAAATTGATAAATCAGTTTTATTCTTCGGGTCAGTACGATTACAGCGATACCTCATTTATATCATTTTTTTATGGTTTGGTGCTTTTATACGATAAAAACTATTTTACAGAAAAAATTATTTTTGCATCGCTTTATTCTCAGGACTATAACTTTTTTATTTTTTTGCTGATGATGCTGTATGGCGGCTCTTTTTTTGCGGGACAATATGACGCTTTCAGCGGTACCATGGTTATTTATATCTGTCCTTTTGATCGCGTGTTATTCCACTTTTTGTTCAGCGGTATGATAATAAAGCGTTGTTTTTTGCCTCGTTTTTTTTTTTTTTTTCTTACGGTGTTTACTGAAGGGGTTAACTAGTGGGACAGTTTTATAGGTCGGGTCGTTACGGAGGCGGCGATACTAAATATGTGTACTTTTATTGGTTTTTTTTTTTTTTATTTAGATGAAGAAATGTATTTATGGGAATAATATTTTTTTTTTTTTTCATTATTTTGGAATATTTTTTTTAATTTTTTTTACACATTTGGAAAATTTTTTTTTTACTTTGTCCCAGGGGGGGACATCACAGATCAGTGATCTGACAGTTTGCACAGCACTCTGTCAGATCACTGATCTGACATGCAGCGCTGCAGGCTTCACAGTGCCTGCTCTAAGCAGGCTCTGTGAAGCCACCTCCCTCCCTGCAGGACCCGGATCCGCGGCCATCTTGGATCCGGGGCTCGAGCAGGGAGGGAGGTGAGGAGACCCTCGCAGCAACGCGATCACATCGCGTTGCTGCGGGGGGCTCAGGGAAGCCCGCAGGAGCCCCCTCCCTGCGCGGTGCTTCCCTGCACCGCCGGCACATCGCGATCATCTTTGATCGCGGTGTGCCAGGGGTTAATGTGCCGGGGGCGGTCCGTGACCGCTCCTGGCACATTGTGCCGGATGTCAGCTGCGATAAGCAGCTGACACCCGGCCGCGATCGGCCGCGCTCCCCCCGTGAGCGCGGCCGATCGGCTATGACGTACTATCCCGTCCAGGGTCAGATAAGCCCAGGGCACCTCGACGGGATAGTACGTCTAAGGTCACAGAGGGGTTAATGTGTAAGATAAGTGTTTACTTTTCATTGATTGCTAATTTGACCATTAGCATTCCAATAACCTGGAAGATTGGATCTACTGCAAGGAATGAGGATTCCAGAACAAGTTTGATCTTCTAGAATGCTGGAAATTAAAATGTCTTAATAGTCAAGGTATAAACAAATCTTAATCCTAATATGCTTTTACATTACAACTATTACAATTAGATTAATCCATAACATAGCTGTTAATATGTCTCATTGGGACCAGTCTTAAAATAATTACATTTTCTATACAACTTGTGAAAACTGTTATTAATGAGATGGCGCTAAAAATCAAACCATTCTCCCTAAAATGTTCCAAGTTGCTTACTTATCTTAGTTGCCATTTTTAAAAATTACTTATTCAGTAAAGTACTTACATGCCTACCATTTTCTTATTGGTGTATTTGATAACAATTTCAAATTTTTACCATTCGTATACAAACTTATCAACTAAGTGATGCTAAAATAAAGACTTCCCAGAAAATATTGTGTAACCTATGCAGCAAGCGAGGGGGTCAATGTAACAAACGTGGAGTTAGTCATACAGTAAGCAACGCTAAAACTGAAAAATATGGCCGTATAAATATAAAATGAGCTTTACTAAAATAAAAAAAATATCCAGAATGCAATAAAAGTGGTGATCATCATAATGGAAATAGGGTTTTTATTTTTTCATGCAAATGAAAGGTATTTAAAATGCACGTTGTACACATGACAATTACAAATGCACACAGGGAATACATAATCAGTTGAATATTGTCTGTAATGCTCGGACAAATGACCACAGGGGATAATTGTGATACTATAGCAATTCCTAACGTGTAATATATACCATAGGTGTAGTAATATGAATAAAAAATATTCGCTGCCGACTTTAATAAACCAAAAGAGTGACAAGAAATGTACCGGGGACCTGTAGCGCTGTCTCTCTCCCCATGTCCTTGAGGGTTTATTCCATATAGCTCACACATCCAGACCGGTTTGTTATTATAGCATTGACTATTATATACATACTAGTTGGTGGCCCGATTCTAACGCATCGGGTATTCTAGAATATGCATGTCCACGTAGTATACTGCCCAGCCACGTAGTATATTGCACAGTGACGTAGTATATTGCACAGTGACATAGTATATTGCCCAACCACGTAGTATATTGCCCAACCACGTAGTATATTGCCCAGCCATGTAGTATATTGCCCAGTTACGTAGTATATTGCCTAGTGACGTAGTATATTGCCCAGCCACGTAGTATATTACCCAGCTATGTAGTATATTGCCCAGCCAGGTTTCACAGGTTAAAAAATAAACATATACTCACCTTTCTGAGGGAGCCCTTGTAGTCCACGGCAGCTTCTGGTCCCAGGGTTGGCATGAGCGCAGGACCTGTGATGAAATCGCAGTCACATGACGGTGACATCATGGCAGGTCATTGTAGCGCAAGCGCGCATGGCCTGTGATTACGTCGTGGTCACATGACTGTGACGTCATGGCAGGTCCTTCTCCCATACCATCTTTGCCACTGGAACCTGCAACGGAAGATGGCGGCCGACGCGAGCAACTATGGAGGGTGAGTATAGCAGGTTTTTTTAAAATTATTTTTAACATTACGTTTTTTACTATTGATGCCTTATAGGCAGCGTCAATAGTAAAAAGTTGGGGACACACAGGTTAATAGTGGCAGTAATGGAGTGTTACTCATGGCATAACGCGGTCCATTACCGCCGGCATTAACCCTGTGTTAGTGGTGACCAGAGGGGAGTATGCGAGCAACAGGCACTGACTGCGGGGAGTAAGGAGCGGCCATTTTCTTCCGGACTGTGCCCGTCACTGATTGGTCGCGGCAGCCATGACAGGCAGCTGGCGAGACCAATCAGCGAATGAATTAACCGTGACAGAAGGACAGACAGACGGAAATGACCCTTAGACAATTATATAGTAGATTTGTATGCCCTATTTTTTTTATCCTTTCATATACCAAATATCTCTTGGTGATCTGTTTGGTAAATTATAGCCAATTGCAATTATTCTCTGAATCCACTTCTATATTCTTGATCACTTGTGGCTGCTGCTTTACTAAAAGTCAACACCTGTTAAAAAAAGCCATACACATCAGCAAATACCACAATGTTTTATTTAGTTTTATTTTTGTAATTGTAAAGAGAATTCTTAATGTATTTATTTTAGAGGTATCTATTGTCAACGAGTACTTTGGTGGTTATTTAGATCATGGTCAATATTTATTACATGAAAGGAAAAACAAAGTCTGCGGACACTTTTGTCAATGACTATCTAAGCCATTGGACTTTTTGGAGAACAGTATTAGGTTTTACGCTTACATGTAGTGTGTTCTACGTCCTGCATTAATTTTTTCAGATTATTTTATTGTTGCATAAATGATCATGATTGCTGCTCTTAAACCCCTTCATGACCCAGCCTATTTTGACCTTAATGACCTGGCCGTTTTTTGCAATTCTGACCAGTGTCCCTTCATGAGGTAATAACTCGGGAACGCTTCAACGGATCCCAACTAATCTGATATTGTTTTTTCGTGACATATTGGGCTTCATGTTTGTGGTAAATTTATGTCAATTTTTGCGTTTATTTGTGAAATAAATGGAAATTTGGCTAAAATTTTGAAAATTTCGCAATTTTCAAATTTTGAATTTTTATTCTGTTAAACCAGAGAGTTATGTGACACAAAGTAGTTAATAAATAACATTTCCCACATGTCTACTTTACATAAGCACAATTTTGGAAACAAAATTTTTTTTTTGCTAGGAAGTTATAAGGGTTAAAATTTGACCAGCGATATCTCATTTTTACAACGAAATTTACAAAACCATCTTTTTTATGGACCACCTCACATTTGAAGTCCGTTTGAGGGGTCTGTATGGCTGAAAATACCCAAAAGTGACACCATTTTAAAAACTGCACCCCTCAAAGTACTCAAAACCACATTCAAGAAGTTTATTAACCCTTCAGGTACTTCACAGCAGCAGAAGCATCATGGAAGGAAAAAATGAACATTTAACTTTTTAGTCACAAAAATGATGTTTTAGCAAAAAATTTTTCATTTTCTCGAGGGTAAAAAGAGAAACTGGACCCCAAACATTATTGTACAATTTGTCCTGAGTACGCCGATACCTCATGTGGGGGGTAACCACTGTCTGGGCGCACGACAGGGCTCTGAAGGGAAGGAGCGCCATTTGACTTTTTCAATGAAAAATTGGCTCCAATCTTTAGCGGACACCATGTCGCGTTTGGAGAGCCCCTATGTGCTTAAACATTGGAGCTCCCCCACATGTGACCCCATTTTGGAAACTAGACCTCCCATGGAACTAATCTAGATGTGCGGTGAGCACTTTCAACCCCCAAGTGCTTCACAGAAGTTTATAACGCAGAGCCATGAAAATAAAAAATAATTTTTCTTTCCTCAAAAATTGTTGTAGCAAGCAATTTTTTATTTTCACAATGGTAACATGAGAAATTGGACCCCAATAATTGTTGCTCAGTATGTCCTGAGTATGCTGGTACCCCATATGTGGGGGTAAACCACTGTTTGGGCGCACGTCGGGGCTCGGAAGGGAGGGAGCACCATTTGACTTTTTGAATACAAGATTGGCTGGAATCAATGGTGGCGCCATGTTGCGTTTGGAGATCCCTGATGTGCCTAAACAGTGGAAACCCCTCAATTCTAACTGCAACACTATCCCCAACACACCACTAACCCTTATCCCAACTGTAGCCATAACCCTAATCTCAACCCTAACCCCAACACACCCCTAACCACAGCCCTAACCCCAAAACACCCGTAACCCTAATCCCAACCCTAACCACAACTTTAACCCTAACACACCCCTAACCCTATCCATAACCCTAATTTTAACCCTATTTCCATCCCTAGCCCTTATTCCAGCCCTAACCCTAAGGCTATGTGCCCACGCTGCGGATTCGTGTGAGATATTTCCGCACGATTTTTGAAAAATCCGCAGGTAAAAGGCACTGCGCTTTACCTGCGGATTTACAGCGGATTTCCAGTGTTTTTTGTGCAGATTTCACCTGCGGATTCCTATTGAGGAACAGGTGTAAAACGCTGCGGAATCCGCACAAAATTGACATGCTGCAGAAAATACAACGCAGCGTTTCCGCACAGTATTTTCCGCACCATGGGCACAGCGGATTTGGTTTTCCATAGGTTTACATGGTACTGTAAACCTGATGGAAGACTGCTATGAATTCGCAGCGGCCAATCTGCTGCGGATCCCCGGCCAATCCGCTGCGGATCTGCAGCCAAATCCGCACCGTGTGCAAATACCTCAACCCTAGCCTTAACCGTAACCCTAGTGGAAAAAGAAAAATATATTTTCTTTATTTTATTATTATTCCTACCTATGAAGGTGATAAAGGGGGAGGGGTCATTTACTATTTTTTTTTATTTTGATCACTGGTTATATCAGTGATCAAAATATACCAGGAACGAATCTGCCGGCCGGCAGATTCGGCGGGCGCACTGCGCCCGCCATTTTGGAAAATGGCGGCGCCCAGGGAGAAGACGGACAGACACCGGGAGGCCTGGTAACTATAAGGGGGGAGATCTGAGCATGGGGGTGGATCGGAGGACAGGGGTAGCATCGGAGCCCAGGGGGAGCAGACAGGACGGCGGATGGGAGCGGAACATAGATCGGAGGGCTGGGGAGGCGATCGGTGGAGGTGGGGGGGTACACCAGTGTTTCCAGCCATGGCCGATGATATTGCAGATATTGCAGCAAAACAAAGTTTTCTCAGACTCTCCCATTGTGCTTGCGCAGAGGCAAGGGGTGCTGTCACAAGAAGTACAATGTTTGGGAAGATGCTGAGGGAGTACCTTGCAGATCGTACAAATGTCCTCTGTGATTCCTCTGTGCCTTTTAATTATTGGGTATCCAAGCTGGACATGTATTTTTTTACCACTCAGCGGAGGGCACCATCACCCAAATCATATCATATAAGGAAGGGATCAACCTACAGTATGTCTAAATTTAACCAATGCAACACCAAAAAAAGGGAGACATACAAAAGCAGGGATACCTATAATATAACAATTTGTATTTTTGTGGTTCAGTGTGAATTAGTGCAATAAGCACACAATTTTTTTAAACATTTAAAATCTACAAAAATAATACACATCAGGAGCTGCAATATTGCCTAAAGTATCTGAGAGAGGTATACAAATTACATGTGGGATGCAACAAAAAAAACTCTACACCAAAAACATCAGAGGTTGGCACCAAATATAGAACTAGCAGCATTTAATATATACCTACAATATTCATGTTAGAGACTGTATAGCTCAAAAAAGGTACCTCACACTTAAATAAGAAAACGTATTCATCCATCAATGCACAAAGCTATATAAGACATGAAGCGCACTATAAACAAACTATGTGCAGAGAACCGTTGCTAACCCAATACCGGAATCAAATCAATTATAAAGTACCCACAAGAATCAAGCTAGACATATTTATAGAACATCATGCAGGATACCACACAGAGTGCAGTGTAGCCGGTAAAGGCAAATATACCAGCTCCCGAACTGGCCTGTACATAGTTTGTTTATAGTGCGCTTCATGTCTTATATAGCTTTGTGCATTAATGGATGAATACGCTCTCTTATTAAAGTGTGAGGTACCATTTTTGAGCTATACAGTCTCGAACATGAATATTGTAGGTATATATTAAATCCTGCTAGTTCTATATTTGGTGCCAACCTCTGATGTTTTTGGTATAGAGTTTTTTTTTTGCATCCCACATGTATTTGTATACCTCTCTGATACTTTAGGCAATATTGCAGCTCCTGATGTGTATTATTTTTGTAGATTTTAAATGTTTTTATTTTATTTAATTTTGTGTGTATTTTTGTGGTTCAGTGTGAATTAGTGCAATAAAAATTGTTATTATGGGTATCCCTGCTTTTGTATCTATCCTGTTATTTTTAGTGTTATCCAATCTGGACATGTGGCATGAACTGCCTTGGAGGTCCTGGCCTTACCTACTGCTAGCGTTCTGCCAGAGCGGGTTTTTAGTGCCACTGGTGGAATTATAACAGATAAGCGCATCCACCAGTCAACTGAAAATGCTGACAGGCTAATTCTTATAGAAATAAACAAGGGCTGGATTGGGCAAGATTTCTGTACACCACCAAGTGAAAACAGCAAAACAACCTGTAATACATTGTCTTTTTTGTAGAGGTGAATTGTGATGCACCTCTCCCCAACCACACATGGCTATCCTCTTCCTGATTTCATCTGTTTGGTGTTCTCCTCCTTATCCTCATCATCCACAACCAGTACAACACCAGGGTGAAAGTATTCTGTGATGCAAAAGTCACTCAATTATTGTGCAGTGGTGTTTTTCAGATGCCCGTTACTAATTAGAAACCAAAATAAACTCCCATAGGGAGAACTGTCATCAAAATGAGATGTACATATATTTTTCCCCATTTATTCTTATATATTCCAGTTTTAATATCTCTGCACCATCCTTTTATGACCCAGTGTATACCTCTACAATATGAAAATATTTAAATTCTATTATTTTTTTAATATATCCCTGTCTCTGAGCTGTTGCTAGGGACAAACATCTCGTTGGACACAATCTGGCATCATATATATATGAACCTGTGTTTGCCCCTCTTTTTTTGTTATTTATTTTCATTGGTGGATTCACATCCATTTTTTTTTATTTCAGTAGGATTTATCTTTGTCTCCTCATTCTCCACCACTAGATCACCAGGCTTAACGTCTTGTGTGCTGCTACAGGCAGTCCAATTTTTGGCAAGGATGTCTATAATGCCCATGGTTTATTTTTAAAAAATGTATCCCCCTTGGGGAAATGATTGTCAACCCATGCACTGCGTGTATGGTCATTACAAGTCTAGGAAACACACTCCTGTACATTGGGCCTAGTTTTTAAGGAGGCCTTCAGCAATGTATCCTCATTCTCCACCACTAGATCACCACGCTTAACGTGTTCTGTGATGCCACAGGCAGTCCAATTTTTGCCAAACCTGTCTGATGTTCATAAAATATTTTTTGAAAAGGTATCCCCCATGGTGAAATGTTTCTCAGCCCATGCACTTCGTGTATGGTCGTTACAAGCCTAGTAGACCTTATCATTGGGCCTTAGTTTTTAATGAAGCCTTCCTCCACCTCTCATCATTTTCCACCACTAGATCACCAGGGTTCATGTGTTCCATGCTGCTACAGTCAATTTTTTGTCAAGGGTGTCTATGATCCCAATTAAATATTTTTTTTCAAATGTATCCCCCATGGGGAAATGTATGTCAGCCCATACACTTAGTGTATGGGCATTAGGAGTCTAGGAGACCCGCTCCTTTGTAATGGGACCAATTTTTTAAATAAGGCCCTTCTCCATATTTCTTACAAGGGGGATTGGGGTGCGTGCAAATTTGGGTCAAGGTGGCCCTTGCTTTCAATGCATAAGGAAACGGTATGGCAGGACCAACTGAAGAATGTGAAGTGGGTTTTCCTGTGGCCATCCAGTACCTGGGTTCAAAGGCTTATTGGGGTGCATATAACTTGATGGCAGGGCAGGCCTTGCATTCAATGCATAATTTTTTCAGAAAGCCCTCCTTTACCTCTCGTGAAAGGGGTATTAGGGTGTGTGGTAATTGTTGGCAGCCCAGCCACTTCATAGGCAATAACAGCTTAAAAGACTGTTGTGAATTCTGTGGTCAAGCTCCCTCCTGTGGTCATGAGTGGTACTTCGGCTGGTTCTGTCCTTGAGCTTCCTTTGGTGGATGTGAGTGGGGCTGCGGCTTCTGAGTTTCCTTCCTCAGGTAACGAGGTTAAGTCGTTAGGTGCTGCTCTATTTAACTCCACCTAGTTATTTGTTCCTGGCCTCCAGTCAATGTTACAGTATTGGTCTTGCTCTCTCCTGGATCGTTCTTGTGGCCTGTCTGCCCTGCATAAGCTAAGTTTTGCTGGTGTTACTTTTGTTTGCTATTTTTCCTGTCCAGCTTGCTATAAGTTTGCTATATTTTTCCTGTTCAGCTTGGTTTTTCTTGCTTGCTGAAAGCTCTGAGACGCAGAGGGAGCACCTCCGTACCGTTAGTCGGTGCGGAGGGTCTTTTTGCGCCCTCTGCGTGGTTGTTTGTAGGTTTTTGTGCTGACCGCAAAGCTATCTTTCCTATCCTCGGTCTATTCAGTAAGTCGGGCCTCACTTTGCTAAAATCTATTTCATCTCTGTGTTTGTATTTTCATCTTTACTCACAGTCATTATATGTGGGGGGCTGCCTTTTCCTTTGGGGAATTTCTCTGAGGCAAGGTAGGCTTATTTTTCTATCTTCAGGGCTAGCTAGTTTCTCAGGCTGTGCCCGAGGCGCCTAGGTCTGGTCAGGAGCGCTCCACGGCTACCTCTAGTGTGGTATGATAGGATTAGGGATTGCGGTCAGCAGAGTTCCCACGTCTCAGAGCTTGTCCTATGTTAATAGTAACTATCAGGTCACTTTGTGTGCTCTTAACCACTAGGTCCATTGTGGTTCTGAATCACCAGTTCATAACAGGAGACCCACTGTTTAATAATGGCCCTTTAAGAATATTAATGCTGCCTGATGCCCCTCTAAAAAATGGCTTTGAGACTTTAAGAATGAGATAAGATGTGTCTCCTTATGTGTCGCACACCACATGGCCAGCTAGGGTTGATAAATGTTACAATGACATTTCCCAGTGAATGCATTTGTATTGGTTAAAAATAATGTAAAAGTTGAAAAACGCACCAAAAACACTGCGTGTGAACATAGCCAAAGTGGATGAAGAACACTTTGGTCTGGGGTTAATTATTTTGCCTTATATACAAGTCATTACCCTGGAAAGGATGTCCCTTAACATATTTCTCATCAAAATCCATTTTAGTTTTGTTTTTGTATGATTTTTGGTGCACTTGTAAAAACAGCGTGAAACCCTGACAGCATTGCTTTCAGCTGTGACCTTAGAGTCAAAAATTCTTCGAGAGGCTATCCCCATGATGTTCCCATGTCATTTGAGCAGTGTTTCCATAATTTTCAGATGTTTTTAGAACTGAAAGATACCCCGGGGGGATGGCGGTAAAAATACTCAGGTTTCCCATAGACTTACATTGGGCTCGTTGCTCGGTTCGAGTACCCGAGTATTCCAATTTGCTCGACCCGAGCAATGAGCACCAGATCATTTTAGTGCTCGCTCATCACTAATGGCAGTAATTAAAAACCACAATGACAAAAAAAAACACGTTAATTCCACATGATCTAATAGAAATTAATGTCTTGCTTAAAGGGAACCTGTCACCTGAATTTGGTGGGACAGGTTTGCGGTCATATGGGCGGGGTTTTTGGGTGTTTGATTCACCCTTTCTTTACCCACTGGCTGCATGCTGGCCGCAATATTGGGTTGAAGTTCATGCTGTGTCCTCCGAAGTACACACCTGCGCAAGGCGCAAGATTGCCTTGCGCAGGTGTGTACTTCGGAGGACCCAGCATGAACTTGAACCCAATATTGCGGCCAGCATGCAACCAGCGGGTAAGGAAAGGGTGAATCAAACACCCAAAAGCCCCGCCCATATGACCGCAAACCTGTCCCACCAAATTCAGGTGACAGGTTCCCTTTAATATTCAAACCTGATGGAGGTCTAGTTAAATATAGAGAAAGATCTTTGATTTAGTTTTTTTTTCTTTATATAAATATCCTCCCCTAACATCTGTTTTACATTCATGGGTATAAGAAAGGGGTAATTTCTCCTGTATGGCCATTTAAAAATGTCTAGAGACTGAGGATATATGTACTGCATTGTAATTAGTTTAATCAGATAAATGCCATTGTGTGCTTTTAAAAAACATTGTGGTATAACCTATACTGGATATTCTACACTGAACATTCAATCAAATAGAACACATGAAGTGCTACAATTGATTACATTTTTATAGGATAATTTTTTTTTTTTTTTTATGAAATTAGTAGATTGCAGTGCAAAACTGCATGATTTATAGGGATTATGCCCACATTTATAGCAACCATTTAACGAGAGCCATGTTTTTGAACGTTCTTTCTTCTCATTGACTTCAATCCTTTTTTTCTTCCAGTTTTTCAGCAAAACGAGCTTTTATTGTGTGTATAAATCTGTTATAAAGTATCTAAAAGATTACTATCCTGGTTAGCAAATATTTTCAAATTATTGTAATTGCTCTGCATTTTGGACTGAATTCAGAAGAAAATGTAATATTTTAGATATTTTTTCTATTTGTAAAATGTTTTATATTGCCATTTATATTTTAAAACAACTTGTATCTGCTCTATTCAGTATCCAGTTTGAACAGCCTCTATCCTTGAATTTATGTACACTATTTGATTCTTCCATATGGTCTTTACCATGGTTACAATTTCATTTAGTCCTATTAAATTCTCCCTCTGGGATGTTTTGATGGTATGTAAGGGATGGCAAGATTGGACTTTCAACCCCTTAACCCCCAGAGCTTTTCGTTTTCTTTTTGCTCCCCTTCTTTCCAGAGCTTTAACTTTTTTATTTTTCCGTCAATATGGCCATGTGAGGGCTTATTTTTTGCAGAATGAGTTGTACTTTTGAAAGATACCATTGGTTTTACCATGTCATGTAACAAAAAACTAGAAAAAAAATTCCAAGTGCTTTGAAATTGCAAAAAAGTGCAATCCCACACTTGTTTTTTGTTTAACTTTTATGCTACGTTCACTAAATGCTCCGCTCTTGAGTGCCGACAGCAGTGCCAGGTATTAACATGCGAGACCGCCATATTTCTCTCATGTGTGATCCCAGCCTTATAGCGCGCACAGTGACACCAACATCCACCTGCTTCCAGAAGACATCTTACTCACTCACTTTCCTGCGCGCCCTTGCTGCATCCCATTGGTTCCGGTGCCAGCAGCATTTATGACCCAGCAATCACGTGGCCCGCTCACTAAGGTAAATGATATGCATGCTTCTCCACTCCCATAGGCGTGGAGTAAATATTCGCTACCTTGATGAGCAGGGCCACGTGATCGCTCGGCAGGAAGAGCTGCTGGTGCCGAAACGAGATGCAGCAAGGTGAGTAGGATGTTTTTGGTCTTTTTTATATAGGAAACATGCATACAAGGAGGGGGTAAGTAGTCATGCATACAAGGACAGCAATGGGGGAGCCATGCATACAAGGACAAGGATGGAGGAGCCATGCATACCCAGCTTATAGTAAAGTCAATAAGCTTACTCAGTTTCTTGTGGCAAAATTAGGTGCTGCGGTTTATACTCGGGTCTGCTTATACTTGAGTATATACGATAGTTGTTGTAATATTTAAAATATGGTAACTTCCTTATTTATATGCATTAGCCTGTAATGTACAAAAAATTAGTTGATTCAGTTCTGTATATTTTAAGTTGAAAAAATTATCCCTTAGATATGAGAAAGTGATGTTTTGTCTGTTCCCGCCTCCCATATCAAGAGCAGATCATCAATTTTAAAATGTCCATTCAATTTAATTTGAGAGAAATGGATTAAACTCATTGAGCAGATTTTTCTTCCCAAGCCGCCATAGCTGTATTTGCCAATGAAGGGGAAATTAAGCCCCCATGCTAATGCTTTGTTTTGGGGGGAAAAAATATTAGGGAAAAAATTTGTTCAATAAAAAATGTAGCTGCTAACACAATTTCGTAATTTCAGGAGTGTATGAACTGAATTTGTTCAAAAAGTACGAGACCGTTGATGGCAACATTATGGCGAATTGACAGGTACAAGCTAAGGCCACAACTTATCCACTTATATGCCGGTTGTTAACTGAAATTATTAAAAACCATAAGTTATTTGGAATCTCTGATATAACCCAGTAGATTTTGAACCAAAGGCTGGAGAAAATGGTCCACCCACGTTCCACGTTTTTCCTCTGACTCAATTCCAGTTATAATGGGTTAGAGAGGTGGTGGAAATGTTTTTATGAATCTTGGGGAGGCAATAATTTCCAAAATTGCCCCCCCCAAAAAAAACTAAACAAAAACAAAACAAAAAAAAAACTCTGTTGGATCGTATGATTCCAGATAAACTTCTTAGTTTTGGATATCTGAGAAATTCATTTCATGGTATAATGTGAAATTAAGAACCAAAATTCCACCTTCCTTGCCTGCTGATTTTATTAGATCTTATCTAAACTCTTTAATTGCCTGTTTCTCCTTTGGATTTATTGTAGTTACTCGTTCTGGTAGAAGTGGATTTGTCCACATTTACTAGTTCCTTCTCCACATGATTTTGGAATTGGTGAAGTGCTGTGGGACGTGCCTGGATCCGATTAAAAATATGGATTATTTGAAAGAAAGCTGTTTAATGTTGTACCTAGCAGTGATTGAAATTGCAAAACTCTTAAATGAACAATTCTGGCTAGATTCTCAAAGGAAAAACTAGGTGTTTCCTAATGAGATTCAGGTTCACATTCATTATTAACCACTTCTGTGTTTTGGTTTCTCCTATCCTTCCACAATCCCTGCCTACTTTGTAGGAAATGGGCGATTTGACGGTGTGAAAAAGCCAAGAGTTGCAATTTTTGACTGCGTTGTGCAAAGAAATGTTTTTTTTTCCAAACCATTTTTTTCAGAATTCAGTCATAAAAATCTTTAGTGATTAGTGGAGCAACTTATATACAGCTATGCATTAATGTATGCACTTACTGTGCTCATGTACAGTATATAGACACAGCCTCACATTATAATGTACACAAGTTATATAAGTACAGTGTGTACAGATCAAGTACATATAGGATTCACCTGCTTAGTGTATATTCATGATGGGGAACATCCGACCTGCAGGTCACTTACAGCCTGCAATGTCACTTCCTCTGGCCAGAATGCAGGTACCCAGGGGGGAAGGGGAGGCATCACAGTGCTTTTGTCAGCAACTTTCAATTTCCACCGACACTGAGCATATGCAGTGTTCACTACTTTATAATTATTTGTATTTATATAGCGCCAACATATTCCGCAGCACTTTGCAATTACTTTCTGTATGTACTTTGGAGGTATTACTTTTAATTAGTGTGATTACTTTAGTGGATATTCAGTTCACTGTCATTATGTACACATGTAAGAGAAACAGTAAAAATCTCCAGAAACTTTAGTTGTGTAATGAAATGGACCAATATGTTTACCAATTTGAATACAGTTTTATGACTTTTACGCTTGCAAGATACACCACAAGTACAATTAATGTATTCATATTTTAATTTTTTTATTACAACAATTGTAATCATTGTTGACTTTTAAGAAAGCGCTCGAGAAACCCCTTTTTCGGATGAGGGACTGGCAATGTCCTAGAGTCATTTTCTTCATTTGAACTCAAGTCCGACATATTAATTTCCTCCTCTGTGTCACTATTGATTTCCTCCTGTGTGTCACTGTTGATTTCCTCCTCTGTGTCACTGTCTGTCGTTGTGTCCTCTGTATTTCTTCGAATTTTATGAATGAAGATATAAGTTTTTAAATGAGGCGGCAAAAGTCTTGGCCGAATCCCGAATGGACCATGTCGCACTAGATCTGTCGTGCAGATCCATTCCCCTTCTGGAGCATCCCCATGTATCGGACAACTCTTATCCCAATCCGGGAATGTTTCATCATCTGGGGGTGTGTAACAAAGGATGGATACACCACAGCATATCTGTATGAGGGACAAAAAGAAACCTCAGTTAAGGTCTGTAGAAATAATTATAGAAGTACAATAATGTGTCACCTTAGAAAACAAAATTGATAAAAATAGGCACTGAAGATCAAATAAGTGGAGGTGCATCTAGTATAAGACTATCCACCAAAAACAAAATAACAATTTTAAAGGAGCAGTATCTTGAACAGCTAATGCCCTATTGTCAAATATATACACCATAATACAATTGGGTAAACTACATCTTCTGAAATTGGCCTCTGTCCTACATGCTATTCACAGTCCTCTTTAGTAACTCATACTAGCAAATATCATATACATGTTAGAAATGTAAACATTTAAGGAAAGGTGCACAAAACAAAATTGGTAATAAAAAAATCCTAAAACATCTTATTGTTTTAAATGATACTTCCAGAAATTAAAACTAAAAGCAAACCTTACCTCTTCATTGTTTGTCTGTGCCTGGGTATTCATTGTTTTTCCTTGCGAAGTGATGACCAGCAACCAACAAACAGCAGTGAAGTTGTGCAACTACCAAGCTATCTTCTCCTTTTATACAAATCTTATGGGCTTTGCTCCCCACCTTATTCATTAATGAAATGCAAATGCATAGGAAACTCCTCCCCTTCGTAACACTACCTTACCTTACATGGCAAACATTGCTGACACCCAAGTTTTCTAAAAGAAAATGTGAATACTCATGTTAACAAGTCTCACAAGGGATGAGAAAGCAGGATTTTAAGTGTAATGTCATCAATTTTCACTCCGTGCCATACATAATGCAAGACTCTATAGCAGTAGGTGGTTCAAAGAAAAAAAAAATTGTGATCATTTAAGGAATAACTTGTTTCAATCTGCTCCAAAAAGAAAGTTAGGAGCCATATGAGTCGATAGATTGTTTGAACCTATTACCACATATGTAACGTGCAAATAATGTATCTTAAGACTAATTGTAGTTTATTAGTGATGGGTGAATTCACTTTTTTTCAAACCGATGAGTCACAATATCTAAAATAGAAATGATTACCCCTCACTTTTCTGGACTTTCCAATGTTTATCGACTTTTTTTGCTAGCATTCGTATTTTGCAGATCCACTTCGCTGTAGTATTTGGAATGTTAAAAATAAAGAATTGATGTCAAGTAGATATTTGACTTCTGTTTTAGGGTAGCAATGATATGATTTATTTAGGGGGTTTTATTTTGAAGTTGATAGCTGGATGCCACTATTTGTGATATCTAAGACTTTGTATTATTTGGATAAACCTTCAGTTATACATTGTGGTTCTACATCCACCATGTTTTATCCTCCAGCATGCCTCACCATGATCTATGCATACCTGCAAAGTGAAGATTTGCTTCACGTTTCATCTTAAGGTCAGCTCATACCATTCATATATAAGAGCTGTGGCTTCCGGATAGATCCTTATGATGCTATAGGTTGTTCCATTTTAGCCTTGAAATAGAATTACGCTGAACAGTAAGTAATTCAGTAATCACTAATATTCAGCAAAATGTTTTCTAAAAATTTTTTTATGGTGAATAAATTCACCACAAAATTGCAGCACTGAAAAGCTTGATTTGCAAAAAGGGGTTTAACACTAGAGTGAGGCAATGGTATTCACATGAAATTTATATAAAATTATTTTCTTCTCAAAATGTTTTTAACAGATTTTTTTGTAATTTGCTTTATGCTTGTTCAGCAAAATAGTGGCTGTCCACCATTTTTGCTGAACCTTAAAAGGCTGTGAACAAAAAAAATTGACTGGAACATACATGTTTAATACTGAATGTTCCTAGGACTGGAGATGGACAAAAGTTATTCAAATGGAATTAAATTATCCTCCAATTTAAAATAGAGATTGTATTAGGAAAACATATTTTTTTGTTTTGTGTTCTGATCTTAGCTGAACCATCTGCCGCCAGCTGAAAGTTAAAAAAATATAAAAAATAAAAAAATTATTCACGTAACCAGTCCCCTCCACTGATTGCTTTTGAACATACTGTAATCTACACTAGAATCACAGATAAATATATTTAAAGTAAGCAATAATGCTAGATTATCACACCCATGGATTCTCATTTTGAGAAAACAATTTTATTTTGTCATAGACTGAATCATCAAAATAAATTTTAATCTTAAAGAAAAACCCACACATCTCTGTAACGGATTCCCCAAAAAATATTTCTGAAATAATAGGTACTTAATTTAAAATGTATTTTCTTAATTTATTGTAGGTTTTTGAATTTATCACTATTTTTACTTTTTGAAATTACATTTTTTTCAAACTGAACATCGAAGAAATCTCTTTTGGGAATATTTAACAATTTCCTACTTTGGGCATAATAATACACCCACGTCAGAATCCCTCCCTTTGATGTGGGATTTGAACAGCTGACATGTGCCTCTAACAGCCCCGAGTAAAATCGTGATTCACCTGTAGCTGTTAACTAATTAAATGCTGTTGTTAATCTCGACAGCGGCATTTAACTTGCGCTTACCGGAAGTGTTCCAGAAATCCCATCCATCGGTGACCCCATCTTTTGATCGTGAGTCACCGATGGGTTGGAATGACAACCAGATCTCCGAGACATTAGTAAAGGATAATTTGTGGATTAAATCCGTGCTGCCACAATGATACAATTTCAGATATAATGAAGCGCTCTGGTGGTTTATTCTCAATACATTTCAAGGTCTGTCTGACCCTTTCATCAGGAAAATTACCACAAAGAAAGGTCTTTGTAGTAAAATTCCTGATGAAGGGGTCAGATGGACCTTGAAACGTCTTGAGAATAAATCAGAGTATTTCATTATATCTGAATTTGTATTATTGTGGCAGCGCGGATTCAATCCTCAAATTATCCTTTACTAACATCTCTGAGAAGGTCGCAGTGGTGGCCCGTGGATCTGCAGCAGCCAATAAACACATGCTTTTGCTTTATTCCATCAGGTGAGCAGCTCCTTGTTAAAAACGACAATAAATTGGAAGGATAAGACCTGATTTGCGCTTTCTTATCTCCTTAATTTACTAAAACCAGAGGTCTCCAGCAGGCCTCTATGGTTGTCTTAGCCAGATTGCAATGAGTGCCGCCCAGTGGTCAGCGCTCACAGCAAGTGAACATTTTGCTACACGAAAGCGAACTGATTATCGCTGGAGTGTTTCAAAGGCGCACTACAGAAACATGCAAAATAAAAAAATGCTATAAAGCAAATTACATTTTATTCTTAAACTTCCTAAAGATGTAAACCCTATTATACCTAGAATGATTAAACTCCTGGTCTTCTCTTTTGTAACAACAAAGTAAATTAATCTTTTATCAATTCTAATTGCACCAACAAAGTTACCAATGCTACTCCATTCCCAGAAATATATTTAACTTTAAGTATTGTGGTAGCATTTTATAGTAAATTCATAATTCAAGGCAAGATATTAAATTAGATCAATGTCAGGTAAGATTCGCTCAGAACAGCACCTGATCTTCTGTTCTTCTAGGTGATCTGCTGCCAAATGCTTCAATCTTCCCCATTTCATAGGTATTCACATTTGGAGTTAACCATGTATGGTTTGTGAAATAATGACAAATATTTTATGGGATTAATCAGATTTTGGCTAGATTAGACAGATTTATAGGAACAACAAGAAATGTGTCATGATATATAAAATGTCAAATATATAAATATTCTAGAATATATTTTCCCTTCTTTGGAGCTTCTAGGTGTTAAGGAGATGTCATAGTACAGTAGAAAACCGTCATAAAAAAAAAAACATGCAATAGTGTTGATCTGTAAAGAGCGGCAAATTTAGTTTCATGTTTATTTTAAAGAATTATTTGGAACTTTTTTTTGCACTTATATGACGCTTTCAATACATTTTAAAGGCTCGCTCACAGTTGTGAATATGTTCTGCAAGTTCTTTATTCTTTATCTTGCTGGAAATTAAAAATAGCTGTGCCCTGATCACAAGAAGAAAATATGCTTAACTACTTTAAGCCATAATTGAAACTGAAATAGTCCTTTACAGACATGATGCTACTTTTTAGTGTAAAGCCTGAAATTAGCATTATAATCTGCTTAGGACAACTTTTTTTTACTCTCAAATGCATCACTGACGGTTACATGTTTTTCAAAAGTGTTCTTTTATCCTTTGTTCTTGCTTTAATTGTAAATTTTATATCAAAACATACAGTTTTTTGTTTATTATACAAGAAACCTTTAACTTTCATTCATTGCTAATTTGTTCATTAGCATTCCAATAACCTGGAAAACTGAAAGCACTTTAAGCAGTAAGAAGAGTATGGGAGAGATGGTTAGAAACAGTGACAAATGTGTATAGTAAGGTGTAACTGTGCCTTACTATATCTCCCATACTTTTGGGCTTACAATCCTGATTACTCGGATGCTTGAATTAATCTACAATTGGTCTTTTTTTCTATTAAATTGATTATTTTTATGTGCAGTTTTTAGTTGATATACTCTACACTCTTGGTATATATTTAGGTTTACTTTCCAATCTTAATGTAATATGACAGTAATCATTATCTCCTTTGTCTAAGGGTACCGTCACACTATACGATTTACCTACGATCACGACCAGCAATATGACCTGGCCGTGATCGTAGGTAAATCGTAGTGTGGTCGCTGGGGAGCTGTCACACAGACAGCTCTCCAGCGACCAACGATGCCGAGGTCCCTGGGTAACCAGGGTAAACATCGGGTAACTAAGTGCAGGACCGCGCTTAGTTACCCGATGTTTACCCTGGTTACAAGCGTTAAACTTAAAAAAAAAAAAACAGCACATACTTACATTCTGGTGTCCGTCAGGTCCCTTGCAGTCTGCTTCCCGCACTCAGTGACTGCCGGCCGTAAAGTGAAAGTGAAAGCACAGCCGCTGTGCTCTGCTTTCACTTTACGGCCGGCAGTCACAGTGCGGGAAGCAGAGACGGCAAGGGACCTGACGGACACCAGAATGTAAGTATGTGCTGTTTGGTTTTTTTTTAGTTTAACGCTTGTAACCAGGGTAAACATCAGGACCGCGCTTAGTTACCCGATGTTTACCCTGGTTACAAGCGAACGCATCGCTGGATCGCTAGATCGGTGTCACACACACCGATCTAGCGATGACAGCGGGAGATCCAGCGATGAAAGAAAGTTCCGTACGATCTGCTACGACGTACGATTCTCAGCAGGATCCCTGATCGCTGCTGCGTGTCAGACACAGCGATATCGTAACGATATCGCTGGAACGTCACGAATCGTACCGTCGTAGCGATCGAAATGTTAGTGTGACGGTACCCTAAGACATTGACAGCAGGAACAACTAATCAGATTAATCTTGTTTAATCAGGAACAGACCTAAGATTTTATGTCTGGGGGTCTCTGCCCCTAGAAGAAGCTGGATAAGCAGGGAAACAAGCAATGGGATGTCAGTCCTGACAGTAGTGTAGGGAGAGATCCTTATCATTCTGATGGGATATACACTATTTATAGTAGAAGCCTGAGATTGACAGTGATACAATTAGTTTGGTGTCTAGTTGCCATCACACATTACACCTGCAGACAGCAGCAGCTCTGTGATCTTTGTATGTGGACACTTTAAAGATAAAGGACATCTAATATGAGACAGCTCAGCATGCCACTACTAGCCTAATCTACAGACCAGTCACAATCTATAGTGTTTACTTGGTGAGTGCATCCATTGTTCTGTAGCAAGGGATTTACAACAGGAACACTCCTGATAAATCTTGTTAACCCTTTATAATACAATTTTGGGTGATACAAATCAGATCAGTCTGCAGTGATTGAGTTGAAGGTCTTCAAATTATACCAAGTAAAGCAGACGATCTCACTTGTCCGCTCCACCATACTCTGCTGCCAACACAGTCTAACTTAATACCGGCTACTCCAGATCCTAAACAGATATTATAATAGGAATTTCGTAATTACTGGATTTCATAATTATGGGGACCTCCATTTAGTGATTCCTCTCCTTGCACTACTAGTCAGGCTTTCTTATGCATTTATAGTAAAAACACTTTTATTTAAGTTATATTTTAATTCCTGCCCATTCACATTCTCACACCTTATCCCTTTAACATTAAAATTGTTTTAATAAATGCATTTCATATGATTATATTTGTCTTACATGAATGCCTAATATGTTGTGACCTCTTCTATCTTGTATATGATCAAAATTGCATTAATATATTTTATTAATGTTATTTATTATAAACCAGGATAAGGCCTGATGTAAAGTAACAGAGAAGTGAAAATTTAAGTGGCAAATACTTCTGTAAATGTGTAAAGACTAGGGTTGAGCGAAACGGATCGGACAAATTGAAAAATCGCCGACTTTCGGCAAAGTCAAAGTCACGAAACCCGACCCTAGTGTGGGATCGGCCACAAGGTCGGCGATCTTCGCGTCAAAGTCACGTTTCGTATGACGTTTTCAGCGCCATTTCTCAGCCTTTATTTTGTTTTTGCAAAATTGTCTAAATTACTTTGAATCTAGGCCAATATGTATAACACACTAATGTATGCTTACATCAGTAAAATGTGCCATTTGTAGCTTTTTTTTATTACTAAGATCTAACAGTAAAATTGTTTTTTTCCTCCCCTGTAAGGTACCGTCACACTAGACGATATCGCTAGCGATCCGTGACGTTGCAGCGTCCTGGCTAGCGATATCGTCCAGTGTGACAGGCAGCAGCAATCAGGCCCCTGCTGTGCTGTCGCTGGTCGGGGAAGAAAGTCCAGAACTTTATTTGGTCGCTGGACTCCCCGCAGACATCGCTGAATCGGCGTGTGTGACACCGATTCAGCGATGTCTTCACTGGTAACCAGGGTAAACATCGGGTAACTAAGCGCAGGGCCGCGCTTAGTAACCCGATGATTACCCTGGTTACCATCCTAAAAGTAAAAAAAACAAACACTACATACTTACCTACAGCCGTCTGTCCTCCAGCGCTGTGCTCTGCACTCCTCCTGTACTGGCTGTGAGCGTCGGTCAGCCGGAAAGCAGAGCGGTGACGTCACCGCTCTGCTTTCCGGCCGCTGTGCTCACACAGACAGTACAGGAGGAGTGCAGAGCACAGCGCTGGAGGACAGACGGCTGTAGGTAAGTATGTAGTGTTTGTTTTTTTTACTTTTAGGATGGTAACCAGGGTAAACATCGGGTTACTAAGCGCGGCCCTGCGCTTAGTTACCCGATGTTTACCCTGGTTACCGGCATCGTTGGTCGCTGGAGAGCGGTCTGTGTGACAGCTCTCCAGCGACCAAACAGCGACGCTGCAGCGATCCGGATCGTTATCGGTATCGCTGCAGCGTCGCTAAGTGTGACGGTACCTTTATTTTAAGAGCCATCTCTTTATTTTTCTGTCAATGATATATATATATATTTTACTATTCAGCTCATCGAAAAAAATTCAATATTCTACAATATCACCTCTCAATAGGATATATTATGACAGCTTGAAAAGCATTTAAGAAGGGAGGTCTTTATGTATGGCCATGGTGGTTTATAGATGATATTCCTTGTTTTTAATATTAAATGTATTTCTCTTCATAGTGTTCTTGTCATAACTTCAAGTAAATAAATCTTTTAACATTTCTAATTGAAACAAAAATAATCAACGTTAATACATCATCATAAACATATTGACTTCAAAAATTGTGGCAATATATTTACAGTAAATTTGTAATTCTACACCAGATTCTAATTAGAAGTCGAGTAAGAACCACTCAAAAATTTACCGGATGTTCTGTTCTTCCAGGTGATGACCTACTAGCAAATTCCTGATTTCAGATGTGTTCACACTATTCAGAGTTAACTATGTGTGGTTTGTGAATTAAGTGTACATTATTTTATGTAATTAGTTGGCTATATTGTAAAACAGTTTGGTAGTGGAACATGAAATTTGTCATGATATGTGATAATTTATTATGACAATATATTGCACATAGTTTTTCCCCTTTAGGGCCTCCAGATGTTACTGAAGTGTCATAGTGCAATATAGCAGTATAATTAATGCATTTAAACCACTTTAGGGATGAGTCCATACATATTACCACATTTTCCGAAAGGTAATTGAACCCTGATTATTAATAAATGTCAGGTTTTAATACATCCCTTAAAGTTTTTAAAAGTGGTAACTAAATTTAAAATCACACTAGGTTGTCAGGGTTTCAGAAATAACACAAACTCTCAAACCGATATGGTTCATTAGGTAATCTAAATGTCTTCCTGAATTTCAATCTCAATGATTTATATGCTTCATAGAACTATGAACTGCACCATAAGGAAGGTAGTATAGCAGAACAATCATAGTGAACAATCTAATAAATTAGCCTACGATTCATCGGTGCTCACTAAAACATTCATATAACCAACCCAAGTGAATAGAATATTTCAGAAATAGCACAGAGAACCTGGTGTAATTTTAAATCTAATTACCACTTTTAAAAACTTAAAGGAAAGTATTAAAACATGACTTATTATTAATTGGGGTTCATTTACCTTTTGTGTAATTTGGGAATACAAAATGCAATATAAAACACTCCACGTATCAGGGCTTTTCAGTAGTTTTTCTGGTTTCATATTGATTTTAAACAATAATTTGGAAAGCTTTTGCACTTGTGTGATGCTTTCAGCATTCTTAAAAGGCTTGCTCATATGTACAGGCTGGGGTGTTAAAAAATGGCTGTGATCTGATCACAAGAGAGAAAATCTTGTTTATAACTATTTAAAGCCATTATTTCAATATAAATGATATACAAACATTATGCTACTATCTGGTGTAAAGCCTGAAATTAGAAAGGTTCTCATGGGCCGATCATAATGCTTACTCCCAACTTCATAAACTGGCAATGACATGCTTTTCAATAGTGTTCTTTGTTCCTTTGTTCTCACATTAATTGTAAATATTCTATCAAAACAAGCAGTTTTGTTAAATGTGTAAGATAAATGTTTACTTTTCATTGATTGCTAATTTGACCATTAGCATTCCAATAACCTGGAAAGTGGATCTACTGCAAGGAATGGGGATTCCAGAAAAAGTTTGATCTTCTAGAATGTAGTAAATTGGAATGCTTAAATAGTCAAGGTATAAACAAATCTTAATCCTAATATGCTTTTACATTACAACTATTACAATTAGATTAATCCATAACATAGCTGTTAAAATGTCTCATTGGGACCAGTCTTAAAATAATTACATTTTCTATACAACTTGTGAAAACTGTTATTAATGAGATGGCACTAAGAATCAAACTATTCTCCCTAAAATATGTTCCAAGTTGCTTACTTATCTTATCTTAGTTGCCATTTTTAAAAATTACTTTTTCAGTAAAGTACTTACCAGCCTACCATTTTCTTATTGGTGTATTTGATAACAATTTCAAATTTTTACCATTCTTATACAAACTTATCAACTAAGTGATGCTAAAATAAAGACTTCCAAGAAAATATTGTGTAACCTACGCAGCAAGCGAGGGGGTCAATGTAACAAACGTGGAGTTAGTCATAGACAGACAGTATGCAACTCTAAAACTGAAAAATATGGCCACACAAATATAAAAATTATAAATTAAAACCAAATATCCAGAATGCAATAAAAGCGGTGATCATCATAATGGAAAGAAGGTTTTTATATTTTTTCATGCAAATGAAAGGTATTTAAAATGCACGTTGTACACATGACAATTACAAATGTCTGTTAGGGTGGTTTCACACTTGCGTTTTTGTCTGCAGCGTTTTTTTTCAAAAAAACGCATGCGTTTTTTTTCCCTATCTTTAACATTGAAAACGCATGCGGTTTTTTGTGTACGCGTTTGGTCGCGTTTTTTGACGCATGCGTTTTTTTACTGCATGCGTTCATTTTCTGAAATGCTACTTGTAGTATTTTTAGAAGCGTTTTTTGGACCAAAAAAAAATGCATGCGTTTTCATGCGTTTTTTTGGGGTCAAAAAATACATTGGAGTCAATGGGGACGCATGCGTTTTTTGGTGCATGCGTTTTTTGCGGTAAAAAACGCATGCGTTTTTTATTAAAAAACCAGAAAACACACTGATATGCCACCCCCCAACATAAAGGTGATAAAGGGAACCTAACCCTACCCCTAACCCTACCCCTAACCCTAAACCTACCCCTAACCCTACCCCTAATCCCTTTATGGTTAGGGTTAGGGTTAGGGGTAGGGTTAGGGTTAGGATCCCTTAGGGTTAGGGTTAGGGGTAGGGTTAGGGTTAGGGGTAGGGTTAGGGTTAGGATCCCTTAGGGTTAGGGTTAGGGGTAGGGTTAGGGTTAGGGGTAGGGTTAGGATCCCTTAGGGTTAGGGGTAGGGTTAGGGGTAGGGTTAGGGTTAGGATCCCTTAGGGTTAGGGGTAGGGTTAGGGGTAGGATCCCTTTAGGGTTAGGGTTATGATCCCTAACCCTAACCCTAACTGTTTCTGTTTATAGTGGGTTTTTTACTTTTTTTTGATGATTGGCAGCTGTCACACATTTCTCAGCATGCATTTAAAAAACGCAAACGCATGTAAAAACGCATGTAAACGCGTCAAAACGCCGCTTTTTTTTACCACATGCAAAAACGCATGCGTCAAAAAAACGCAGCGTTTACACGCGTTTACATGCGTTTTTTCACCATGCGTTTTTTTGCGTTTTTTACCGCAAAAACGCACCCCAAAAAACGCCAATGTGAAACCAGCCTAATGCTCGGACAAATGACCACAGGGGATAATTGTGATACTATAGCAATTCCTAACGTGTAATATATACCATAGGTGAAGGTAGGAGAGATAAGTAAATTAAATGTCGTGCACTAAAATAATATGAATAAAAAATAATCGCTGCTGACTTTAATAAACCAAAAGAGTATATATTAAATCCTGCTAGTTCTATATTTGGTGCCGACCTCTGATGTTTTTGGTATAGAGTTTTTTTTGTTGCATCCCACATGTATTTGTATACCTCTCTCAGATACTTTAGGCAATATTGCAGCTCCTGATGTGTATTATTTTTGTAGATTTTAAATGGTTTTTTTTAAAAAAACAATTTGTGTATTTTTGTGGTTCAGTGTGAATTAGTGCAATAAAAATTGTTATATTATGGGTATCTCTGCTTTTCTATGGTTCCTGTTATTTTTAGTGTTGTCCAATCTGGACACATGGCGTGAAATGGCTCTCTACGCCTTGGAGGTCCTGGCCTGACCTACTGCTAGCGTTCTGCCAGAGCGGGTTTTTAGTGCCACTGGTGGAATTATAACAGATAAGCGCATCCACCTGTCAACTGAAAATGCTGACAGGCTATTTCTTATAAAAATGAACAAGGGCTGGATTGGGCAAGATTTCTGTACACCACAAAGTGAAAACAGCTAAACATAACCTGTAATACATAGTCTTTTTTTGTGGAGGTGAATTGTGACGCACCTCTCCCCAACCACACATGGCTATCTGCTTCCTGATTTCGTCTGTTTGGTGTTATCCTCCTTATCCTCATCATCCACAAACAGTACAACACCAGGGTGAAAGTATTCTGTGATGCAAAAGTCACTCAATTATTGTGCAGTGGTGTTTTTCAGATGCCCGTTACTAATTAGAAACCAAAATAAACTCCCATAGGGAGAACTGTCATCAAAATGAGATGTACATATGTTTTTCCCCATTTATTCTTATATATTCCAGTTTTAATATCTCTGCATCGTCCTTTTATGACCCAGTGTATACCTCTACAATATGAAAATATTTAAATTCTATTATATTTTTTATATATCCCTGTCTCTGTGCTGTTGCTAGGGACAAACATCTCGTTGGACACAATCTGGCATCATATATATGAACGTGTTTGCCCCTCTTTTTTGTTAATTTTCATTGGTTGATTCACATCCATTTTCTTTTATTTCAATAGGATTTATCTTTGTCTCCTCATTCTCCACCACAACATCACCAGGCTTAACGTGTTCTGTGATGCCACAGGCAGTCCAATTTTTGCCAAACCTGTCTATGATGTTCATAAATAATTTTTTGAAAAGGTGGTGAAATGTTTCTCAGCCCATGCAGTTCGTGTATGGTCGTTACCAGCCTAGTAGACCTTATCATTGGGCCTTAGTTTTTAATGAAGCCTTCCTCCACCTCTTATCATTTTCCACCACTAGATCACCAGGGTTCACATGTTCCATGCTGCTACAGTCAATTTTTTGTAAAGGGTGTCTGTGATCCCAATTAAATTTTTTTTTTTTTAATTTATCCCCCATGGGGAAATGTTTGTCAGCCCATACACATAGGCATTAGGAGTCTAGGAGACCCGCTCCTTTGTAATGGGACCGATTTTTTTACTGAGGCCCTACTCCATTTTTCTTCCAAGGGGTATTGGGGTGCGTGCAAATTTGGGTCAAGGAGGCGCTTGCATTCAATGCATAAGGAAACAGTATGGCAGGAACAACTGAAGAATGTGAAGTGGCTTTTCCTGTGGCCATCCAGTACCTGGGTTCAAAGGCTTATTGGGGTGCATAAAATTTGATAGCAGGGCAGGCCTTGCATTCAATGCAACATTTTTTCAGAAAGCCCTCCTTTACTTCTCGTGAAAGGGGTATTAGGGTGCGTGGTAATTGTTGGCAGCCCAGCCACTTCATAGGCAATAACAGCATAGGAGACCCACTGTTAATAATGCTGCCTGATGCCCTCCAAAAAATGGCTTTGAGACTTTAAGAATGAGATAAGATGTGTCTCCTTATGTGTCACACACCACATGGCCAGCTAGGGTTGATAAATGTTACAATGACATTTTCCAGTGAATGCATTTGTATTGGTTGAAAGTAATGTAAAAGTTGAAAAACGCATCATAAACGCTGCGTGTGAACATAGCCCAAGTGGTGGAAGAACACTTTGGTCTGGGGTTAATTATTTTGCCTTATATACAAGTCATTACCCTGGAAAGGATGTCCCTTAACATATTTCCCATCAAAACCCATTTTGGTTTCATTTTTGTATGATTTTTGGTGCACCTGTAAAAACGGCGTGAAACTCTGACAGCATTGCTTACAGCTGTGACCTTAGTCAAAAATTCTTCCAGAGCTATCCCCATGATGTTCCTATGTCATTTGAGCAGTGTTTCCATCATTTTCAGACGTTTTTAGAACTGAAAGATACCCCGGGAATGGCGGTAAAAATACTTGGGTTTCCCATAGACTTACATTGGGCTCGTTGCTCGGGTCGAGTACCCGAGTATTCCAATTTGCTCGACCCGAGTATTCCAATTTGCTCGACCCGAGCAACGAGCACCAGATCATTTTAGTGCTCGCTCATGACTAATGGCAGTAATTATAAACCACAATGACAAATAAAAAAAAAATACACGTTAATTCCACATGATCTTATAGAAATTAATGTCTTGCTTAATATTCAAACCTGATGGAGCTCTAGTTAAATATACAGAATGATCTTTGATTTAGGAGTTTTTTTTTTCTTTATATAAATATCCTCCCCTAACAGATCTGTTTTCCATTCAAGGGTATAAAAAAGAGGTAATTTCTCCTATATGGCCATTTAAAAATGTCTAGAGACTGAGGATATATGTACTGCGTTGTAATTAGTTGCATCAGATAAATGCCATTGTGTGCTTTTAAAAAACCTTGTGGTATAACCTTTACTGGATATTCTACACTGAACATTCAATCAAATAGAACACATGAAGTGCTACAATTGATTACATTTTTGTAGGATAAATTTGTTTTTTTAATAAAATTAGTACATTGCAGTGCAAAACTGCATGATCTATAGAGATTATGCCCACATTTATAGCCATCATTTAACGAGAGCCATGTTTTTGAATGTTCATTCTTCTCATTGGCTTCAATTATTTTTTTCTTCCAGTTTTTCAGCAAAACGAGCTTTTATTTTGTCTATAAATCTGCTATAAAATACCTAAAAAAGGATATTACTATCCTGGTTAGCAAATATTTTCAAATTATTGTAATTGCTTTGCATTTTGGACCAAATTCAGAAGAAAATGTAATACATTTTAGATATTTTTCTGTTTTTAATTTTTTTTTATTGCCATTTATATTTTAAAACAACTTGTGTATGCTCTATTCAGTATCCAGTTTGAATAGCCTCTATCCTATATAAAAAATAAAGATTATTATTATTATTATTATTATCCTTGAATTTATGTACATTTGATTCTTCCATATGGTCTTCACTAGAGTTGAGCGACCTTGACCTTTTTAGAGTCGAGCCGGGTTTCGCGAAACCCGACCATCTCAAAAGTCGAGTCGAGTGGAATCGGCCGATTATCGCGAAAAGTCGTGGATCGACCGAAACACGAAACCCAATGCAAGTCAATGGGGGAGCATAGTCGGCAGTGAGTAGAGGCCAGGAAAACATGTACAGAGCCCATTATATTGGCAAAAACATCCATTCTTGCTACTGAAGCTTGTCAATCGTAATTTACCTTATAATAATTGTAAGGCATTTGAAATTGGGGGTCATTTGGCTAAAGTTGTGGGGGGTAGGGCTGGTTCAAGCAATTAGTGGGCCAAGGACATCTGGACCACGTCACGGCAGTGGAGCAGGGAGAGGTAAGTATTTCAACTTTGCAAGTGCTGTGATCCTGAGCAAGCAGGGGGGGCTCACTCGTTGGCACTGGCACAGGGCCCCTCAAAGTACAGCGGTGTGTTTGCACGGCAGGGGCGCCTCCCACCGGCAGCAACACTTTTGCGTACTATGAGAGGCCCTGTGCCAGTGACGTCGCCAACGAGTATTCCTCCCCCCACCTGATGAAGGAACCTGCACCTTCATCTGCACTTTCCTCTTTGTCCCCGTGTAATGTGGTATGGTATGCGGGAAGGGGGACCTGACTTTCAGCACGGTCACAATCTTGCAGTGTAGCGTGCACGGGGAATGTTGCATTATGGGTCAATGTACCAGCAGACTCATCTATCACTGGCTGGGCAATGGGCAGCATGAGGGGGAAACAGATATGGGCCCAAAGAATAAAGTGGGCTAAATGCAGTTCAAAATTGGTAACAGGACTAACCAGGGGGCATTGCTTTGTTCAGTGGAGGACAACTGGAATGAGAGGCTGACAGAGTAGGCTCAAATCAGTAAGTATTCTAAATGCAGTTCAAAATTGGCAACAGTAGTAAACCGGCGGCACAGCTTTGTTCACAGTAGGAGAACAGCAAGGAGCGGCAGACACAGATAGAAGGCCCCAACCCAACTAGTAGGCCTAATGCAGTGTTGTTTTCAACAACTACTAAACGAGAGTCGTAAGATCGAAGCAATGGAGAGGAAACCTGGGGAACACCTTGGAGCGGCAGACACCGTTAGTAGGCCGTACCGAAGTAGTAGCCCCAATGCAGTTTTCAAATTCCTAGAGGCTGAAAACAAGACAATTGACGCTCAGCTTTTTTCAAAGGAGGACAGCTGTATTGAGTGGCGCAGACACACAGGTAGTAGGCCTTAAACCAAAAATGTGGCTCAATGCAGTTTAAAAAAGGTTACAGGGGTACACAGGCAGCATTGGTCTGGTCAGTGGTGGACAATTTCAATTATGGACCGCAGACAGACTTTGTACGCCTACTATTAAAAAAAGATGCTCTATGCAATTAAAAATAGGTTCCAGGGGACCACGGGCAGCAGTGGTGTGGTCAGTGGAGAAGTATTGGAAGGAGGGACCGCAGACAGGCGTAGTAGGCCTAACATAACAAAATTAGGCTGTAGGCACTTTAAAATTGGTTCCAGGGGTACACGGGCAGCAGTGGTGTGGTCAGCGGAGGACAATTTGAATTAGGGACTGCAGACAGACTTTGTAGGCTGTCCCCTGTGGACCATGCATCCAACACATTAACCCAGTGCGCCATAATGGACACGTAACTTTTTGTGGACATGCCTACTGGTCCGTGCGTCTCTTGTCAGGTGCACCTTTCTACGGTTTGATTGCCTGAGTGCTATGACAATGCAGACTTTTTCATGCCGCTGGAGGGCTGGGATGGCTTTTCTCGCAAAAGAAGTGTCGACTGGGTAGCTTGAACCGTGGTACAGCGTAGTTCATCTGGGCTTTATAAATATAAAACAAAGAAAAAAGTAGGCTCCATGCACTTTCAGCTGGGTTCCAGGGGTACACGGCCAGCATTGGTCTGGTCAATGGAGAACTATTGGAAGGAGGGACCGCAGACAGGCTTAGAAGGCCTAACATAATAAAATATGGCTGTAGGCACTTTAAAATTGGTTCCAGGGGTACACGGGCAGCAGTAGACAGGTCAGTGGAGGCCTAGTGGAAGGAGGGACCGCAGACAGGCGTAGTAGGCCTAACATAATAAAATTGGGCTGTAGGCACTTTATAATTGGTTCCAGGGGTACACGGGCAGCAGTGGTCTGGTCAGTGGAGGACTAGTGGAAGGAGGGACCGCAGACAGGCTTCGAAGGCCTAACATAATAAAATTGGGCTGTAGACACTTGGAATTCTCTTGCAGGGGTACACAGGCAGCATTGGTGTTGTCAGCGGAGGCCGATTGTAATGAGTGTCTGCCAGTTAGTAGTCCCAAACAATAAATACATGTTTAATGTCTCGCATTACAACAAAACGAAAACACAAAAGGGTGCAATCATTAGGTACAGGGGTGGGCTCCTCTGCGTAGTTTCAGACCTAGTAATTTGGAGCAAAGTATTTACTTGGGTAAATATAGGACACTGCCCCTGACTAGGTTAAGTACCATCATACATGTCAACACAATGGTATTGTCAGTGGCAGGAATTTAAGGATGTCAGCGCATAGACTAAACATTGGTGGAACTGTGAGAGATAATTGTGCAAGTGGTAGAGCAATGTTTGAGCTGGGGGTGGGGGAACTCTCTTGTGGCCGGCGGTACAGGCCCAGGGCCCCTCATGTTACAACAGTGTGTCTGACGTTGGGTGCGCACCACCACCGCCAGAGACACTTTATTGTACTATGAGGGACCCAGTGGCAGTGCCGTCGACCAAAAGCGGGCACACCCACCTCTTCAGACAAACGGCACACCCACCTCTTCAGACAAACAGCACTCTCACGGGTGCTTGCGCCAAGTGGCGATACCACGGCCCCGTGTGGGGAGTTTGGCCATTTAGGGAGGTGTAAACATGTCGTATGCTGGACAATCAGCTGCTGCAAATTACGAGATTGGTAAAGTCATTCAGAGTAGTCCACAGGCAAGACCTTTTCATAGGAAAGCTAGGTGTCGGCCGGGCAAGGTGGGGCAAAAGAATTCAAAATCCAGTTGTGGTTCATTTTAATGAAGGTTAGATCATCAACATTTTGGGTAGCCAGACGAGTCCTTTTTTCGGTTAATATTGAACCTGCAGCACTAAATACTCTTTTGGATAGGACACTAGCTGCCGGGCAAGCAAGCTCCTGCAATGCATATTCTGCCAATTCTGGCCAGGTGTCTAATTTGGATGCCCAGTAATCAAATGGGAATGACGGTTGAGGTAGAACATCGATAAGGGATGAAAAATAGTTAGTAACCATACTGGACAAATGTTGTCTCCTGTCACTTTGAATTGATGCAGCAGTACCTGTCCTGTCTGCGGTCATAGCAAAATCACTCCACAACCTGGTCAGAAAACCCCTCTGTCCAATGCCACTTCTGATTTCTGCACCTCTAACACTTCTGGTCTGCTGCCCCCTGCAGCTCGTGTGAGAACGATCACGGGCGCTGTGTGCTGGGAATGCCAGAAGCAAACGGTCAACAAGAGTTGATTGTTTGGTTGCTAATATTAGTTCCAAGTTCTCATGTGGCATAATATTTTGCAATTTGCCTTTATAGCGAGGATCAAGGAGGCAGGCCAACCAGTAATCGTCATCGTTCATCATTTTAGTAATGCGTGTGTTCCTTTTGAGGATACGTAAGGCATAATCCGCCATGTGTGCCAAAGTTCCAGTTGTCAAATCTGCGGTTGTGCTTGGTTGAGGGGCAGTTTCAGGCAAATCTACGTCACTTGTGTCCCTCAAAAAACCAGAACCCGTCCTTGCCACGCCACCAATTTCCAGTGGCCCCGGGAAAGCTTCCTCATTAAAAATATACTCATCCCCATCATCCTCCTCGTCCTACACCTCCTCTTCGCCCGCTACCTCGTCCTGTACACTGCCCTGACCAGACAATGGCTAACTGTCATCAAGGCTTTCCTCTTCCTCTGCTGCAGACGCCTGATCCTTTATGTGCGTCAAATTTTGCATCAGCAGACGCATCAAGGGGATGCTCATGCTTATTATGGCGTTGTCTGCACTAACCAGCCGTGTGCATTCCTCAAAACACTGAAGGACTTGACACATGTCTTGTATCTTCGACCACTGCACACCTGACAACTCCATGTCTGCCATCCTACTGCCTGCCCGTGTATGTGTATCCTCCCACAAAAACATAACAGCTTGCCTCTGTTCGCACAGTCTCTGAAGCATGTGCAGTGTTGAGTTCCACCTTGTTGCAACGTCTATGATTAGGCGATGCTGGGGAAGGTTCAAAGACCGCTGATAGGTCTGCATACGGCTGGAGTGTACGGGCGAACGGCGGATATGTGAGCAAAGTCCGTGCACTTTGAGGAGCAGGTTGGATAACCCCGTATAACTTTTCAGGAAGCACTGCACCACCAGGTTTAAGGTGTGAGCCAGGCAAGGAATGTGTTTCAGTTGGGAAAGGGAGACGGCAGCCATGAAATTCCTTCCGTTATCACTCACTACCTTGCCTGCCTCAAGATCTACTGTGCCCAGCCACGACTGCGTTTCTTTCTGCAAGAACTCGGACAGAACTTCCGGGGTGTGTCTGTTGTCGCCCAAACACTTCATAGCCAATACAGCCTGCTGACGCTTGCCAGTAGCTGCCCCATAATGGGACAACTGGTGTGCAACAGTGGCAGCTGCGGATGGAGTGGTTGGGCGACTGCGGTCTGTGGACGAGCTCTTGCTACTGCAGGAGGAGGAGGAGGAGGAGGGGGTGCGAATGCCTACAGCCAACTGTTTCCTAGACCGTGGGCTAGGCAAAACTGTCCCGAAATTGATGTCCCCTGTGGACCCTGCATCCACCACATTCACCCAGTGTGCCGTGATGGACACGTAATGTCCCTGGCCATGCCTACTGGTCCATGCATCTGTTGTCAGGTGCACCTTTGTACTCACAGATTGCCTGAGTGCATGGATGATGCGCTGTTTAACATGCTGGTGGAGGGCTGGGATGGCTTTTCTCGAAAAGAAGTGTCGACTGGGTAGCTCGTAGCGTGGTTCAGCGTAGGGCATCATCTCTAACGAGATTAGTCTAGCTATGTGGGCGTTCAAACCCTGTGTACGCGGATGCGAGGATAAGTACTTCCTTTTTCTAACCAGAGTCTCATGTAGGGTGAGCTGGACTGGAGAGCTGGAGATCGTGGAACTAGCGGGTGTGCCGGTGGACATGGCAGACTGAGAGACGGTTGGAGACGGTATTGTTTCCGCCGGTGCCCTAGATGCAGTGTTTCCTACTACGAAACTGGTGATTCCCTGACCCTGACTGCTTTGGCCTGGCAAAGAAACCTGCACAGATACTGCAGGTGGTGCGGAAAATTGTGGCCTTACAGTGACGGAAGTGATGTAGCGTTGCTGACTAGCTTCATTGGCCGAAGGTGCTACAACCTTAAGGGATGTTTGGTAGTTAGTCCAGGCTTGCAAATGCATGGTGGTTAAATGTCTATGCATGCAACTTGTATTGAGACTTTTCAGATTCTGACCTCTGCTTAAGGTAGTTGAACATTTTTGACAGATGACTGTGCGGATCAATTGGATGTTGTTTAAAAAAATGCCAGACTGCACTCTTTCGAGCATCGGATCCCTTTTCAGGCATTGCAGACTGAGCTTTAACCGGATGGCCACGCTGTCCTCCAACAGGTTTTGGCTTTGCCACGTGTTTTGTCCCATCTACGGGCCCGGCAGATGGAACCTGTTGCGATGTTGATGCCTGCTGCAGCCCCTCCTCCTCCGCTTCAGAACTACTGCCGCCTGCACCCTGTTCCCCCAATGGCTGCCGATCGGGGTCAACAACTGGGTCATCTATAACCTCCTCTTCGAGCTCGTGTGCAACTTCGTCTGTGTCACAGTGTAAGTTGGTGGTATAGCGTTCGTGACGGTGCAACATAGTCTCATCAGGGTCTGATTCTGGATCAGTACCCTGCGAGGGCAATGTTGTGGTCTGAGTCAAAGGACCAGCATAGTAGTCTGGCTGTGGCTGTGCATCAGTGCACTCCATGTCAGATTCAACTTGTAATGGGCATGGCCTGTTAACTGTTTCACTTTCTAAGCCAGGGACGGTATGTGTAAAGAGCTCCATGGAGTAACCCGTTGTGTCGCCTGCTGCATCCTTCTCTCTTGTTGTTGTTTTTGCTGAAGAGGACAAGGAAGCGACTTGTCCCTGACCGTGAACATCCACTAACGACGCGCTGCTTTTACATTTACCAGTTTCAAAAGAGGAGGCAAAAGAGCTAGAGGCTGAGTCAGCAAGGTAAGCCAAAACTTGCTCTTGCTGCTCCGGCTTTAAAAGCGGTTTTCCTACTCCCAGAAAAGGGAGCGTTCGAGGCCTTGTGTAGCCAGATGACGAACCTGGCTCCACAAACAACTTACAAGGTGAGCTATAACTTCAGTATGATTTAGATATCCCTTTACAGGTGGGTGAGACCGCAAGGAAAATCAGGCACAATGTTACACACTCTGTTTTCGGTGGCACCAAATAAGAGATGCCACACACGCAGGATTGTCACTCAAGCACAAATGTCAATATTAATCTCCCACTGTTTTTTTTTTATTTTTCCAGGGAGAATTTAGAAACCAAATTAAAAAAAAAATAGGCTTTCTATGGCCCACTATTTGAGAGAGAGAGATGGCACACCCAGGAGTCTGGACTGGCACACAAGCAGAAAGGCCAATATTAATCTCCCACGGTTTATTGTTATTTTTTCAGGGAGAATTTAGAAACCAAATTAAAAAAATAAATAAATAGGCTTTCTATGGCCCACTATTTGAGAGAGAGATGGCACACTCAGGACTGGCACACAAGCCCAAAGGCCAATATTAATCTCCCACTGTTTTTTTGATTTTTTTCAGGGAGAATTTAGAAACCAAATAAAAAAAAAAATAGGCTTTCTATGGCCCACTATTTGAGAGAGAGATGGCACACCCAGGAGTCAGGACTGGCACACAAGCAGAAAAGCCAATATTAATCTCCCACTGTTTTTTTTATGTTTTCAGGGAGAATTTAGAAACCAAATTAAAAAAAAATGATTTTTTCTGGGAGAACTTAGAAACCAAATAAAAAAAAAAAATAAATAAATAGGCTTTCTATGGCCCACTATTTGAGAGAGAGATGGCACACTCAGGACTGGCACACAAGCCCAAAGGCCAATATTAATCTCCCACTGTTTTTTTTTTTTTTCAGGGAGAATTTATAACCCCCCCCCAAAAAAAACAGAAAAATAAAAAGGCTTTCTATGGCCCACTATGTGAGAGAGATGGCACACACAGGGATGGCACTCTAGCAGAAATGCCAATCTTAATCTCCCACAACTTATTTTTTTAGGGAAAATTAAAAAAAACAGGGACTGTCCTACAATTACTATCTCCCTCCAGTAATCTCAGCCAGGTATGGCAGGCAGCAATAAGGAGTTGACTGATGCACAAATTAAATAAAAAGTGTGGACAAACAAAAAAGATAGCTGTGCAAAAAGGAAGGAAAAACAGGATTTGTGCTTTGAAAAAAGCAGTTGGTTTGCACAGCAGCGTCCACACAGCAATGCAGCTATCAGGGAGCCTTCTAGGGCAGCCCAATGAGCTACAGCGCTGAGGAAAAAAAAATGTAGCGTCCACTGTCCCTTCAAACAAAAGGTGGTGTTGGACAGTGGAAATCGCTACAGCACAAGCGGTTTGGTGGTTAATGGACCCTGCCTAACACTATCCCTGCTTCTGACAAAGCGGCAGCAACCTCTCCCTAGGCTCAGATCAGCAGCAGTAAGATGGCGGTCGGCGGTAACGCCTCTTTATAGCCCCTGTGACGCCGCAGACAGCAAGCCAATCACTGCAATGCCCTTCTCTAAGATGGTGGGGACCAGGACCTATGTCATCACGCTGCCCACACTCTGCGTCCACCTTCATTGGCTGAGAAATGGCGCTTTTCGCGTCATTGAAACGCGACTTTGGCGCGAAAGTCGCGTACTGCATGGCCGACCCCACACAGGGGTCGGGTCGGGTTTCATGAAACCCGACTTTGCCAAAAGTCAGCGACTTTTGAAAATGAACGATCCGTTTCGCTCAACCCTAGTCTTTACCATGGTTACAATTTCATTTAGTCCTATTAAATTCTCCCTCTGGGATGTTTTGATGGTATGTAAGGGATGGCAAGATTGCACTTTTAACCCATTAACCCCAGGAGCTTTTCGTTTTCTTTTCGCTCCCCTTCTTTCCAGAGCTTTAACTTTTTTATTTTACCATCAATATGGCCATGTGAGGGCTTATTTTTTTGCAAGATGAGTCATACTTTTAAACGATACCATTGGTTTTACCATGTCATGTAACAGAAAACTGAAAAAAAATTCCAAGTGCTTTGAAATAGCAAAAAAGTGCAATCCCACACTTGTTTTTTGCTTGGCTTTTAGGCTATGTTCACTAAATGCTAAAACTGACCTACCATTATGATTCTCCAGGTTATTACGAGTTCATAACCACCAAACATGTCTAGGGTATCTTTAATCTAATTGGTAAAACAAAAAAAATCCAAAATCTGCTAAAAAAAAAAAAAATTGCGCAGATTTCCGATACCTGTAACGTCTTCATTTTTCATTATCTGGGGTTAGGTGAGGGCTTATTTTTTGCATGCCGAGCTAATGTTTTTAATAAATAGCACTTTTGTGCAGATACGTTCTTTTGATTACCTGTTATTGCATTTTAATTCAATGTCACGGCGACCAACAAAAACTTAATTTTAGCAATCAGGTTAATCCTTTTTTTTTTGGGTAATTCTGAAAGCGGCAATACCAAATATGTGTGGGTTTGTTGTTTTTTTGTTTTTTTTATTTGATCAGGGCAAAAAGAGGGCGATTTCAACTTTTATATTTTTAAACATTTTTTATAAATTTTGGCATGCTTCAATAGCCTCCATGGGTGGCTAGAAGCATGCACTACTTGATCGCCTCTGCTACATAGAGGTGAAGCACATATCACCTCTATGTAGCAGAATTTCAGGCTTGCAGTGAGCGCCGACCACAGGGTGGCGCTCATAGCAATCTGCCATCAACAACCATAGGTCTCAAGGAGACCTCAGGTTGTTATAGCAATGCACCGATGACCCCAGCGGGGTCAGCGGTGCGAGTAATTCCAGCCTTGTGGCCGGGAGCGCTTGTTAAATGCCGCTGTCAGTTTCACAGCGGCATTTAACTTGTTAATGGGTGTGGGCGGATCGCGATTCCACTTGCGCACATGTCACATACTATCCCGTCAGCTGGCAGAAAGGGGTTAAAATAAATTTTCCATATATACTCATGTATTAGCCGAGTTTTTCAGCACTTTTTTGTCAATTGTCCCAGAAGGTGGTGGGCGAGGGGGAGCGGATGGAAGAAGTGGGTCACAGGAGGCAGGAGCCTGCGGCTGTGATTGTTTCCGCTGCTAAAGAGAAATGAATATTCATTTCTGTTAGGCCAGGATCATGCATGTGAGAAGTACGGCCGAGTCTCGCATGTTAATACCCAGCACTGCCGCCGGCACTGGGGAGCGGAGCGTGCGGCCGCATAGCAATACATGCAGCCGCACGTTCCGCTCTTGAGTGCCGGCAGCAGTGCCAGGTATTAATATGCGAGATGGCCATATTTCTCAATCAATCTGACCTTCACTCCTGAAGGCTTCCCGGCGCCTGCTCTGAGCAGGCGCTGGTAAGCCACCTCCCTGCAGGACCCTGATGCAGCCACATGGCCATTTTGGATCCGGGGTCTGCAGGAAGAAGGTAGGAGACCCTCGGAGCAACGCGATCACATCGTGCTGCTCCGGGTGTCTCAGGGAAGCTCGCAGGGAGCCCCCTCCCTGCGTGATGCTTCCCTATACCGCTGGAACACTGCGATCATGTTTGATCGCGCTGTGCCTGGGGTTAATGTGTCGGGCGGTCCGTGACAGGTCCTAGCACATATATGACTATCGCAGCTGACATCCGGCACTGACACCTGGCCGCGATCGGCCGCACTCCTCCCGTGAGCACTGCCCATCGCTATGATGTACTATCCCGTCGATGGTCATACGGGCCCACCCCACCTCGACGGGATAGTACATCTAATGTCAGAAAGGGGTTAACGTATTTCCCATCAAAATCCATTTTGGTTTCGTTTTTGTATGATTTTTGGTGCACCTGTAAAAATGGCGTGACAGCATTGCTTACAGCTGTGACCTTAGAGTAAGAAATTCTTCCAGGGGCTATCCCCATGATGTTCCCATGTCATTTTAACAGTGTTTCCATCATTTTCAGATGTTTTTAGAACTGAAAGACACCCGGGGATGGCAGTAAAAATACTTGGATTTCCCATAGACTTACATTGGGCTCGTTGCTCCGGTCGAGTACCCGAGTATTCCAATTTGCTCGACCCGAGCAACGAGCACCAGAGCATTTTAGTGCTCGCTTATCACTAATGGCAGTAATTAAAAACCACAATGGCAAAGAAAAAAAAATACACGTTAATTCCACATGATCTAATAGAAATTAATGTCTTGCTTAATATTCAAACCCGATGGAGCTCTAGTTAAATATACAGAATGATCTTTGATTTAGGCGTTTTTTTTCTTTATATAAATATCCTCCCCTAACAGATCTGTTTTACTTTCATGGGTATAAAAAAAGTGGTAATTTCTCCTATATGGCCATTTAAAAATGTCTAGAGACTGAGGATATATGTACTGCATTGTAATTAGTTGCATCAGATAAATGCCATTGTGTGCTTTTAAAAAACCTTGTGGTATAACCTATATATTGGATATTCTACACTGAACATTCAATCAAATAGAACACATGAAGTGCTACAATTGATTACATTTTTATAGGATAAATTTGTTTTTTTTTAATGAAATCAGTAGATTGCTGTACAAAACTGCATGATTAATAGGGATTATGCCCACATTTATAGCTACCATTTAACGAGAGCCATGTTTTGAACGTTCATTCTTCTCATTGGCTTCAATTCTTTTTTCTTGCAGTTTAATAGACAAAATAAAAGCTCATTTTGCTGAAAATCTGTTATAAAATATCTAAAAGATTACTATCCTGGTTAGCAAATATTTTCAAATTATTGTAATTGCTCTGCATTTTGGACTGAATTCAGAAGAAAATGTAACACATTTAAGATATTTTTCTATTTGTAAAATTTGTTATATTGCCATTTATATTTTAAAACAACTTGTATCTGCTCTATTCAGTATCCAGTTAGAATAGCCTCTATCCTTGAATTTATGTACATTATTTGATTCTTCCATATAGTCTCTACCATGGTTACAATTTCATTTAGTCCTATTAAATTCTCCCTCTGCGATGTTTTGATGGTATGTAAGGGATGGCAAGATTGCACTTTTAACCCCTTAACAACCGGAGCTTTTCGTTTTCTTTTCACTCCTTCTTTCCAGAGCTTTAACTTTTTTATTTTTCCATCAATATGGCCATGTGAGGGCTTATTTTTTGCGAGATGAGTTGTACTTTTAAACGACTCCATTGGTTTTACCATGTCATGTAACAGAAAACTGGAAAAAAATTCCAAGTGCTTTGAATTTACAAAAAAGTGCAATCCCACACTTGTTTTTTGTTTGGCATTTATGCTACATTCACTAAATGCTAAAACTGACTGTTAGGAGTCAAGTTTCCTCTGCTGCACAGGGGGAATCTCGATCCGTGTCTGCTGCAGTCTCCCATTCTGCATCGGCCGCAGTGGGGTCTGCTCAGCGGAGACGTCGCTCCCAACTTCTCGCTGAGGCTGATTCTGTGCATAGGGTTACTACTGCCTCTTCTGGCTCTCCTATTGTACCCTGCACTGATCTGCGTTGAGCAGGCTTCTCTGGGACTAAGTCCTTATTTACACACACTGAGCATGCCCAGGGCAAGATCTCTCAGTGGAGGTCTAGGGTCACATGCTCAGGTACTGCAGCGACTCCCATTGGTCCTTCTCACGGAAGGTCCTGCAGGTACTAGGACTAGTTTTGCTTTGCACACTGAGCATGCCCAGGGCAGGATCTCTCAGTGGAGGTCTAGGGTCACGTGCTCAGGTGCTGCAGCAATTCCATTGGTCCTTCTTTCACAGGTCCTAGATGTGCTGCAGCTATTTAAGGCTCGCATGGCCATGCGCTAGTATCGTCTTATGTTATGTGCTTTGCGCCAGTGTGGTCATGTGTTTGAATGTGTTCAGGGACCCGGCTGAAATAAGCCCCTAGAATGCTGGCACCTCCAGCGAGGAGTTTTGTGTGCATGCATGACCACTCACTGCTCACATCTGGGTAGTTGGCATGTGCCTCTGTGAAAGTCTAACAGGGCACAGAGCTTTCCTCTCGCGGTTACTCTGTGACGCTAACAGAGTTGGTATATACCGCCATATAGTGGCACCATTATTTAGCAGCAGGTACTTTCCTGCACGGTGGATCCCGGGTTGCGAACGCACCAATTCCACTTAATAAATATATTTGGTGCGTTCCGCCAACCCTAACAGTATACTAGCGCCAGGATCTGGCTAAGTAATGGCGGATGAACAGCGATTGCAGGGGTACATCCAGCTGCTGGATCGCCGGTTGGCGTCTCTTGAGCGTGCAACCTCGGCGGTGGATGTTACCGCAATAGCTGTTCAGGCTGCTAGCGTGGCTGCAGCAGCTTTACCCACTGCCACCCCTGTTCCGACCCTATCTCACCTTCCTTTGCCTGAGAGATACTGTGGGGACAGAAAGTCCTGTAGGGGTTTCGTGAGCCAATGTGGTTTACACCTCGAGCTCCTGGCTGCACGTTTCCCTACTGAGCGGGCAAAGGTGGGATTCATAATCTCTCTCTTGTCGGACAGAGCGTTGGAGTGGGCTACGCCGCTGTGGGAGCGCAACGATCATGTGGTGCGGAGTGTTCCTCGGTTTCTGGACACTCTGAAACAGGTCTTTTTAGGACCTCAAGTCACCCATGATACAGCGCTCCAACTGCTGGCTTTGACTCAGGGTTCAACCATGGTCAGCCATTTTGCTGTTCACTTCCGGACATTAGCGTCTGAGTTGGAATGGCCAGATAAAACCCTCATTCCCGTATTTTGGAGGGGGCTGGCTGACAATGTGAAGGACGCTTTGGCCACTAGGGAGATTCCCACAACACTGGAGGAGCTCATAGCCGTATCTACTCGCATAGACCTTCGTTTTCACGAGCGAAGGTTGGAGCGAGCCCGTGTAGGTAGAGGTTTCAGCTGGCTCCCACCTTCGCCAAACCTTTGGAATCTCCAGTCCAGGCATCCGAGTCACATGAGGCCTTAGAGGTGACACGAGCGGGATCCAAGTCTCAGTCCGCACATGCACATAAGGTCCGTCATGTTTGCCGACAGTCAGGACATCTTGCCTCCAAGGGTCCTCAGCGGTCGGGGAAACATCAGTGTCTAGTGGCAGTTGGAGGAGGTACACTAGACACAGCGACGTTTGGTTCAAAGTTGTCCTTCAAGGGGACAATTACCATAGGCCCATCCACTCTTATGGTCGAGCTATGCGTGGATTCTGAGGCAGAGGGTAACGTTATGTCTTCCGCTTTTGCCCAGCGTCACGCAATACCCTTGGTGATGCTCGCCAAGCCAGTAACCGTTCGAGTGGTAAATGGGTCGACAGTACCCTCACAGATTACCCACCAAACCATTCCTATCACGCTTTCTGTGTCTCCATCACATCAGGAGATAATCTCCCTATTAGTCATTCCTGAGGGAATTGATGAGGTCCTGTTGGGGATACCATGGCTTCGCTACCATTCTCCTCATATTGAGTGGTCCTCAGGGAGAATTTTGGGATGGAGTAAATCCTGCGAGGGTAGATGTCAGAGGGAGTGCGTTCAGGTTGCTACTACACAGGTACCCACAGATCTTTCCTCTCTCCCCAAGCACTATTGGCCCTATGCAGACGTGTTCTCCAAAAGGGCTGCGGAGACCCTTCCGCCTCACCGCCCCTATGACTGTCCTATTGACCTCTTGCCTGGTGCTGAGCCTCCCTGGGGTCGAGTCTATCCGTTATCTCTCCCGGAGATGGAGGTAATGTCTCAGTACATCCAAGAGTACATCCGCGTGTCCCTGTGCCCATGCCCGTGTCATCCACCAATTCTAGGGTGGCAGAGGCACGTGACATCTGGGACCGCACACAGGATGCCATCTGGGCCTTCAAGGAGAGAATGAGGGTTTCGGCTGATGCACACTGGCGCCCCGCTCCGATCTTTGCTCCTGGCGACTAAGTGTGGCTCTCCGCCCGTAACATCAGGCTGCGAGTTGAGTCCACAAGCACAGATCACCTCTATGTAGCAGAATTGCAGGCTTGCTGTGAGCACCAACCACAGGGTGGCGCTCATAGCAATCTGCCATCAACATCCATAGGTCTCAAGGAGACCTCAGGTTGCTATAGCAATGCACCGATGACCCCCGATCATGTGACGGGGGTCAGCGGTGCGAGTAATTTCTGTCTCGTGGCCGTGAGCGCTTGTTAAATGCCGCTGTCAGTTTCACAGTGGTATTTAACTTGTTAATGGGTGTGGGCGGATCGCGATTCCACTCACGCACATGTTGTGGCTTTGAGGTGGGCTCACCGCCGGAGCCAACCTCAAAGCGGGGGATACTGCCAGCTGACATACTATCCTGTCAGCTGGCAGAAAGGGGTCAAAATAAATTTACCATATATACTCGTGTATTAGCCGAGTTTTTCAGCACTTTTTTTGTCAATTGTCCCAGAGGGTGGTGGGGGAGCGTTGAAGAAGTGGGTCACAGGGGCCAGGAGCCTGCGGCTGTAATTGTTTCCGCTGCTAAAGAGAAATGAATATTCATTTCTGTTAGGCCAGGATCATGCATGTGAGAAATACGGCCGAGTCTCGCATGTTAATACCCGACACTGCCACCATCACTAAGGAGCGGAGCGTGCGGCCGCATAGCAATACATGCAGCCGCACGCTCTGCTCTTAAGTGCCGGCAGCAGTGCCAGGTATTAACATGCGAGACGGCCATATTTCTCTCGTGTGTGATCCCGGCCTTATAGCATGCACAGTGACACCAACATCCGCCTGCTTCCAGAAGACATCCTACTCACTTTCCTGTGCGCCCTCGCTGCATCTCATTGGTTCCGGCGCCAGCAGCATTTATGGCCCAGCAATCACGTGGCCCCGCTCACTAAGGTAAAGAATATGCATGCCTCTCCACTCCCATAGGCGTGGAGAGAATATTCATTACCTTGATGAGCAGGGCCACGTGATCGCTCGGCAGGAAGAGCTGCTGGTGCCGGAACGAGATGCAGCAAGGTGAGTAGGATGTTTTTTTGTTTTTTTTACATAGGAAACATGCATAGAAGGAGGGGATAAGTAGTCATGCATACAAGTACAGCGATGGGGGAGCCATGCATACAAGGACAAGGATGGAGGAGCCATGCATACCCAGCTTATAGTAGAGTCAATAAGCTTACCCAGTTTCTTGTGGCAAAATTTGGTGCTGCGGGTTATACTCAGGTCTGCTTATACTTGAGTATATACGATAGTTGTAATATTTAAAATATGGTAACTTCCTTATTTATATGCATTAGCCTGTAATGTACAAAAAATTAGTTGATTCAGTTCTGTATATTTTAAGTTGAAAGGATTATCCCTTATATATGAGAAAGTGATGTTTTGTCTGTTCCCTCCTCCCATATCAAGAGCAGATCATCGATTTTAAAATGTCCATTCAATTTAATTTGAGAAAAATGGATTAAACTCATCGAGCAGATTTTTTGTTCCCAAGCCGCCATAGCTGTATTTGCCAATGAAGGGGAAATTAAGCCCCCATGCTAATGCTTTGTTTTGGGGGGAAAAAATATTAGGGAAAAAACTTGTTCAATAAAAAAAATGTAGCTGCTAACACAATTTTGTAATTTCAGGAGTGTATGAACTGAATTTGTTCAAAAAGTCCGAGACCGTTGATGGCAACATTATGGCGAATTGACCGGTACAAGCTAAGGCCACAACTTATCCACTTATATGCCAGTTGCTAACTGAAATTATCAAAAACCATAAGTTATTTGGAATCTCTGATATAACCCAGTAGATTTTGAACCAAAGGCTGGAGAAAATGGTCCACCCACGTTCCACGTTTTTCCTCTGACTCAATTCCAGTTATGATGGGTTAGAGAGGTGGTGGAAATGTTTTTATGAATCTTGGGGAGGCAATAATTTCCAGAATTGCCCCCCCAAAAAAACCAAAACAAAACAAAAAAAAACTCTGTTGGATCGTATGATTCCAGATAAACTTCTTAGTTTTGGATATCTGATAAATTCATTTCATGGTAAAATGTGAAATTAAGAACCAAAATTCCATCTCCCTTGCCTGCTGATTTTATTAGATCTTATCTAAACTCTTTAATTGCCTGTTTCTCCTTTGGATTTATTGTAGTTACTTGTTCTGGTACAAGTGGATTTGTCCACATTTACTAGTTCCTTCTCCACATGATTTTGGAATTGGTGAAGTGCTGTGGGACGTGCCTGGATTCGATTAAAAATATGGATTATTTGAAAGAAAGCTGTTTAATGTTGTACCTAGCAGTGATTGAAATTGCAAAACTCTTAAATGAACAATACTGGCTAGATTCTCAAAGGAAAAACTAGGTGTTTCCTAAAGAGATTCAGGTTCACATTCATTATTAACCACTTCTGTGTTTTGATTTCTCCTATCCTTCCACAATCCCTGCCCACTTTATAGGAAATGGGCGATTTGACGGTGTGAAAAAGCCAAGAGTTGCAATTTTAGACTGCGTTGTGCAAAGAAATGTTTTTTTTTTTCCCAAACCAATTTTTTCAGAATTCAGTCATAAAAATCTTTAATGATTAGGGGTGCAACTTATATACAGCTATGCATTAATGTATGCACTTACCGTGCTCATGTACAGTATATAGACACAGCCTCGCATTCTAATGTACACAAGTTATATAAGTACAGTGTGTACACATCAAGTACATATAGGATTCACCTGCTTAGTGTATATTAAGGATGGGGAACATCCGACCTGCAGGTCACTTACAGCCTGCAATGTCACTTCCTCTGGCCAGAATGCAGGTACCCAGGGGGGGAAGGGGAGGCATCACAGTGCTTTTGTCAGCAACTTTCAATTTCCACCGACACTGAGCATATGCAGTGTTTACTACTTTATAATTATTTGTATTTATATAGCGCCAACATATTCCGCAGCACTTTGCAATTACTTTCTGTATTTACTTTGGAGGTATTACTTTAAATTAGTGTGATTACTTTAGTGGATATTCAGTTCACTGTCATTATGTTCACATGTAAGAGAAACAGTAAAAATCTCCAGAAACTTTAGTTGTGTAATGAAATGGACCAATATGTTTACCAATTTGAATACAGTTTTATGACTTTTACGCTTGCAAGATACACCACAAGTACAATTAATGTGTTCAGATTTTAATTTTTTTATTACAACAATTGTAATCATTATTGACTTTTAAGAAAGCGCTCGAGAAACCCCTTTTTTGGATGCGGGACTGGCAATGTCCTAGAGTCATTTACTTCATTTTCACTCAAGTCCGACATATTAATTTCCTCCTCTGTGTCACTGTTGATTTCCTCCTCTGTGTCACTGTCTGTCGTTGTGTCCTCTGTATTTCTATGAATTTTATGAATGAAGATATAAGTTTTTAAATGAGGCGGCAAAAGTCTTGGTCGAATCCCGAATGGACCATGTCGCACTAGATCTGTCGTGCAGATCCATTCCCCTTCCGGAGCATCCCCATGTATCGGACAACTCTTATCCCAATCCGGGAATGTTTCGTCATCTGGAGGTGTGGAACAAAAGATGGATACCCCACAGCATATCTGTATGAGGGACAAAAAGAAACCTCAGTTAAGGTCTGTAGAAATAATTATAGAAGTACAATAATGTGTCACCTTAGAAAACAAAATTGAAAAAAATAAACACTGAAGATCAAATAAGTGGAGGTGCATCTAGTATAAGACTATCCTCCAAAAACAAAATAACAATTTTAAAGGAGCATTATCTTGAACAGCTAATGCCCTATTGTCAAATATATACACCATAATACAATTGGGTAAACTACATCTTCTGAAATTGGCCTCTGTCCTACATGCTAATCACAGTCCTCTTTAGTAACTCATACTAGCAAATATCATATACATGTTAGAAATGTAAACATTTAAGGAACGGTGCACAAAACAAAATTGGTAATAAAAAAATCCTAAAACATCTTATTGTTTTAAATGATACTTCCAGAAATTAAAACTAAAAGCAAACCTTACCTCTTCATTGTTTGTCTGTGCCTGGGTATTCATGGTTTTTCCTTGTGAAGTGATGACCAGCAACCAACAAACAGCAGTGAAGTTGTGCAACTACCAAGCTATCTTCTCCTTTTATACAAATCTTATGGGCTTTGCTCCCCACCTTATTCATTAATGAAATGCAAATGCATAGAAAACTCCTCCCCTTCGTAACACTACCTTACATGGCAAACACTGCTGACACCCAAGTTTTCCAAAAGAAAATGTGAATACTCATGTTAACAAGTCTCACAAGGGATGAGAAAGCAGGATTTTAAGTGTAATGTCATCAATTTTCACTCAATGCCATACATAATGCAAGACTCCATAGCAGTAGGTGGTTCAAAGAAAAAAATTGTGATCATTTAAGGAATAACTTGTTTCAATCTGCTCCAAAAAGAAATTTAGGAGCCATATGAGTCAATAGATTGTTTGAACCTATTACCACATATGTACAGTGCAAAAAATGTATTTTAAGACTAATTGTAATGAATTAGTGATGGGTGAAGTCACTTATATATTTTTTTTTCAAACCTATGAGTCACAATATCTAAAATAGAAATGATCACCCCTCACTTTTCTGGACTTTCCAATGTTCATCGACTTTTTTTGCTAGCATTCGTATTTTGCTAGATCCACTTGGCTGTAGTATTTTGAATGTTAAAAATAAATTATTGATGTCAAGTAGATATTTGACTTCTGTTTTAGGGTAGCAATGATATGTTTTATTTAGGGTTTTTTATTTTGAAGTTGATAGCTGGATGCCACTATTTGTGATATCTAAGACTTTGTATTAGTTGGATAAACCTTCAGTTATACATTGCGGTTCCACATCCTCCATGTTTTATCCTCCAGCATGCCTCACTATGATCTATGCATACCTGCAAAGTGAAGATTTGCTTCACGCTTCATCTTAAGGTCAGCTCATACCACTCATATATAAGAGCTGTGGCTTCCGGATAGATCCTTATGATGCTATAGGTTGTTCCATTTTAGCCTTGAAATAGAATTACGCTGAACAGTATGTAATTCAGTAATCACTAATATTCCGCAAAATGTTTAAAAAAAAAAAAAAAAATGTATGGTGAATTAATTCACCACAAAATTGCAGCACTGAAAAGCTTGGTTTGCTAAAAGGGGTTTAACACTAGAGTGAGGCAATGGTATTCACATGAAATTTATACAAAATATTTTCCTCTCAAAATTGTTTTAACAGATTTTTTGTAATTTGCTTTATGCTTGTTCAGCAAAATGGTGGCTGTCCACCATTTTTGCTGAACCTTAAAAGGCTGTGAACAAAAAAAATTGACTGGAACATACATGTTTAATACTGAATGTTCCTAGGACTGGAGATGGACAAAAGTTATTCAAATGGAATTAAATTATCCTCCAATTAAAAATAGAGAATGTATTCGGAATACTTTTGTTTTGTGTTTCTGAACTTTGCTGAACCATCTGCAGCCAGCCAAAACTAAAAAAAAAAAATCTAATTCTAGCATAACAAGTCCCCTCCACTAATTGCTTTCCAACATACTGTAATCTACACTAGAATCACAGGTAAATATATTTAAAGTAAGCAATAATGCTAGATTATCACACCCATGGATTCTCATTTTGAGAAAACATTTTATATGGTCATAGACTGAATCATCAAAATAAATTTTAATCTTAAAGAAAAACCCACACATCTCTGTAACGGATTCCCCAAAAAATATTTCTGAAATAATAGGTACTTAATTTAAAATATATTTTCTTAATTTATTGTAGGTTTTTGAATTTATCACTAATTTTTACTTTTTGAAATTACATTTTTTCAAACTGAACATCGAAGAAATCTCTTGTGGGAATATTTAACAATTTCCTACTTTGGGCATAATAATACACCCACGTCAGAATCCCTCCCTTTGTTGTGGGATTTGAACAGCTGACATGTGCCTCTAACAGCCCCGAGTAAAATTGTGATTCACCTGTAGCTGTTAACTAATTAAATGATGTTGTTAATCTTAACATCGGCATTTAACTTGCGCTTACTGGAAGTGTTCCAGAAATCCCATCCATCGGTAACCCCATCATTTGATCGTGGGTCACCGATGGGTTGGAATGACAACCAGATCTCCGAGACATTAGTAAAGGATAATTTGTGGATTAAATCCGTGCTGCCACAATTATACAATTTCAGATATAATGAAGAGCTCTGGTGGTTTATTCTCAATACATTTCAAGGTCTGTCTGACCCTTTCATCAGGAAAATTACCACAAAGAAAGGTCTTTGTAGTAAATTTCCTGATGAAGGGGTCAGATGGACCTTGAAACGTCTTGAGAATAAATCAGAGTATTTCATTATATCTGAATTTGTATCATTATGGCAGCGCGGATTCAATCCACAAATTATCCTTTACTGACATCTCTGAGAAGGTCGCAGTGGCGGCCCGTGGATCTGCAGCAGCCGATAAACACATGCTTTTGCTTTATGCCATCAGGTGAGCAGCTCCTTGTTAAAAACGACAATTAATTGGAAGGATAAGACCTGATTTGCGCTTTCTTATCTCCTTAATTTACTAAAACCAGAGGTCTCCAGCAGACCTCTATGGTTGTCTCAGCCAGTTTACAATGAGTGCTGCCCAGTGGTCAGCACTCACAGCAAGTGAACATTTTGCTACACGAAAGCGAGCAGATTATCGCTGGAGTGTTTCTAAGGTGCACTCTTGAACCATGCAAAATAAAAAAATGCTATAAAGCAAATTACATTTTATTTTTAAACTTCCTAAAGATGTAAATTCTATTATACCTAGGATGATTAAACTCCTGGTCTTCTCTTTTGTAACAACAAAGTAAATTGATCTTTTATCAATTCTAATTGCAGCAACAAAGTTACCAATGCTACTCCATTCCCAGAAATATATTTAATTTTAAGTATTGTGGTAGCATTTTATAGTAAATTCATAATTCAAGGCAAGATATTAAATTAAATCAATGTCAGGTAAGATTCGCTCAGAACAGCACCTGATCTTCTGTTCTTCCAGGTGATCTGTTGCCAAATGCTTCAATCTTCCCCATTTCATAGGTATTCACATTTGGAGTTAACCATGTATGGTTTGTGAAATGATGACCATTATTTTATGGGATTAATCAGATTTTGGCTATATTAAACAGATTTGTAGGAACAACAGGAAATGTGTCATGATATATAAAATGTCAAATATATAAATATTATAGAATATATTTTCCCTTCTTTGGAGCTTCTAGGTGTTAAGGAGATGTCATAGTACAATAGAAAACCCTCATCAGAAAAAAACCATGCAATAGTGTTGATCTGTAAAGACCAGCAAATTTAGTTTCATGTTTATTTTAAAGAATTATTTGGAAGTTTTTTTTGCACTTATATGATGCTCTCAATACATTTTAAAGGCTCCCTCACAGTTGTGAATATGTTCTGCAAGTTCTTTATTCTTTATCTTGCTGGAAATTAAAAATAGCTGTGCCCTGATCACAAGAAGAAAATATGCTTAACCACTTTAAGCCATAATTGAAACTGAAATAGTCCTTTACAGACATGATGCTACTTTTTAGTGTAAAGCCTGAAATTAGCATTATAATCTGCTTAGGAAAACTTTTTTTTACTCTCAAATGCATCACTGACGGTTACATGTTTTTCAATAGTGTTCTTTTATCCTTTGTTCTTGCTTTAATTGTAAATTTTCTATCAAAACATACAGTTTTTTGTTTATTATACAAGAAACCTTTAACTTTCATTCATTGCTAATTTGTTCATTAGCATTCCAATAACCTGGAAGACTGAAAGCACTTTAAGCAGTAAGAAGAGTATGGGAGAGATAGTAAGGAACAGTGATAACTGTGTATAGTAAGGTGTAACTGTGCCTTACTATATCTCCCATACTTTTGGGCTTACAATCCTGATTACTCGGATGCTTGAATTAATCTACAATTGGTCTTTTTTTTTCTATTAAATTGATTATTTTTATGTGCAGTTTTTAGTTGATATACTCTATACTCTTGGTATATATGTAGGTTTACTTTCCAATCTTAATGTAATATGACAGTAATCATATCTCCTTTGTCTAAGACATTGACAGCAGAAACAACTAATCAGATTAATCTTGTTTAATCAGGAACAGACCTATAAAGGCCCCTTCACATTAAGCGACGCTGCAGCGATACCGACAACGATCCGGATCGCTGCAGCGTCGCTGTTTGGTCGCTGGAGAGCTGTCACACAGACAGCTCTCCAGCGACCAACGATGCCGGTAACCAGGGTAAACATCGGGTTACTAAGCGCAGGGCCGCGCTTAGTAACCCGATGTTTACCCTGGTTACCAGCGTAAAAGTAAAAAAAACAAACACTACATACTTACCTACCGCTGTCTGTCCCCGGCGCTCTGCTTCTCTGCACTCCTCCTGTACTGGCTGTGAGCACAGCGGCCGGAAAGCAAAGCTGTGACGTCACCGCTCTGCTTTCCGGCTGACCGACGCTCACAGCCAGAGCAGGAGGAGTGCAGAGCATAGCGCCGGGGACAGACAGCGGTAGGTAAGTATGTAGTGTTAGTTTTTTTTACTTTTACGCTGGTAACCAGGGTAAACATCGGGTTACTAAGCGCGGCCCTGCGCTTAGTTACCCGATGTTTACCCTGGTTACCAGTGAAGACATCGCTGGATCGGTGTCACACACGCCAATCCAGCGATGTCCATGGGAGATCCAGCGACTAAATAAAGTTCTGGACTTTGTTCAGCGACCAACGATCTCCCAGCAGGGGCCTGATCGTTGGTCGCTGTCACACATAACGATTTCCTTAACGATATCGTTGCTACGTCACAAAAAGCAACGATATCGTTAACGATATCGTTATGTGTGAAGGTACCTTAAGATTTTATGTCTGGGGGTCTCTGCCCCTAGAAGAAGCTGGATAAGCAGGGAAACAAGCATTGGGATGTCAGTCCTGACAGTAGTGTAGGGAGAGATCCTTATCAATCTGATGGCATATACACAATTTGCAGTAGAAGCCTGAGAGGGACAGTAATACAATTAGTTTGGTGTCTAGTTGCCATCACACATTACACCTGCAGACAGCAGCAGCTCTGTGATCTCTGTATGTGGAAACTTTAAAGATAAAGGACATCTAATATGAGACAGCTCAGCATGCCAATACTACCCTAATCTACAGACCAGTCACAATCTATAGTGTTTACTTGGTGAGTGCATCCATTGTTCTGTAGCAAGGGATTTACAACAGGAACACTCCTGATGAAGCTTGTTAACCCTTTATAATACAATTTTGGGTGATACAAATCAGATCAGTCTGCAGTGATTGAGTTGAAGGTCTTCAAATTATACCAAGTAAAGCAGACGATCTCACTTGTCCGCTCCACCATACTCTGCTGCCAACAGTCTAAAGGTACCGTCACACTTAGCGACGCTGCAGCGATACCGACAACGATCCGGATCGCTGCAGCGTCGCTGTTTGGTCGCTGGAGAGCTGTCACACAGACCGCTCTCCAGCGACCAACGATGCCGGTAACCAGGGTAAACATCGGGTAACTAAGCGCAGGGCCGCGCTTAGTAACCCGATGTTTACCCTGGTTACCATCCTAAAAGTAAAAAAAACAAACACTACATACTTACCTACAGCCGTCTGTCCTCCAGTGCTGTGCTCTGCACTCCTCCTGTACTGTCTGTGTGAGCACAGCGGCCGGAAAGCAGAGCGGTGACGTCACCGCTCTGCTTTCCGGCTGACCGACGCTCACAGCCAGTACAGGAGGAGTGCAGAGCACAGCGCTGGAGGACAGACGGCTGTAGGTAAGTATGTAGTGTTTGTTTTTTTTACTTTTAGGATGGTAACCAGGGTAAACATCGGGTTACTAAGCGCGGCTCTGCGCTTAGTTACCCGATGTTTACCCTGGTTACCAGTGAAGACATCGCTGAATCGGTGTCACACACGCCGATTCAGCGATGTCTGCGGGGAGTCCAGCGACCAAATAAAGTTCTGGACTTTCTTCCCCGACCAGCGACAGCACAGCAGGGGCCTGATCGCTGCTGCCTGTCACACTGGACGATATCGCTAGCGAGGACGCTGCAACGTCACGGATCGCTAGCGATATCGTCTAGTGTGACGGTACCTTAACTTACTACCGGCTACTCCAGATCCTAAACAGATATTATAATAGGAATTTCGTAATTACTGGATTTCATAATTATGGGGACCTCCATTTAGTGATTCCTCTCCTTGCACTACTAGTCAGGCTTTCTTATGCATTTATAGTAAAAACACTTTTCTTTAAGTTATATTTTAATTCCTGCCCATTCACATTCTCGCACCTTATCCCTTTAACATTAAAATTGTTTTAATAAATGCATTTCATACGATTATATTTGTCTTACATGAATGCCAAATATGTTGTGACCTCATCTATCTTGTATATGATCAAAATTGCATTAATATATTTTAGAAATGTTATTTATTATAAACCAGGAAAAGGCCTGATGTTACTCTGTAGACCGTAACAGAGAAGTGAAAATTTAAGTGGTAAATACTTCTGTAAATGTGTAAAGACTAGGGTTGAGCGAAACGGATCGGACAAATTGAAAAATCGCCGACTTTCGGCAAAGACCCTAGTGTGGGATCGGCCACAAGGTCGGCGATCTTCGCATCAGTCACGTTTCGTATGACGTTTTCAGCGCCATTTCTCAGCCTTTATTTTGTTTTTGCAAAATTCTGTCTAAATTACTTTGAATCTAGGCCAATATGTATAACACACTAATGTATGCTTACATCAGTAAAATGTGCCATTTGTAGCTTTTTTTTTATTACAGAGATCTAACAGTAAAATTGTTTTTTTCCCTCCCCTTTATTTTAAGAGCCATCTCTTTATTTTTCTGTCAATGATATATATATATTTTACTATTCAGCTCATCGAAAAAAAATTCAATATTCTACAATATCACCTCTCCATAGGATATATTATGACAGCTTGAAAAGCATTTAAGAAGGGAGGTCTTTATGTATGGCCATGGTGGTTTATAGATGATATTCCTTGTTTTTAATATTAAATGTGTTTCTCTTCATAGTGTTCTTGTCATAACTTCAAGTAAATAAATCTTTTAACATTTCTAATTGAAACAAAAATAATCAACGCTAATACATCATAAACATATTGACTTCAAGAATTGTGGCAATATATTTACAGTAAATTTGTAATTCTACACCAGATTCTAATTAGAAGTCGAGTAAGAACCACTCAAAAATTTACCCGATGTTCTGTTCTTCCAGGTGATGACCTACTAGCAAATTCCTGATTTCAGATGTGTTCACACTATTCAGAGTTAACTATGTGTGGTTTGTGAATTAAGTGTACATTATTTAATGTAATTAGTTGGCTATATTGGCTATATTGTAAAACAGTTTGGTAGTGGAACATGAAATTTGTCATGATATGTGATATTTATTTATTATGACAATATATTGCACATAGTTTTTCCCCTTTAGGGCTTCCAGATGTTACTGAAGTGTCATAGTGCAATATAGCAGTATAATTAATGCATTTAAACCACTGATGAGTACATACATATTACCAAATTTTCCGAAAGGTAAATGAACCCTGATTATTAATAAACATCAGGTTTTAATACATCCCTTAAAGTTTTTAAAAGTGGTAACTAAATTTAAAATGACACCAGGTCGTCCGGGTTTCAGAAATAACGTAAACTCTTAAACCCATATGGTTCATTAGGTAATCTAAATGTCTTCCTGAATTTCAATCTCAAGGATTTATATGCTTCATAGAACTATGTTCTGCTATACTACCTTCCCTATGCTGCAGTTCAATCATAGTGAACAATCTGATAAATTAGCCTACGATTCATCGGTGCTCACTAAAACATTCATATAACCAACCCAAGTGAATAGAATATTTCAGAAATAATCCAGATAACCTGATGTTATTTTAAATCTAATTACCACTTTTAAAAACTTTAAGGAAAGTATTAAAACATGACATTATTAATTGGGGTTCATTTACCTTTTGTGTAATTTGGGAATACAAAATGCAATATAAAACACTCCACGTATCAGGGCTTTTCAGTAGTTTTTCTGGTTTCATATTGATTTTAAACAATAATTTGGAAAGCTTTTGCACTTGTATGATGCTTTCAGCATTCTTAAAAGGCTTGCTCATATGTACAGACTGGGGTGTTAAAAATGGCTGTGATCTGATCACAAGAGAGAAAATCTTGTTTATAACTATTTAAAGCCATTATTTCGATATAAATGCTATACAAACATTATGCTAGTATCTGGTGTAAAGCCTGAAATTAGCATTATGATCGGCCCATGAGAACCTTTCTTACTCCCAACTTCATAAACTGGCAATGACATGCTTTTCAATAGTGTTCTTTATTCCTTTGTTCTCACATTAATTGTAAATATTCTATCAAAACAAGCAGTTCTGTGTAATGTGTAAGATAAATGTTTACTTTTCATTGATTGCTAATTTGACCATTAGCATTCCAATAACCTGGAAGAGTGGATCTACTGCAAGGAATGGGGATTCCAGAAAAAGTTTGATCTTCTAGAATGCAGTAAATTGGAATGCTTAAATAGTCAAGGTATAAATAAATCTTAATCCTAATATGCTTTTCATTTCAACTATTACAATTAGATTAATCCATAACATAGCTGTTAAAATGTCTCATTGGGAACAGTCTTAAAATAATTACATTTACTAAACAACTTGTGAAAACTGTTAATATGAGATGGCGCTAAGAATCAAACCATTCTCCCTAAAATATGTTCCAAGTTGCTTACTTATCTTATCTTAGTTGCCATTTTTAAAAATTACTTTTTCAGTAAAGTACTTACCTCCCTACCATTTTCTTATTGGTGTATTTGATAACAATTTCAAATTTTTACCATTCTTATACAAACTTATCAACTAAGTGATGCTAAAATAAAGACTTCCAAGAAAATATTGTGTAACCTACGTAGCAAGCGAGGGGGTCAATGTAACAAAAACGTAGTTAGTCAGTATGCAACTCGAAAACTAAAAAATATGGCCACATAAATATAAAATGAGCTTTACTAAATTAAAACAAAATATCCAGAATGCAATAAAAGTGGTGATCATCATAATGGAAAGGTTTTTATTTTTTCATGCAAATGAAAGGTATTTAAAATGCACGTTGTACACATGACCATTACAAATGCGAACAGGGAATACATAATCAGTTGAATATTGTCTGTAATGCTCGGACAAATGACCACAGGGGATAATTGTGATACTATAGCAATTCCTAACGTGTAATATATATCATAGGTGAAGGTAGGAGAGATAAGTAAATTAAATGTCGTGCACTAAAATATTATGAATAAAAAATAATCGCTGCCGACTTTAATAAACCAAAAGAGTATATATTAAATCCTGCTAGTTCTATATTTGGTGCCGACCTCTGATGTTTTTGGTATAGTTTTTTTTGTTGCATCCCACATGTATTTGTATACCTCTCAGATACTTTAGGCAATATTGCAGCTCCTGATGTGTATTATTTTTGTAGATTTTAAATGTTTAAAAAAAAAAACAATTTTTTTTGTATTTTTGTGGTTCAGTGTGAATTAGTGCAATAAAAATTGTTATATTATGGGTATCTCTGCTTTTCTATGGTTCCTGTTATTTTTAGTGTTGTCCAATCTGGACACGTGGCGTGAAATGGCTCTCTACGCCTTGGAAGTCCTGGCCTTACCTACTGCTAGCGTTCTGCCAGAGTGGGTTTTTAGAGCCACTGGTGGAATTATAACAGATAAGCGCATCCACCTGTCATCTGAAAATGCTGACAGGCTGATTCTTATAAAAAGGAACAAGGGCTGGATTGGGCAAGATTTCTGTACACCACCAAGTGAAAACAGCTAAATATAACCTGTAATACATTGTCTTTTTTTGTGAAGGTGAATTGTGACGCACCTCTCCCCAACCACATGGCTATCCGCTTCCTGATTTCGTCTGTTTGGTGTTATCCTCCTTATCCTCATCATCCACAACCAGTACAACACCAGGGTGAAAGTATTCTGTGATGCAAAAGTCACTCAATTATTGTGCAGTGGTGTTTTTCAGATGCCCGTTACTAATTAGAAACCAAAATAAACTCCCATAGGGAGAACTGTCATCAAAATGAGATGTACATATGTTTTTCCCCATTTATTCTTATATATTCCAGTTTTAATATCTCTGCACCGTCCTTTTATGACCCAGTGTATACCTCTACAATATGAAAATATTTAAATTCTATTACATTTTTTATATATCCCTGTCTCTGAGCTGTTGCTAGGGACAAACATCTCGTTGGACACAATCTGGCATTATATATATATATATATATATATATATATATATATATATATATATATATATATATATATATATATATATATATATATATGAACCTGTGTTTGCCCCTCTTTTTTGTTATTTATTTTCATTGGTGGATTCACATCCATTTTTTTTTAATTTCAGTATGATTTATCTTTGTCTCCTCATTCTCCACCACTAGATCACCAGGCTTAACGTCTTCTGTGCTGCTACAGGCAGTCCAATTTTTGGCAAGGGTGTCTATAATGCCCATGGTATATTTTTAAAAAATATATCCTCCTTGGGGAAATGTTTGTCAACCCATGCACTGCGTTTATGGTCATTACAAGTCTAGGAAACACACTCCTGTACATTGGGCCTAGTTTTTCATGAGGCCTTCAGCAATGTCTCCTCATTCTCCACCACTACATCACCACGCGTAACTTGTTCTGTGATGCCACAGGCAGTCCAATTTTTGCCAAACCTGTCTATGATGTTCATAAATTATTTTTTGAAAAGGCGGTGAAATGTTTCTCAGCCCATGCACTAAGTGTATGGTCGTTACAAGCCTAGTAGACCTTATCATTGGGCCTTAGATTTTAATGACGCCTTCCTCCACCTCTCATCATTTTCCACCACTAGATCACCAGAGTTCACATGTTCCATGCTGCTACAGTCAATTTTTTGGCAAGGGTGTCTGTGATCCCAATTATTATTTTTTTTTTAAATGTATCCCCCATGGGGAAATGTTTGTCAGCCCATACACATAGGCATTAGGAGTCTAGGAGACCCGCTCCTTTGTAATGGGACCAATTTTTTAAATGAGGCCCTTCTCCATTTTTCTTCCAAGGAGTAATGGGGTGCGTACAAATTTGGGTCAAGGTGGCCCTTGCATTCAATGCATAAGGAAACAGTATGGCAGGACCAACTGAAGAATGTGAAGTGGGTTTTCATGTGGCCATCCAGTACCTGGGTTCAAAGGCTTATTGGGGTGCATAAAACTTGATAGCAAGGCAGGCCTTGCATTCAATGCAACATTTTTTCAGAAAGCCCTCCTTTACCTCTCGTGAAAGGGGTATTAGGGTGCGTGGTAATTGTTGGCAGCCCAGCCACTTCATAGGCAATATCAGCATAGGAGACTCGCTGTTAATAATGCTGCCTGATGCCCTCCAAAAAATGGCTTTGAGACATTAAGAATGAGATAAGATGTGTCTCCTTGTGTGTCGCACACCACATGGCCAGCTAGGGTTGATAAATGTTACAATGACATTTTCCAGTGAATGCATTTGTATTGGTTGAAAGTAATGTAAAAGTTGAAAAACGCATCATAAATGCTGCGTGTGAACATAGCCCAAGTGGTGGAAGAACACTTTGGTCTGGGGTTAATTATTTTGCCTTAGATACAAGTCATTACTGGAAAGAATGTACCTGAACATATTTCCTAGAAAAATCCATTTTGGTTTCATTTTTGTATGATTTTTGGTGCACTTGTAAAAACGGCGTGAAACTCTGACAGCATTACTTACAGCTGTGACCTTAGTCAAAAATTCTTCCAGAGCTATCCCCATGATGTTCCCATGTCATTTGAGCAGTGTTTCCATCATTTTCAGACGTTTTTAGAACTGAAAGATACCCCGGGGATGGCGGTAAAAATACTTGGGTTTCCCATAGACTTACATTGGGCTCGTTGCTCGGGTCGAGTACCCGAGTATTCCAAATTAATCAACCCAAGCAACGAGCACCAGATCATTTTAGTGCTCGCTCATCACTAATGGCAGTAATTATAAACCACAATGACAAATAAAAAAAAAATACACGTTAATTCCACATGATCTAATAAAAATTTAATGTCTTGCTTAATATTCAAACCCGATAGAGCTCTACTTAAATATACAGAATGATCTTTGATTTAGGAGTTTTTTCTTTCTTTATATAAATGTCCTCCCCTAACAGATCTGTTTTCCATTCATGGGTATAAAAAAGAGGTAATTTCTCCTATATGGCCATTTAAAAATGTCTAGAGACTGAGGATACATGTACTGCATTGTAATTAGTTGCATCAGATAAATGCCATTGTGTGCTTTTAAAAAAACCTTGTGGCATAACCTATATTGGATATTTTACACTGAACATTCAATGAACTAGAACACATGAAGTGCTACAATTGATTACATTTTCATAGGATAAATTTGTTTTTTTAATGAAATCAGTAGATTGCTGTACAAAACTGCATGATTTATAGGGATTTTGCCCACATTTATAGCAACCATTTAACGAGAGCCATGTTTTGAACGTTCATTCTTCTCATTGGCTTCAATTCTTTTTTTCTATCACTTTTTCAGCAAAACGAGCTTTTATTTTGTCTATAAATCTGCTATAAAATATCTAAAAAAGGATATTACTATCCTGGTTAGCAAATATTTTCAAATTATTGTAATTGCTCTGCATTTTGGACCGAATTCAGAAGAAAATGTAATACATTTTAGATATTTTTCTGTTTTAAAAATTTTTTTTATTGCCATTTATATTTTAAAACAACTTGTATCTGCTCTATTCAGTATCCAGTTTGAATAGCCTCTAGCCTTGAATTTATGTACATTATTTGATTCTTCCATATGGTCTTTACCATGGTTACAATTTCATTTAGTCCTATTAAATTCTCCCTCTGGGATGTTTTGATGGTATGTAAGGGATGGCAAGATTGCACTTTTAACCCCTTAACCCCCGGAGCTTTTCGTTTTCTTTTCGCTCCCTTTCTTTCCAGAACTTTAACTTTTTTATTTTTCCATCAATATGGCCATGTGAGGGCTTATTTTTTGCAAGATGAGTCGTACTTTTAAATGATGCCATTGGTTTTACCATGTCATGTAACAGAAAACTGAAAAAAAATTCCAAGTGCTTTGAAATGGCAAAAAAGTGCAATCCCACACTTGTTTTTTGCTTGGCTTTTATGCTATGTTTACTAAATGCTAAAACTGACCTACCATTATAATTCTCCAGGTCATTACGAGTTCATAAACACCAAACATGTCTAGGGTATCTTTAATCTAATTGGTGAAAAAAATTCCAAAATCTGCTAAAAAAAAAAAAAAAATTGCACAGATTTCCGATACCCGTAACGTCTCCATTTTTCGTTATCTGGGGTTAGGTGAGGGCTTATTTTTTGCATGCCGAGCTAATGTTTTTAATAAATAGCACTTTTGTGCAGATACGTTCTTTTGATTGCCTGTTATTGCATTTTAATTCAATGTCACGGCGACCAAAAAAAACTTAATTTTAGCAATCAGGTTAATCCTTTTTTTTTGATTGGGTGATTCTGAAAGCGGCAATACCAAATATGTGTGGGTTTGTTTTTTTTGTTTTTTTTTATTTGATCAGGGCAAAAAGAGGGCGATTTGAACTTTTATATTTTTAAACATTTTTTTTTAATTTTGGCATGCTTCAATAGCCTTCATGGGTGGCTAGAAGCATGCACTACTTGATCGCCTCTGCTACATAGAGGTGAAGCACATATCACCTCTATGTAGCAGAATTGCAGGCTTGCTGTGAGCGCCAACCACAGAGTGGCGCTCATAGCAATCTGCCATCAACATCCATAGGTCTCAAGGAGACCTCAGGTTGTTATAGCAATGCACCGATGACCCCCGATCATGTGACAGGGGTCAGCGGTGCGAGTAATTCCTGTCTCGTGGCCGGGAGCACTTGTTAAATGCCGCTGTCAGTTTCACAGTGGTATTTAACTTGTTAATGGGTGTGGGCGGATCGCGATTTCACTCGCGCACATGTTGTGGCTTTGAGGGGTGGGCTCACCGCCGGAGCGAACCTCAAAGTGGGGGATACTGCAAGCTGACATACTATCCTGTCAGCTGGCAGAAAGGGGTTAAAATAAATTTACCATATATACTCGTGTATTAGCCGAGTTTTTCAGCACTTTTTTTGTCAATTGTCCCAGAGGGTGGTGGGGGAGCATTGAAGAAGTGGGTCACGGGGCAGGAGCCTGCGGCTGTAACTGTTTCAGCTGCTAAAGAGAAATGAATATTCATTTCTGTTAGGCCAGGATCATGCATGTGAGAAATACGGCCGAGTCTCGCATGTTAATACCCGGCACTGCCGCGATCACTAAGGAGCGGAGCGTGCGGCCGCATAGCAATACATGCAGCCGCACACTCCGCTCTTGAGAGCCGGCAGCAGTGCCAGGTATTAACATGCGAGACGGCCATTTTTCTCTCGTGTGTGATCCCGGCCTTATAGCGCGCACAGTGACACCAACATCCGCCTGCTTCCAGAAGACATCCTACTCACTTTCCTGTGCGCCCTCGCTGCATCTCATTGGTTCCTGTGCCAGCAGCATTTATCGCCCAGCAATCACGTGGCCCCACTCACTAAGGTAAAGAATATGCATGCCTCTCCACTCCCATAGGCGTGGAGTGAATATTCATTACCTTGATGAGCAGGGCCACGTGATCGCTCGGCAGGAAGAGCTGCTGGTGCCGGAACGAGATGCAGCAAGGTGAGTAGGATGTTTTTTTGTTTTTTTTACATAGGAAACATGCATAGAAGGAGGGGATAAGTAGTCATGCATACAAGTACAGTGATGGGGGAGCCTTGCATACAAGGACAAGGATGGAGGAGCCATGCATACCCAGCTTATAGTAGAGTCAATAAGCTTACCCAGTTTCTTGTGGCAAAATTTGGTGCTGCGGGTTATACTCAGGTCTGCTTATACTTGAGTATATACGATAGTTGTAATATTTAAAATATGGTAACTTCCTTATTTATAGAGAGGATAGTATTCTGCTACAGATGGATCTGGATAAGTTGGAAACTTGGGCTGAAAGGTGGCAGATGAGGTTTAACAATGATAAATGTAAGGTTATACACATGGGAAGAAGGAATCAATGTCACCATTACACACTGAATGGGAATCCACTGGGCAAATCTGACAGGGAGAAGGACTTGGGGATCCTAGTTAATGATAAACTTACCTGGAGCAGCCAGTGCCAGGCAGCAGCTGCCAAGGCAAACAGGATCATGGGGTGCATTAAAAGAGGTCTGGATACACATGATGAGAGCATTATACTGCCTCTGTACAAATCCCTAGTTAGACCGCACATGGAGTACTGTGTCCAGTTTTGGGCACCGGTGCTCAGGAAGGATATAATGGAACTAGAGAGAGTACAAAGGAGGGCAACAAAATTAATAAAGGGGATGGGAGAACTACAATACCCAGATAGATTAGCGAAATTAGGATTATTTAGTCTAGAAAAAAGACGACTGAGGGGCGATCTAATAACCATGTATAAGTATATAAGGGGACAATACAAATATCTCGCTGAGGATCTGTTTATACCAAGGAAGGTGACGGGCACAAGGGGGCATTCTTTGCGTCTGGAGGAGAGAAGGTTTTTCCACCAACATAGAAGAGGATTCTTTACTGTTAGGGCAGTGAGAATCTGGAATTGCTTGCCTGAGGAGGTGGTGATGGTGAACTCAGTTGAGGGGTTCAAGAGAGGCCTGGATGTCTTCCTGGAGCAGAACAATATTGTATCATACAATTATTAGGTTCTGTAGAAGGACGTAGATCTGGGTATTTATTATGATGGAATATAGGCTGAACTGGATGGACAAATGTCTTTTTTCGGCCTTACTAACTATGTTACTATGTTACTATATGCTTTAGCCTGTAATGTACAAAAAATTAGTTGATTCAGTTCTGTATATTTTAAGTTGAAAAAATTATCCCTTATATATGAGAAAGTGATGTTTTGTCTGTTCCCTCCTCCCATTTTATCATCGATCATCGATTTTAAAATGTCCATTCAATTTAATTTGAGAGAAATGGATTAAACTCATTGAGCAGATTTTTCTTCCCAAGCCGCCATAGCTGTATTTGCCAATGAAGGAGAAATTAAGCCCCCATGCTAATGCTTTGTTTTTGGGGGAAAAAATATTAGGGAAAAAATTAGTTCAATAAAAAATGTAGCTGCTAACACAATTTCGTAATTTCAGGAGTGTATGAACTGAATTTGTTCAAAAAGTACGAGACCGTTGATGGCAACATTATGGCGAATTGACAGGTACAAGCTAAGGCCACAACTTATCCACTTATATGCCGGTTGTTAACTGAAATTATCAAAAACCATAAGTTATTTGGAATCTCTGATATAACCCAGTAGATTTTGAACCAAAGGCTGGAGAAAATGGTCCACCCACGTTCCACGTTTTTCCTCTGACTCAATTCCAGTTATGATGGGTTAGAGAGGTGGTGGAAATGTTTTTATGAATCTTGGGGAGGCAAAAATTTCCAAAATTGCCCCCCCCCAAAAAAAACAAACAAAAACTAAACAAAAAACTCTGTTGGATCGTATGATTCCAGATAAACTTCTTAGTTTTGGATATCTGATAAATTAATTTCATGGTATAATGTGAAATTAAGAACCAAAATTCCACCTCCCTTGCCTGCTGATTTTATTAGATCTTATCTAAACTCTTTAATTGCCTGTTTCTCCTTTGGATTTATTGTAGTTACTCGTTCTGGTAAAAGTGGATTTGTCCACATTTACTAGTTCCTTCTCCACATGATTTTGGAATTGGTGAAGTGCTGTGCGACGTGCCTGGATCCGATTAAAAATATGGATTATTTGAAAGAAAGCTGTTTAATGTTGCCCCTGTCAAGGTGAAAATATATATCTTTATACTCTTTTGTACTTTTATATAATCTTATGCTGTGAAACAATAAGTTTTTCCCCTTCGCTTGCTAATGCATATGTAATTGTAGTTAACATGGTTGCCAGTATTCACCTTTGCTCCAGATTCACTTTGCTGAAAATACAAGTTTCACATTCCAGAAGCCAAGGATCATTTCTCTGGAAACCGAAACTTAACATGATGCCTTAGTTTTTGTTCTTGCCAAGAATCTACTTTCGTTTCTGAAGCTAAAGTATCGTCCCTGGAGAAATGGAAACTTAAAGTGACGTGGAGGAAGGAGGATCTATCATATGACGTCAGGCCAACCAGAGGGACTGAATACTATATACATTGCTTAAACCCCGCCTAACCCTGCCCTCTGCACACCTTCCCCCAATGGACCATATAATGTTGTGTATATGAAATAAAGTGTTCAGTTGCTGAGACGTTACTACACCTGGTAGACAAACGGGCAGGCACTGAGTTTGAACCAGATTTTGTCTGACTCATTCTTCAATTTGGTACCACTGCTCTTATCTTGATTTGGAATTACTGGTGGATGAAGGGTGTTGTCGTGACGACCCCGACAATTTGGCGCAACCAACGTGGGGCGTGGCCCGCGAGATCCGAGACCCTCTGGACCCATACCTGGACGTCCGTGGACGACACCCGTAGTGGCTGACCTCGAGGACTGATCACCCTCCAAACACGGTAAGTGGAGATCATACATTCTGTATGTGTCACACTTGCTAGTGTTTCAGCCGTTATTGGTTAGTCTGTGGTCTCCTTGGGTCTGGGGAGTGACCGGTCGAGTGGTGAGACCGAGCGCGATCTCGTGCCACGCTTCGACCCAGCAAGTGAGAGACGTCGCACTCTGCGTGTCCTCGTGTACACCACACCTCCTCCACCGGTCATTGTACTCCATTCAACCACCCTACCCGTGACTATTGTCTAGTAGCGATAGTGAAAGATTGAAGAAGTTTTGTGGATTGGGGGCGGCTGAGAGAAAGAGATAGGAGATGCAGCCTCTGTGATATTGCACGCATTGGTAATTAAGACGTCCCAAGAGGGGGACCACCAGAATCACTTACTTGCACACATTGGTAATTAAGACGTCCCAAGTGGGGGGACCACCAGAATCACATTGGTAATTAAGACGTCCCAAGTGGGGGGACCACCAGAATCACTTACTTGCACACATTGGTAATTAAGACGTCCCAAGTGGGGGGACCACCAGAATCACATTGGTAATTAAGACATCCCAAGAGGGGGACCACCAGAATCACTTACTTGCACACATTGGTAATTAAGACGTCCCAAGTGGGGGGACCACCAGAATCACATTGGTAATTAAGACGTCGCAAGTGGGGGGACCACCAGAATCACATTGGTAATTAAGATGTCCCAAGTGGGGGGACCACCAGAATCTCAGTGGAGGGCTCTCATTAGGAGACCGCCTCCCAACGTTTAGAATATCGTGACAGGACAGACTGTAATCACTGGTGTTCAGGTTAGGGAAAAATATTGAGTGCGAGGCTCTTTATTCATAGCACGTCGAACGTGAGGCTCCGTGCTAAGGACCCAGTGTTCTTGTCGCTGTCAGCGGCCTGCTGCAGAAGGGCGTAGTATTCTGTGAGTCATGTTGCGTCTCTTAAAGCAGAAAAAGTCCGTGCCCCACAAGTTAGATGAGGATGCTGTGGAAGTGAAGACAATAGTAGAGTCACGGGAGGGGAAGAAGGCAGTCAAGAATGTTGAAAGATTGTATAAGCATGTAGGATTGCCCTCGTCAGGGTGATTGCAGCCGTCTACATGGCACCATCTCATAGAGAACAAAAAGGGCATGTTGAAAGATAAAGGACTGTTAGAACAAGCGCAAGCTCATCTGCGAGTTGCGCGAGGTTTAAAGAACGAGGGATGGAAAGAGGTGGATGTAGAGGGAGGCTCAGAAGATGCAGAGCCCATGTTTGGTTATAAAATGCCTCTGAATTGTAATCTTACAGATTGTAAAATGGCCACCGTGCCACCGCTGATCAATACGCAGTCCCAGCCACCGCCCTATAATGGCGGCGGCACGATATCTCCAGAGCCATGGTTGTGTCCTGTTTGTGGTGTGCAGAATCCATCTTGGGTGACAACCTGTCATGTGTGCGGGGCGGGCCGTCCTTGGGGCTCCGCCCAGGTCCCGGACGGAAGTGGGGCATGCCACACTTCCTCCGGCGGCCATCTTGGTGCACCCAGAATTTCTCCCCAGCCGTCATATCCGCTGGTGACATCTTCCGGCGAGTACTATCAAGGACCACCCCCTCTTGAAAAACTTCCAGCACCTGCCGATACTGTTTCCACATCCATTGTTCCTGTTTCCACCTCGGCCACTGGGCCTAGTCTTCCGGTGCAGCCCACTGTGATACTTGTAAACACACCTGGGCAGGGCCCATTCTCCCTCGATGCCCTAACTGGTAGTGAGGCTTTCCAGTCCGCAATTCGTATGAGACGCCGGGCTGTCGAGGGTGATGAAGAACCGGTAGATCCGGACAATCAGGCCGCTATAATTCCTCCTACTCCGCCACCGCTGTTGGGTCCATTTGAATCTCCCTGGCCCGAAAAAGGCCCGCGACCTACCCCTCTCAACAAGTCCCTTAAGTTACCACAAGCCCCAGAGATCTGGTTTCCCTGTCATTCACGTTACTACGTCACACCTCAGGGCTCCCAGGTTCTTTTCTCGGTGGGGTATGGGGACATAATCACCCACCAGGTGGGAGCCATAGTGAACCCAGCCAACTCTTCCCTGTCACATAGAGGTGGTTTGGCCCAACAGATAGCTAACAAGGGAGGCCCAGTCATAACCCAAGAGTGTCAGGCCTACCTTACCACTCACGGCTCCTTGCAGTCAGGAGACGCTATGGCTACCCGAGGGGGGAATTTACCCTGTGATATATTGTTACACACTGCAGGTCCCATATATGATTACAAGACACCCGAGCACTGTCGTACAATATTGCAGACTGCCTTGCGCACAGTGCTCACCTTTGCAGGACAGCTAGATAAAAACACACTTCCTCGTAGAACCTTGGCTATTCCGTTGATATCTTCAGGGCTGTTTGGATACCAACTGGGCCCCTGTATGTAGGAACATGTTGAAGTCATTAAAGATTGCCTACAATCAACCCCAAACCTTGATTTTCAGGAAGTCAGGATTGTCTGTTATCATGAATCTGGGATAGATGGCATCATGCCTTTGGTAGCTGAATACATGGTACCGCTAATGCACACAGGTATAAAGCCTATGGATGGGACAACACCCACCGCGCCCCCAACTGCCCCGAAGGATGAGGTAGTGACACGTGACGGAGAAGAAGGGCTGAAGCTGAAGTACAAACCCTTCACTCCGGTACAGATTGATGCTATTGTCAACAAGTTACCAGACCCGGACACATTTCCCATGCAGTATGTAAGGAAGTTAGAACAGACTAGGAGCATCTACGGGGCTACATGGTCTGATCTATCAGGCATTACCTCAATCAAAGCCTCCGAATATTTTCTTCCCACCATCATGAAAGAATTAGACTCCACTAAGGCGGGACCCCTCAACAAGTTCAAGTCTGGAGAAGAGTTTATGGCACAACTCACAAAGTGGGCTCAAGACCGTGTCTCTGACGAAGCAGGATCAATACAGGACATACAACAAGAACCTGGTGAAGCTGTAGAGAAATATAGTGCCAGGCTAACTATGCAGTTTGAAGACCTGGGCTATTCAGTTCATGTAAAGACACAAGCAGCCTTGTTGGTCCGTGCGTTCATTGATGGTTTGGAAGATCCGCTGAAGGATAGGGTCATGAAGCTTCGCCCCGAATTATCTGATGGTCCTCTTAAACAAGCCCTCACTGTTGTGAAGAGTTATCAGAAAATGCTTCAAAGGGAAGAAAAAGAAGCAGAAAAAGAAGCAGAAAAAGAAGCACAGAAGGACAAAGGCAAGAAGAAATCATAGTAACATAGTAACATAGTTAGTAAGGCCGAAAAAAGACATTTGTCCATCCAGTTCAGCCTATATTCCATCATAATAAATTCCCAGATCTACGTCCTTCTACAGAACCTAATTGCATGATACAATATTGTTCTGCTCCAGGAAGACATCCAGGCCTCTCTTGAACCCCTCGACTGAGTTCGCCATCACCACCTCCTCAGGCAAGCAATTCCAGATTCTCACTGCCCTAACAGTAAAGAATCCTCTTCTATGTTGGTGGAAAAACCTTCTCTCCTCCAGACGCAAAGAATGCCCCCTTGTGCCCGTCACCTTCCTTGGTATAAACAGATCCTCAGCGAGATATTTGTATTGTCCCCTTATATACGGTTATTAGATCGCCCCTCAGTCGTCTTTTTTCTAGACTAAATAATCCTAATTTCGCTAATCTATCTGGGTATTGTAGTTCTCCCATCCCCTTTATTAATTTTGTTGCCCTCCTTTGTACTCTCTCTAGTTCCATTATATCCTTCCTGAGCACCGGTGCCCAAAACTGGACACAGTACTCCATGTGCGGTCTAACTAGGGATTCGTACAGAGGCAGTATAATGCTCAACCATGTATATGGCGGAAGCCCCAGAAGTACCTGTTATGGTGTACCAGGCCCAGGATCGGTATGGACCACCACCTACGGGGCCGAGAGGGCCCCAAGGCCGAAACTATAGGGACAGACCATACTGTGATGACTAAGGGAGACCTCTGTGTTGGGAGTGTGGCAGCCTTTACCACATGAGAAGAGATTGCCCCCACAAGAAGCATTATCAGAGACCTCCTCCTCCACGCTCATGAAGTTCAGGCCAACCGGTGCCCACCTTCCCCGCCGCTCGTACCTCTTCATCCTGCCGTACAGTTACCCTGGAAGTGGACAATCAACCTCTCAATTTTCTAGTGGACACTGGGGCGGCCACCTCTGTTATCTCTTCATCTCAACTGCCTTCTACTATCTCTGTCTTCAGATTTCCTCACGTGTATTGGAGTTGAAGGTCAACAATCCTCATCACCACTCACTGTTCCTGTTCCAGCTGGCCCTTTCTCTGGTCTCTTTACCAAGTTTCTGGTGTCTGAAACCTGTCCTGTCAACCTTCTGGGAGCTGACCTCCTTCAAAGGCTTCGTGCTACCATCACTTTTGGTGATCAAGGGATGGAACTGCAGTTGCAAGACCCTGCCTCACAACAAGGCACTGAAGATCGTTGTGTCCTCAAGGCTTTCCCTTTGATGATGATGACACTGCAACCGACACCTACTCCGAATCTGCCTGACCTACCTGAAGCCTTGTGGTCAACTGGACCTGAAGACGTGGGTCTGCTCAAAGTGCCTCCAGTGAAAGTCCACCTCAAACCTGGGCACCCGTACCCCAGGATACCTCAATATCCACTCAAAGCTGCTCAGGAACAAAGCCTTGGAGTTCAGATTACCTCCCTCTTACGTTCTGGAGTACTGATCAGGTGTGTTTCACCCTGCAACACACCCCTGTTTCTGGTGAAGAAGAAGACAGCCCCCGGGGACCCTCCAAGGTACAGACTCGTTCAGGACCTTAGAGCAGTCAATACAGCCACCATATTGGAAACCCCTGTGGTCCCCAACCCAAACACCTTGCTCTCCCAAGTGCCTGCTTCAGCAACACTCTTCACCGTCATTGATTTGGCCAACGCCTTCTTCAGTGTCCCCCTTCATGAAGACTCACAGTTCTTATTTGCCTTCATGTTCCAAGGATCTCAGCTGACCTGGACTAGGACACCACAGGGCGCTCAGAACTCCCCTAACCAGTTCACTCAGGCTATGAAGATGATTCTGGACCCATGGATATTGGAGAATCTTCACGTCACGCTTCTCCAGTATGTTGATGACCTACTCCTCTGTGGAACTGAGGAAAATCTGTCTGCTGCTTCTGAGTCCCTGCTCCTCTTCCTTCACTCTGCCAACTGCAAAGTCTCGAAGGCCAAGGTCCAGTGGTGCAAAGAAAAGGTTGTCTTCCTCGGACACTGTATCTCTCAAGGCTCGAGACACCTCACCGAGGACAGAAAGCATGCCATCGAGGACATTCGTTATCCGAAAACTTACTCTGGTATGCAATCTTTCTTAGGACTCATTACCTACTGCAGACAGTGGATTCCGGATGCCTCAAGATTCATGCAACCTTTGTATGACTGCCTCAAGGCTGGAGGGCCAGATTGGTATCATGCTGAAAACCCATACATCTATGCACAGCAAAAGGACTGTTTTGAGGCTCTCAAGGAAGCTGTTGTCAGTGCCCCTGCTCTGGGTCTCCCTGACTACACTCAGCCATTCCACCTCTTTGTTTCGGAGTCTGAAGGACATGCCTCCGGTGTGCTAGCTCAGAAACATGCTGACCGCTTCCGCCCTCTGGCCTACTACTCAGCCAGACTGGATCCTGTTGCCAGAACAACTCCATCCTGCCTCAAGGCTGTACATGCAGCCCATGTTCTCCTGGACAAATCTGCTGACATAGCACTTGGTCATGACTTGATCATTCAAGCCGGACATGATCTCTCGGTTGTTCTCCAACAAACATCTTCCAAGCATCTGACAAGTCAAAGACATCTCAGACTTCAGTGCTCTCTACTTCTACCCTCCAACATCACCTTCAAAAAATGTACTACCATAAACCCGGCCACTTTGCTTCCACATTCTAGGGGGGAAATGCCTGACTGGATGTATGAGGAATGGAGGTCACCTGGTGACCCACATGACTGTGTAAAAGCACTGGAACAAGAAATTTCTGCACCACAGAATGTGGTAACTCAAGAGCTTCCCAGTCCTGACTTGCAACTGTGGACTGATGGATTCCGATTTGCAGACTCTTATGGCAAGTTCCACACTGGATATGCTGTCGCCACTGAAACAGAAGTCCTTCTGGCCGAAGCTTTACCACCTCATCTGTCAGCTCAAGAAGCCGAACTTGTGGCCCTACAACAAGCATGTTATCTAGCAGAAGGGAAAACTGCCAACGTCTACACCGACTCAAGATATGGCTACGGAATCTGTCACGATTTTGGATTCCTGTGGAAGTCCCGAGGGTTCATTACGGCTACAGGAACCCCTGTTAAACATGCACTGAGGATTAAAGCCCTGATGAAGGCATTGGAGCTACCCGTACAGATTGCGGTGATCAAGGTTAAAGCCCATGGGAAAGTTGACTCGAAGGAGACTAGAGGAAACCACTTAGCAGACCAAGCTGCCAAAGCTGCTGCCATGAAGAATGTCTCAGCAAAGTGGGAAGAGGAAGAAGCAGTATCAGAAAAACTCTGCTGGGAAGACACCCCTTCATCTGTGATGCCTGTGCTTACTAGAGCACAAACAAAGGAACAGGCAGCCACGGAAGCTGCACAAGTTGAAGAAGAACAAGACTTTGAGAAGTCTGAAGCCAAGCCTGAAGCCCGGAAGAAGAAGAAAGAGTTGATAGAAGACATGGAAATGGAATACCCTGCTACCGGATCTGTCTGGAAGCCAGCCCGACCACCTGAAGAAAGATTATGGGAAGAACAGAAGTTGATTTCCAAAGAAGAAAAACGACAGTGAGAAGCTGCAGGAGCCCTTCGTGGAAATCCTAGGTTTGCCGGACAACACCTATTTCCCAGACTCTACAAAGTAGATGGGAAACCCTGTCTACCCAAAAGGATGTACCCAGCCGTTGCAGCATGGGCTCATGGATCGACTCATCGAGGAAAGAACCAAGCTCTAGCTTGTATCAAGAAGCTTTATTGGGCCCCAGGAATCTCTACCACCGTTACAGCTTACTCAAGAGCCTGCCCAGTTTGTGCCACCTGCAATCCAACAGCCACCGCTAAGGTGCCACTTCAGCATCTTGCCAAACCAGACTACCCTTGGCAAAGGATCCAAGTTGATCATATTCAAATGCCCAAGTCAGGAAAGTATGAGTGTGCCCTGGTGGCTGTGGATATGTTTTCCGGATGGCGTGAAGCCTACCCAGTGACCAACATGACTGCCAAGACTACAGCTAAGAAGCTCATCACTGAAATTTCGTGCAGATTTGGAATCCCTGAAGTCATTGAATCGGATCAGGGCCCAGCCTTCACTGCTAATGTCTACGAGGAACTGTGGCACATGTTAGGGACAGGTTTGGGCCTACACACCCCTTATCACCCCTCCAGTTCAGCCAAAGTTGAGAGAATGAACTCTACAATTAAGACCCAGTTGCTTAAAATGAGCCAGGACCATCCACTCCCATGGCCAGATTTGCTCCCCGTGGTCTTATACCATATCAGACACACCCCACAGGGAAAACACGGCTTGACTCCTTTTGAAATTCTTTTTGGTGCTCCACCTAAGATAGGAGATATTAGGCCCCAAGAGTTGTCAGAGACAAATGATAAAGTTGTACAATGTGTGATTGCATTGTTTAAAGAACTGTCTAACACCCACCCTACAGTCTCTGCTTCTCTTCCAGAATCCACAGGTGACGTGGTCCATGACTTTATGCCAGGAGACCTGGTGTATGTGAAAAAGTTTGTGCACAGAGATTGTCTTCAGCCAAGATTCGAAGGACCCTACATCCCCGCCCCTACTTCCTCGGCCCCTATTGTAAATAAGAATTCTGGTGCCACTATTCTCTGGGTAAATCTAACGGCCCCGGTAAATATCTGGAGATTTGATTTCTGTGATGTTGTCAGGTGTCCCGAGACTCAGCGGGTGGTAGAGGGAATTATCCAGTTTTATACATGTGTTACCAGAGAAAACAATAATAATTGTCATTATTAGTCAGATGCTGCCTGGAATACGGGGGATGATTGGGGATATAGACCTAGTGAAGCCATATTCCCTAAGGATGGGATGGGTAGGAGTCTTCGTGGGAGAATGCATCTAACAGCCCTGTTACAACCACCTAGGGGCTGTACATGGGGTATAAACTGTCACCACCTCCTCCTAAATCTTGAAAGCCCCCAATCAGCTGACCTGCAGACGTTTGTACTGGGAAGGCATTTTCATAGTGTATTTAGTATCGGATACTATGGGAATTTAGGCCATATACAGCTCCAGGATATTAGTTTCAGACCAACCAAGGCCCCCGTTACCAGTACAGCTAAAACAGGCCCAGGTGAACGTTTGCAAAATATAGTTAATGAAGTAATCCCCATTCCAGGTCTCAGTTGGCAAGAAGTTTTCTCCATAGAAACACAAACAGTTCCAAGAAAAAATTTATGGTTAGAATGGGTAAGATACAATGTAAGAATCCAGAATATCTCTGTAGGATGTGTTGCTTGTGCTGCAGTGAATACACATCTATACACACATGCATTGTTTTTTCCTGATGACAATACCACTGCCTGTGTTATGAATCTGTTGAAGGGTTTAAAGCCCACTAATTGCTCAGATGATGTCCCACTAATTCATGAAGCACCTAAACTAAAGGTCCCAGGAGGGATAACTGTGTTAGCTGATAATTATACCTGCTATAATTCCCACGACACTACAGGTACACCAGTAGGGGTCTTCGAGACAGGTTTCTGCAAAGAGAACAGTTCCCTAGATACTGACTTGCTAGCTAATCACACACAGTACATGTACGACATTTATTGGTTATGTGGAGATGGTAAGCTCCGTCCTAGGTTGCCTAATACCTGGACAGGTCAATGCACCCTTGTTAAACTAGCTATGCAGTTCAAGATTTTACCTTGGGATCCGGAGACACCTGATGAATATACCAGAAAGAGGAGAAGTCTCGATCGGCTCCACATGAGTTATGAAGAAGATCCATTAGTGTACATCGATGGCATTGGAGTGCCAAGGGGGGTGCCTGACCAATTTAAGGCCCAGAATCAGATCTATGCTGGCTTTGCTTCCATAATCCCACAGGTGCAGATTAATAAAAATGTTGATTGGATCAATTACATATATTACAGTGAACAAAGGTTTGTCAATTTTACCTGTGATGCTTTCCAGGGTATAGTTGAAGAATTGGGCCCTAACACTAGAATGACCCTCCAAAACCGACTAGCCCTTGATATGATCTTAGCTGAAAAAGGAGGAGTCTATGGGATGGTGGGAGAGGAATGTTGTACCTATAACCCTCAGAACTCTGGGGTAAATGGGAAGACCATGATAGCCCTTAAAAAGATAAATGGGTTAGCAGCAGAATTAAAATCTAATGCTGGAGTAGACACATCTTTCTTTTCCGGTTGGTTGGGTGGGCTCAAAGGATTCCTTCAACAAGCTTGTCTGGTACTGATTGCCCTTCTTGTAGTTGGATCGATAATCCTCTGTTGTGTTATTCCCCTGTATAAAAAGGTTATCACTAAGGCAACTCCGACTGGCACCTTCCTCAACCAAGAAGTAGACTCACCAGAGTACGATGGCACTGATCCAGGGGAGATCCCGAAGCACGTCCCCCTCAAGAAGATAGACAAAACCCCCAATTCTCAGATAATGCTAAGAGATTTAGTTTAGGGACAGCGGGAGAACTCCATGTGAAGCTAGTGAAGGGTTCAGCTGCCTGGAGGCCTCTCACAAGGGGAGAGCTTCTGAGGTGTCTGGATGAAGAAATCCACCTCCCTTTCCCCATCACATGGACAGTCTCGAAGGATCTTTCTTTTTAGGGAAAAACTTAGTGTTTAGGGGGGATTGTCAAGGTGAAAATATATATCTTTATACTCTTTTGTACTTTTATATAATCTTATGCTGTGAAACAATAATTTTTTCCCCTTCGCTTGCTAATGCATATGTAATTGTAGTTAACATGGCTGCCAGTATTCACCTTTGCTCCAGATTCACTTTGCTGAAAAAACAAGTTTCACATTCCAGAAGCCAAGGATCATTTCTCTGGAAACCGAAACTTAACATGATGCCTTAGTTTTTGTTCTTGCCAAGAATCTACTTTCGTTTCTGAAGCTAAAGTATCGTCCCTGGAGAAATGGAAACTTAAAGTGACGTGGAGGAAGGAGGATCTATCATATGACGTCAGGCCAACCAGAGGGACTGAATACTAGATACATTGCTTAAACCCCGCCTAACCCTGCCCTCTGCACACCTTCCCCCAATGGACCATATAATGTTGTGTGTATGAAATAAAGTGTTCAGTTGCTGAGACGTTACTACACCTGGTAGACAAACGGGCAGGCACTGAGTTTGAACCAGATTTTGTCTGACTCATTCTTCAATTTGGTACCACTGCTCTTATCTTGATTTGGAATGACAGGTGGATGAAGGGTATTGTCGTGACGACCCCGACACCCCTAGCAGTGATTGAAATTGCAAAACTCTTAAATGAACAATACTGGCTAGATTCTCAAAGGAAAAACTAGGTGTTTCCTAATGAGATTCAGGTTCACATTCATTATTAACCACTTCTGTGTTTTGATTTCTCCTATCCTTCCACAATCCCTGCCCACTTTGTAGGAAATGGGCGATTTGACGGTCTGAAAAAGCCAAGAGTTGCAATTTTTGACTGCGTTGTGCAAAGTAATGTTTTTTTTCCAAACCAATTTTTTCAGAATTCAGTCATAAAAATCTTTAATGATTAGGGGAGCATCCTATATACAGCTATGCATTAATGTATGCACTTACTGTGCTCATGTACAGTATATAGACACAGCCTCACATTATAATGTACACCTCATCCACCTCTCGTGTCTCCCCTTTTCCTCATAGTTTGTAAGCTTGCGAGCAGGGCCCTCATTCCTCCTGGTATCTGTTTTGAACTGTATTTCTGTTATGCTGTAATGTCTAATGTCTGTACAAGTCCCCTCTATAATTTGTAAAGCGCTGCGGAATATGTTGGCGCTATATAAATAAAAATTATTATTATTATACACAAGTTATATAAGTACAGTGTGTAAACATCAAGTAAATATAGGATTCACCTGCTTAGTGTATATTAAGGATGGGGAACATCCGACCTGCAGGTCACTTACAGCCTGCAATGTCACTTCCTCTGGCCAGAATGCAGGTACCCAAGGGGGGGGGAGGCATCACAGTGCTTTTGTCAGCAACTTTCAATTTCCACCGACACTGAGCATATGCAGTGTTCACTACTTTATAATTATTTGTATTTATATAGCGCCAACATATTCCGCAGCACTTTGCAATTACTTTCTGTATTTACTTTGGAGGTATTACTTTTAATTAGTGTGATTACTTTAGTGGATATTCAGTTCACTGTCATTATGTTCACATGTAAGAGAAACAGTAAAAATCTCCAGAAACTTTAGTTGTGTAATGAAATGGACCAGTATGTTTACCAATTTGAATACAGTTTTATGACTTCTACGCTTGCAAGATACACCACAAGTACAATTAATGTATTCAGATTTTAATTTTTTTATTACAACAATTGTAATCATTATTGACTTTTAAGAATTTTAAGAAAGCGTTCGAGAAACCCCTTTTTTGGATGCGGGACTGGCAATGTCCTAAAGTCATTTTCTTCATTTGAACTCAAGTCCGACATATTAATTTCCTCCTCTGTGTCACTGTTGATTTCCTCCTCTGTGTCACTGTTGATTTCCTCCTCTGTGTCACTGTCTGTGGTTGTGTCCTCTGTATTTCTACGAATTTTATGAATGAACATATAAGTTTTTAAATGAGGCGGCAAAAGTCTTGGCCGAATCCCGAATGGACCATGTCGCACTAGATCTGTCGTGCAGATCCATTCCCCTTCCGGAGCATCCCCATGTATCGGACAACTCTTATCCCAATCCGGGAATGTTTCGTCATCTGGAGGTGTGGAACAAAGGATGGATACACCACAGCATATCTGTATGAAGGACAAAAAGAAACCTCAGTTAAGGTCTGTAGAAATAATTATAGAAGTACAATAATGTGTCACCTTAGAAAACGAAATTGATAAGAATAGGCAATGAAGATCAAATAAGTGGAGGTCCATCTAGTATGAGACTATCCTCCAAAAACAAAATAACAATTTTAAAGGAGCAGTATCTTGAACAGCTAATGCCCTATTGTCAAATATATACACCATAAAAAAATTGGGTAAACTACATCTTCTGAAATTGGCCTCTGTCCTACATGCTAATCACAGTCCTCTTTAGTAACTCATACTAGCAAATATCATATACATGTTAGAAATGTAAACATTTAAGGAACGGTGCACAAAAAAAAATTGGTAATAAAAAAATCCTAAAACATCTTATTGTTTTAAATGATACTTCCAGAAATTAAAACTAAAAGCAAACCTTACCTCTTCATTGTTTGTCTGTGCCTGGGTATTCATTGTTTTTCCTTGCGAAGTGATGACCAGCAACCAACAAACAGCAGTGAAGTTGTGCAACTACCAAGCTATCTTCTCCTTTTATACAAATCTTATGGGCTTTGCTCCCCACCTTATTCATTAATGAAATGCTAATGCATAGGAAACTCCTCCCCTTCGTAACACTACCTTACCTTACATGGCAAACATTGCTGACACCCAAGTTTTTTAAAAGAAAATGTGAATACTCATGTTAACAAGTCTCACAAGGGATAAGAAAGCTGGATGTTAAGTGTAATGTCATCAATTTTCACTCAATGCCATACATAATGCAAGACTCTATAGCAGTAGGTGGTTCAAAGAAAAAAATTGTGATCATTTAAGGAATAACTTGTTTCAATCTGCTCCAAAAAGAAACTTAGGAGCCATATGAGACGATAGATTGTTTGAACCTATTACCACATATGTAAAGTGCAAAAAATGTATTTTAAGACTAATTATAATTTATTAGTGATGGGTGAATTCACTTTTTTTCAAACCTATGAGTCACAATATCTAAAATAGAAATGATTACCCCTCACTTTTCTGGACTTTCCAATGTTAATCGACTTTTTTTGCTAGCATTCGTATTTTGCAGATCCACTTCGCTGTAGTATTTGGAATGTTAAAAATAAAGAATTGATGTCAAGTAGATATTTGACTTCTGTTTTAGGGTAGCAATAATATGTTTAATTTAGGGTTTTTTATTTTGAGGTTGATAGCTGGACGCCACTATTTGTGATATCTAAGACTTAGTATTATTTGGATAAACCTTCAGTTATACATTGCGGTTCCACATCCACCATGTTTTATCCTCCAGCATTCCTCACCATGATCTATGCATACATGCAAAGTGAAGATTTGCTTCACGCTTCATCTTAAGGTCAGCTCATACCACTCATATATAAGAGCTGTGGCTTCCGGATAGATCCTTATGATGCTATAGGTTGTTACATTTTAGCCTTGAAATAGAATTAAGCTGAACAGTATGTAATTCAGTAATCACTAATATTCAGCAAAATGTTTTCTAAAAAATTTTTTATGGTGAATAAATTCACCACAAAATTGCAGCACTGAAAAGCTTGATTTGCAAAAAGGGGTTTAACACTAGAGTGAGGCAATGGTATTCACATGAAATTTATATAAAATTGTTTTCCCCTCAAAATTTTTTTAACAGTTTTTTTGTAATTTGCTTTATGCTTGTTCAGTAAAATGGTGGCTGTCCACCATTTTTGCTGAACCTTAAAAGGCTGTGAACAAAAAAAATTGACTGGAGCATACATGTTTAATATTGAATGTTCCTAGGACTGGAGATGGACAAAAGTTATTCAAATGGAATTAAATTATCCTCCAATTTAAAATAGAGATTGTATTAGGAAAACATTTTTTTTGTTTTGTGTTCTGAACTTTGCTGAACCATCTGCCGCCAGCTGAAAGTAAAAAAAATATAAAAAATAAAAAAATTATTCACGTAACCAGTCCCCTCCACTGATTGCTTTTGAACATACTGTAATCTACACTAGAATCACATATAAATATATTTAAAGTAAGCAATAATGCTAGATTATCACATCCATGGATTCTCATTTTGAGAAAACAATTTTATATTGTCATAGACCGAATCGTCAAAAGACATTTTAATCTGAAAGAAAAACCCACATATCTCTAACTGATTCCCCCCAAAATATTTCTAAAATAATAGGTACTTAAATTCAAAAACCTACAATAAAGAAAATACATTTTAAATTATCACTATTTTTGGTTTTTGAAATTACATTTTTTTCAAACTGAACACCGAAGAAATCTCTTGTGGGAATATTTAACAATTTCCTACTTTGGGCATAATAATACACCCACGTCAGAATCCCTCCCTTTGTTGTGGGATTTGAACAGCTGACATGTGCCTCTAACAGCCCCGAGTAAAATCGTGATTCACCTGTAGCTGTTAACTAATTAAATGCTGCTGTCAATCTCGACAGCGGCATTTAACTCAAGCTTACCGGACGTGTGTTGGAAATCCCCCATCTCTTGATCGTGGGTCCCCGATGGGTTGGAATGACAACCAGAGGTCTCTGAGACATTAGTAAAGGATAATTTGTGGATTGAATCCGCGCTGCCACAATGATACAATTTCAGATATAATGAAGAGCTCTGGTGGTTTATTCTCAATGCATTTCAAGGTCTGTGACCCCTTCATCAGGAAAATTACCACAAGGAAAGGTCTTTGTAGTAAAAATCCTGATGAAGGGGTCAGATGGACCTTGAAATGCATTGAGAATAAACCATCAGAGCTCTTCATTATATCTGAATTTGTATTATTGTGGCAGCGCGGATTTAATCCACAAATTATCCTTTACTAACATCTCTGAGAAGGTCGCAGTGGCGGCCCGTGGATCAGCAGCAGCCGATAAACACATGCTTTTGCTTTATGCCATCAGGTGAGCAGCTCCTTGTTAAAACTACAATTAATCGGAAGGATAAGACCTGATTTGCGCTTTCTTATCTCCTTAATTTACTAAAACCAGAGGTCTCCAGCAGCCCTCTATGGTTGTCTTAGCCGGTTTACAATGAGTGCCGCCCAGTGGTCAGCGCTCATAGCAAGTGAACATTTTGCTACACAAAAGCGAGCAGATTATCGCTTGAGTGTTGCAAAGGCGCACTATTGAACCATGCAAAATAAAAAAATGCTATAAAGCAAATTACATTTTACTTTTAAACTTCCTAAAGATGTAAATTCTATTATACCTAGAATGATTAAACTCCTGGTATTTTCTCTTGTAACAACAAAGTAAATTAATCTTTTATCAATTCTAATTGCAGCAACAAAGTTACCAATGCTACTACATTCCCAGAAATATATTTAATTGTAAGTATTGTGGTACCATTTTATAGTAAATTCATAATTCAAGACAAGATATTAAATTAGATCAATGTCAGGTAAGATTCGCTCAGAACAGCACCTGATCTTCTGTTCTTTCAGGTGATCTATTGCCAAATGCTTCAATCTTCCCCATTTCATAGGTATTCACATTTGGAGTTAACCATGTATGGTTTGTGAAATAATGACAATTATTTTATGGGATTAATCAGATTTTGGCTATATTACCCAGATTTATAGGAACAACAAGAAATGTGTCATGATATTTGAAATGTGATATATAAATATTATAGAATATATTTTCCCTTTGGAGCTTTAAGATGTTAAGGAGATGTCATAGTACAGTAGAAAACCCTCATTAAAAAAACCCATGCAATAGTGTTGATCTGTAAAGAGCGGCAAATTTAGTTTCATGTTTATGTTAAAGAATTGTTTGGAAGTTTTTTGCACTTATATGATGCTCTCAATACATTTTAAAGGCTCCCTCACATTTGTGAATATGTTCTGCAAGTTCTTTATTTTTGTAACTTGCTGGAAATTAAAAATAGCTGTGCCCTGATCACAGGAAGAAAATATGCTTAACTACTTTAAGCCATAATTGAAACGGACATAGTCCTTTACAGACATGATGCTACTTTTTTAGTGTAAAGCCTGAAATTAGCATTATAATCTGCTAATGAAAACTTTTTTTTTTACTCCCAAATACATCACTGACAGTTAAATGTTTTTCAATAGTGTTCTTTTATCCTTTGTTCTTGCTTTAATTGTAAATTTTCTATCAAAACAAACAGTTTTTTGTTTATTATACAAGAAACCTTTTAGTTTCATTCATTGCTAATTTGTTCATTAGCATTCCAATAACCTAGAAGACTGAAAGCACTTTAACACTATAAGTCCCAGACAGGGGTCATTTAACCTTTCTACCTTTGGAAACCAGAGACAGGTCGAATGACCTGAAGGATTTTATGTAACATCCTCTAATCACCGTGTTTTGTTCTGTAATTAAGGCCATTGCTGTCGCACCACAGGAGGTTGTTGTTTTCCATTGAGTTTAGCCATTTAGTTGTTTCTAGTTAGCTCTGTTCAGTTTATTGTATTTGATAATATAAAGACTATACATATTGTATTTAGTTTAGTTTTATTTGAGCAAAAAAAGCACTGAAACAATGAATCATTTTTTATATATTTTAAACAGAGAATTAGAAATTTTAGAGCACGGTACATCTGTGAGTAATGACCAGAAGCATTTGTGTCTAAGGCCTGAAGCACACTAGCGAAAAAAAATTGTGCGAAAATCGCACAAGAGGACTGAAATTTTAGTGTGAAAAATATACAAAAGAACAACTGTTATTTGTTTCCATGCTTTTTATTTTTGTTGTAAAAAATAATTAAAAAAAAAATACAAGGAATAAAACCATTCCACACATATTTACAATAGGCTGCAGCGGGGGGCTGCGTGTGTGTGTGTGTGAGTGGCATGTCCTTTTGTGACTTGCATTTCAGCACTCACTCAGCAGTCTGTCTGCACTGTCGGAACATACCTGGCACTGCCTGGGTATGTCCCTGGTACATTTGCCACACGTGTATTTGTAGCAGTCAACACTAGGGTTGAGCGACTTTTTTACTTTTTTGGGATCGAGTCGGGTTTCGCGAAACCCGACTTTGTCAACAGTCGTGTCGGGTGAAATCAGCAGTTTATTGCGAAAAGTCGGGGGCTGACTGAAACACTGAAACCCAATGCAAGTCAATGGGGAATCAAAGTCTGCAGTGATTGGAGGACAGGAAAACACCTACAGTGCCCATTTTAATGCCCAAAACATCAATTCTTATTACTGAAGCTTGTCAATCTTAATTTACTTTATAATAATAGTAAGGCATTGAAAACTGGGGGTCATTTGGCTAAAGTTGTGGGGGGGTAGGGCTGGCTCAAGGTCTGCTTATACTCAAGTATATACGATAGTTGTTGTAATATCTAAAATATGGTAACTTCCTTATTTATATGCATTAGCCTGTAATGTACAAAAAATTAGTTGATTCAGTTCTGTATATTTTAAGTTGAAAAAATTATCCCTTATATATGAAAAAGTGATGTTTTGTCTGTTCCCTCCTCCCATATCAAGAGCAGATCATCGATTTTAAAATGTCCATTCAATTTAATTTGAGAGAAATGGATTAAACTCTGAGCAGATTTTTCTTCCCACGCCGCCATAGCTGTATTTGCCAATGAAGGGGAAATTAAGCCCCCATGCTAATGCTTTGTTTTGGGGGGAAAAAATATTAGGGAAAAAATTTGTTCAATAAAAAATGTAGCTGCTAACACCATTTCGTAATTTCAGGAGTGTATGAACTGAATTTGTTCAAAAAGTACGAGACCGTTGATGGCAACATTATGGCGAATTGACAGGTACAAGCTAAGGCCACAACTTATCCACTTATATGCCGGTTGTTAACTGAAATTATTAAAAACCATAAGTTATTTGGAATCTCTGATATAACCCAGAACATTTTGAACCAAAGGCTGGAGAAAATGGTCCATCCACGTTCCACGTTTTTCCTCTAACTCAATTCCAGTTATGATGGGTTAGAGAGGTGGTGGAAATGTTTTTATGAATCTTGGGGAGGCAATAATTTCCAGAATTGCCCCCCCCAAAAAAAAAAAAAAAAAAAAAAAAACTCTGTTGGATCGTATGATTCCAAATAAACTTCTTAGTTTTGGATATCTGATAAATTAATTTCATGGTATAATGTGAAATTAAGAACCAAAATTCCACCTCCCTTGCCTGCTGATTTTATTAGATCTTATCTAAACTCTTTAATTGCCTGTTTCTCCTTTGGATTTATTGTAGTTACTCGTTCTGGTAGAAGTGGATTTGTCCACATTTACTAGTTCCTTCTCCACATGATTTTGGAATTGATGAAGTGCTGTGGGACGTGCCTGGATCCGATTAAAAATATGGATTATTTGAAAGAAAGCTGTTTAATATTGTACCTAGCAGTGATTGAAATTGCAAAACTCTTAAATGAACAATACTGGCTAGATTCTCAAAGGAAAACTAGGTGTTTCCTAATGAGATTCAGGTTCACATTCATTATTAACCACTTCTGTGTTTTGATTTCTCCTATCCTTCCACAATCCCTGCCTACTTTGTAGGAAAGGGGCGATTTGACGGTGTGAAAAAGCCAAGAGTTGCAATTTTTGACTGCGTTGTGCAAAGAAATGTTTTTTTTTCCAAACCATTTTTTTCAGAATTCAGTCATAAAAATCTTTAGTGATTAGGGGAGCAACTTATATACAGCTATGCATTAATGTATGCACTTACTGTGCTCATGTACAGTATATAGACACAGCCTCACATTATAATGTACACAAGTTATATAAGTACAGTGTGTACACATCAAGTACATATAGGATTCACCTGCTTAGTGTATATTAAGGATGGGGAACATCCGACCTGCAGGTCACTTACAGCCTGCAATGTCACTTCCTCTGGCCAGAATGCAGGTACCCAGGGGGGGAAGGGGAGGCATCACAGTGCTTTTGTCAGCAACTTTCAATTTCCACCGACACTGAGCATATGCAGTGTTCACTACTTTATAATTATTTGTATTTATATAGCGCCAACATATTCCGCAGCACTTTGCAATTACTTTCTGTATTTACTTTGGAGGTATTACTTTTAATTAGTGTGATTACTATAGTGGATATTCAGTTCACTGTCATTATGTACACATGTAAGAGAAACCGTAAAAATCTCCAGAAACTTTAGTTATGTAATGAAATGGACCAATATGTTTACCAATTTGAATACAGTTTTATGACTTAAACGCTTGCAAAATACACCACAAGTACAATTAATGTATTCATATTTTAATTTTTTTATTACAACAATTGTAATCATTGTTGACTTTTAAGAAAGCGCTCGAGAAACCCCTTTTTCGGATGAGGGACTGGCAATGTCCTAGAGTCATTTTCTTCATTTGAACTCAAGTCCGACATATTAATTTCCTCCTCTGTGTCACTGTTGATTTCCTCCTCTGTGTCACTGTTGATTTCCTCCTCTGTGTCACTGTTGATTTCCTCCTCTGTGTCACTGTTGATTTCCTCCTCTGTGTCACTGTCTGTGGTTGTGTCCTCTGTATTTCTACGAATTTTATGAATGAAGATATAAGTTTTTAAATGAGGCGGCAAAAGTCTTGGCCGAATCCCAAATGGACCATGTCGCACTAGATCTGTCGTGCAGATCCATTCCCCTTCCGGAGCATCCCCATGTATCGGACAACTCTTATCCCAATCCGGGAATGTTTTGTCATCTGGAGGTGTGTAACAAAGGATGGATACACCACAGCATATCTGTATGAGGGACAAAAAGAAACCTCAGTTAAGGTCTGTAGAAATAATTATAGAAGTACAATAATGTGTCACCTTAGAAAACAAAATTGATAAAAATAGGCACTGAAGATCAAATAAGTGGAGGTGCATCTAGTATAAGACTATCCACCAAAAACAAAATAACAATTTTAAAGGAGCAGCATCTTGAACAGCTAATGCCCTATTGTCAAATATATACACCATAAAAAAATTGGGTAAACTACATCTTCTGAAATTGGCCTCTGTCCTACATGCTAATCACAGTCCTCTTTAGTAACTCATACTAGCAAATATCATATACATGTTAGAAATGTAAACATTTAAGGAACGGTGCACAAAACAAAATTGGTAATAAAAAAATCCTAAAACATCTTATTGTTTTAAATGATACTTCCAGAAATTAAAACTAAAAGCAAACCTTACCTCTTCATTGTTTGTCTGTGCCTGGGTATTCATTGTTTTTCCTTGCGAAGTGATGACCAGCAACCAACAAACAGCAGTGAAGTTGTGCAACTACCAAGCTATCTTCTCCTTTTATACAAATCTTATGAGCTTTGCTCCTCCCCTTATTTATTAATGAAATGCAAATGCATAGGAAACTCCTCCCCTTCGTAACACTACCTTACCTTACATGGCAAACATTGCTGACACCCAAGTTTTCTAAAAGAAAATGTGAATACTCATGTTAACAAGTCTCACAAGGGATGAGAAAGCAGGATTTTAAGTATGTCATCAATTTTCACTCAATGCCATACATAATGCAAGACTCTATAGCAGTAGGTGGTTCAAAGAAAAAAATTGTGATCATTTAAGGAATAACTTGTTTCAATCTGCTCCAAAAAGAAATTTAGGAGCCATATGAGTCAATAGATTGTTTGAACCTATTACCACATATGTAAAGTGCAAAAAATGTTTTTTAAGACTAATTGTAATGAATTAGTGATGGGTGAATTCACTTATATATTTTTTTTTCAAACCTATGAGTCACAATATCTAAAATAGAAATGATCACCCCTCACTTTTCTGGACTTTCCAATGTTCATCGACTTTTTTTGCTAGCATTCGTATTTTGCTAGATCCACTTGGCTGTAGTATTTGGAATGTTAAAAATAAATTATTGATGTCAAGTAGATATTTGACTTCTGTTTTAGGGTAGCAATGATATGTTTTATTTAGGGTTTTTTATTTTGAAGTTGATAGCTGGATGCCACTATTTGTGATATCTAAGACTTTGTATTAGTTGGATAAACCTTCAGTTATACATTGCGGTTCCACATCCTCCATGTTTTATCCTCCAGCATTCCTCACCATGATCTATGCATACCTGCAAAGTGAAGATTTGCTTCACGCTTCATCTTAAGGTCAGCTCATACCACTCATATATAAGAGCTGTGGCTTCCGGATAGATCCTTATGATGCTATAGGTTGTTCCATTTTAGCCTTGAAATAGAATTAAGCTGAACAGTATGTAATTCAGTAATCACTAATATTCAGCAAAATGTTTAAAAAAAAAAAGTGTATGGTGAATTAATTCACCACAAAATTGCAGCACTGAAAAGCTTGGTTTGCTAAAAGGGGTTTAACACTAGAGTGAGGCAATGGTATTCACATGAAATGTATACAAAATATTTTCCTCTCAAAATTGTTTTAACAGATTTTTTGTAATTTGCTTTATGCTTGTTCAGCAAAATGGTGGCTGTCTACCATTTTTGCTGAACCTTAAAAGGCTGTGAACAAAAAAAATTGACTGGAACATACATGTTTAATACTGAATGTTCCTAGGACTGGAGATGGACAAAAGTTATTCAAATGGAATTAAATTATCCTCCAAAATAGAGAATGTATTCGGAATACTTTTGTTTTGTGTTTCTGAACTTTGCTGAACCATCTGCAGCCAGCCAAAACTAAAAAAAAAAAAAAAATCTAATTCTAGCATAACCAGTCCCCTCCACTAATTGCTTTCCAACATACTGTAATCTACACTAGAATCACAGGTAAATATATTTAAAGTAAGCAATAATGCTAGATTATCACATCCATGGATTCTCATTTTGAGAAAACATTTTATATGGTCATAGCCTGAATCATCAAAATAAATTTTAATCTTAAAGAAAAACCCACACATCATCTCTGTAATGGATTCCCCAAAAAATATTTCTGAAATAATAGGTACTTAATTTAAAATGTATTTTCTTAATTTATTGTAGGTTTTTGAATTTATCACTATTTTTACTTTTTGAAATTACATTTTTTTTCAAACTGAACATCGAAGAAATCTCTTGTGGGAATATTTAACAATTTCCTACTTTGGGCATAATAATACACCCACGTCAGAATCCCTCCCTTTGTTGTGGGATTTGAACAGCTGACATGTGCCTCTAACAGCCCCGAGTAAAATCGTGATTCACGTGTAGCTGTTAACTAATTAAATGATGTTGTTAATCTCGACAGCGGCATTTAACTTGCGCTTACCGGAAGTGTTCCAGAAATCCCATCCATCGGTAACCCCATCATTTGATTGTGGGTCACCGATGGGTTGGAATGACAACCAGATCTCCGAGACATTAGTAAAGGATAATTTGTGGATTAAATCCGCGCTGCCACAATCATACAATTTCAGATATAATGAAGAGCTCTGGTGGTTTATTCTCAATGCATTTCAAGGTCTGTCTGACCCTTTCATCAGGAAAATTACCACAAAGAAAGGTCTTTGTAGTAAATTTCCTGATGAAGGGGTCAGATGGACCTTGAAACGTCTTGAGAATAAATCAGAGTATTTCATTATATCTGAATTTGTATCATTATGGCAGCGCGGATTCAATCCACAAATTATCCTTTACTGACATCTCTGAGAAGGTCGCAGTGGCGGCCCGTGGATCTGCAGCAGCCGATAAACACATGCTTTTGCTTTATGCCATCAGGTGAGCAGCTCCTTGTTAAAAACGACAATTATTTGGAAGGATAAGACCCTATTTGCGCTTTCTTATCTCCTTAATTTACTAAAACCAGAGGTCTCCAGCAGACCTCTATGGTTGTCTCAGCCAGTTTACAATGAGTGCTGCCCAGTGGTCAGCACTCACAGCAAGTGAACATTTTGCTACACGAAAGCGAGCAGATTATCGCTGGAGTGTTTCTAAGGTGCACTATTGAACCATGCAAAATAAAAAAATGCTATAAAGCAAATTACATTTTATTTTTAAACTTCCTAAAGATGTAAATTCTATTATACCTAGGATGATTAAACTCCTGGTCTTCTCTTTTGTAACAACAAAGTAAATTGATCTTTTATCAATTCTAATTGCAGCAACAAAGTTACCAATGCTACTCCATTCCCAGAAATATATTTAATTTTAAGTATTGTGGTAGCATTTTATAGTAAATTCATAATTCAAGACAAGATATTAAATTAAATCAATGTCAGGTAAGATTCGCTCAGAACAGCACCTGATCTTCTGTTCTTCCAGGTGATCTGTTGCCAAATGCTTCAATCTTCCCCATTTCATAGGTATTCACATTTGGAGTTAACCATGTATGGTTTGTGAAATAATGACAATTATTTTATGGGATTAATCAGATTTTGGCTATATTAAACAGATTTGTAGGAACAACAAGAAATGTGTCATGATATATAAAATGTCAAATATATAAATATTATAGAATATATTTTCCCTTCTTTGGAGCTTCTAGGTGTTAAGGAGATGTCATAGTACAATAGAAAACCCTCATCAGAAAAAAAACATGCAATAGTGTTGATCTGTAAAGAGCGGCAAATTTAGTGTCATGTTTATTTTAAAGAATTATTTGGAAGTTTTTTTTGCACTTATATGATGCTCTCAATACATTTTTAAAGGCTCGCTCACAGTTGTGAATATGTTCTGCAAGTTCTTTATTCTTTATCTTGCTGGAAATTAAAAATAGCTGTGCCCTGATCACAAGAAGAAAATATGCTTAACTTCTTTAAGCCATAATTGAAACTGAAATAGTCCTTTACAGAGATGATGCTACTTTTTAGTGTAAAGCCTGAAATTAGCATTATAATCTGCTTAGGAAAACTTTTTTTTACTCTCAAATGCATCACTGACGGTTACATGTTTTTCAATAGTGTTCTTTTATCCTTTGTTCTTGCTTTAATTGTAAATTTTCTATCAAAACATACAGTTTTTTGTTTATTATACAAGAAACCTTTAACTTTCATTCATTGCTAATTTGTTCATTAGCATTCCTATAACCTGGAAGACTGAAAGCACTTTAAGCAGTAAGAAGAGTATGGGAGACATAGTTAGGAACAGTGACAAATGTGTATAGTAAACTGTCACTGTGCCTTACTATATCTCCCATACTTTTGGGCTTACAATCCTGATTACTCGGATGCTTGAATTAATCTACAATTGGTCTTTTTTTCTATTAAATTGATTATTTTTATGTTCAGTTTTTAGTTGATATACTCTATACTCTTGGTATATATGTAGGTTTACTTTCCAATCTTAATGTAATATGACAGTAATCATATCTCCTTTGTCTAAGACATTGACAGCAGGAACAACTAATCAGATTAATCTTGTTTAATCAGGAACAGACCTATAAAGGCCCCTTCACATTAAGCGACGCTGCAGCGATACCGACAACGATCCGGATCGCTGCAGCGTCGCTGTTTGGTCGCTGGAGAGCTGTCACACAGACAGCTCTCCAGCGACCAACGATGCTGGTAACCAGGGTAAACATCGGGTTACTAAGCGCAGGGCCGCGCTTAGTAACCCGATGTTTACCCTGGTTACCAGCGTAAAAGTAAAAAAACAAACACTACATACTTACCTACCGCTGTCTGTCCCCGGCGCTCTGCTTCTCTGCACTCCTCCTGTACTGGCTGTGAGCACAGCGGCCGGAAAGCAGAGCGGTGACGTCACCGCTCTGCTTTCCGGCTGACCGACGCTCACAGCCAGAGCAGGAGGAGTGCAGAGCACAGCGCCGGGGACAGACAGCGGTAGGTAAGTATGTAGTGTTAGTTTTTATTTTACTTTTACGCTGGTAACCAGGGTAAACATCGGGTTACTAAGCGCGGCCCTGCGCTTAGTTACCCGATGTTTACCCTGGTTACCAGTGAAGACATCGCTGGATCGGTGTCACACACGCCGATCCAGCGATGTCCACGGGAGATCCAGCGACGAAATAAAGTTCTGGACTTTGTTCAGCGACCAACGATCTCCCAGCAGGGGCCTGATCGTTGGTCGCTGTCACACATAACGATTTCCTTAACGATATCGTTGCTACGTCACAAAAAGCAACGATATCGTTAACGATATCGTTATGTGTGAAGGTACCTTAAGATTTTATGTCTGGGGGTCTCTGCCCCTAGAAAAAGCTGGATAAGCAGGGAAACAAGCATTGGGATGTCAGTCCTGACAGTAGTGTAGGGAGAGATCCTTATCAATCTGATGGCATATACACAATTTGCAGTAGAAGCCTGAGAGGGACAGTAATACAATTAGTTTGGTGTCTAGTTGCCATCACACATTACACCTGCAGACAGCAGCAGCTCTGTGATCTCTGTATGTGGAAACTTTAAAGATAAAGGACATCTAATATGAGACAGCTCAGCATGCCAATACTACCCTAATCTACAGACCAGTCACAATCTATAGTGTTTACTTGGTGAGTGCATCCATTGTTCTGTAGCAAGGGATTTACAACAGGAACACTCCTGATGAAGCTTGTTAACCCTTTATAATACAATTTTGGGTGATACAAATCAGATCAGTCTGCAGTGATTGAGTTGAAGGTCTTCAAATTATACCAAGTAAAGCAGACGATCTCACTTGTCCGCTCCACCATACTCTGCTGCCAACAGTCTAAAGGTACCGTCACACTTAGCGACGCTGCAGCGATACCGACAACGATCCGGATCGCTGCAGCGTCGCTGTTTGGTCGCTGGAGAGCTGTCACACAGACCGCTCTCCAGCGACCAACGATGCCGGTAACCAGGGTAAACATCGGGTAACTAAGCGCAGGGCCGCGCTTAGTAACCCGATGTTTACCCTGGTTACCATCCTAAAAGAAAAAAAAACAAACACTACATACTTACCTACAGCCGTCTGTCCTCCAGCGCTGTGCTCTGCACTCCTTCTGTACTGTCTGTGTGAGCACAGCGGCCGGAAAGCAGAGCGGTGATGTCACCGCTCTGCTTTCCGGCTGACCGACGCTCACAGCCAGTACAGGAGGAGTGCAGAGCACAGCGCTGGAGGACAGACGGCTGTAGGTAAGTATGCAGTGTTTGTTTTTTTTACTTTTAGGATGGTAACCAGGGTAAACATCGGGTTACTAAGCGCGGCCCTGCGCTTAGTTACCCGATGTTTACTCTGGTTACCAGTGAAGACATCGCTGAATCGGTGTCACACACGCCGATTCAGCGATGTCTGCGGGGAGTCCAGCGACCAAATAAAGTTCTGGACTTTCTTCCCCGACCAGCGACAGCACAGCAGGGGCCTGATTGCTGCTGCCTGTCACACTGGACGATATCGCTAGCGAGGACGCTGCAACGTCACGGATCGCTAGCGATATCGTCTAGTGTGACGGTACCTTAACTTAATACCGGCTACTCCAGATCCTAAACAGATATTATAATAGGAATTTCGTAATTACTGGATTTCATAATTATGGGGACCTCCATTTAGTGATTCCTCTCCTTGCACTACTAGTCAGGCTTTCTTATGCATTTATAGTAAACACTTTTCTTTAAGTTATATTTTAATTCCTGCCCATTCACATTCTCGCACCTTATCCCTTTAACATTAAAATTGTTTTAATAAATGCATTTCATACGATTATATTTGTCTTACATGAATGCCAAATATGTTGTGACCTCTTCTATCTTGTATATGATCAAAATTGCATTAATATATTTTAGAAATGTTATTTATTATAAACCAGGAAAAGGCCTGATGTTACTCTGTAGACCGTAACAGAGAAGTGAAAATTTAAGTGGCAAATACTTCTGTAAATGTGTAAAGACTAGGGTTGAGCGAAACGGATCGGACAAATTGAAAAATCGCCGACTTTCGGCAAAGACCCTAGTGTGGGATCGGCCACAAGGTCGGCAATCTTCGCATCAGTCACGTTTCGTATGACGTTTTCAGCGCCATTTCTCAGCCTTTATTTTGTTTTTGCAAAATTCTGTCTAAATTACTTTGAATCTAGGCCAATATGTATAACACACTAATGTATGCTTACATCAGTAAAATGTGCCATTTGTAGCTTTTTTTTATTACTGAGATCTAACAGTAAAATTGTTTTTTTCCCTCCCCTTTATTTTAAGAGCCATCTCTTTATTTTTCTGTCAATGATATATATATATTTTACTATTCAGCTCATCGAAAAAAAATTCAATATTCTACAATATCACCTCTCCATAGGATATATTATGACAGCTTGAAAAGCATTTAAGAAGGGAGGTCTTTATGTATGGCCATGGTGGTTTATAGATGATATTCCTTGTTTTTAATATTAAATGTATTTCTCTTCATAGTGTTCTTGTCATAACTTCAAGTAAATAAATCTTTTAACATTTCTAATTGAAACAAAAGTAACCAACGCTAATACATGATCATAAACATATTGACTTCAAGAATTGTGGCAATATATTTACAGTAAATTTGTAATTCTACACCAGATTCTAATTAGAAGTCGAGTAAGAACCACTCAAAAATTTACCCAATCTTTTGTTCTTCCAGGTGATGACCTACTAGCAAATTCCTGATTTCAGATGTGTTCACACTATTCAGAGTTAACTATGTGTGGTTTGTGAATTAAGTGTACATTATTTTATGTAATTAGTTGGCTATAGTGGCTATATTGTAAAACAGTTTGGTAGTGGAATATGAAATTTGTCATAAGTGATATTTATTTATTATGACAATATATTGCACATAGTTTTTCATCTTTAGGGCTTCCAGATGTTACTGAAGTGTCATAGGTCAATATAGCAGTATAATTAATGCATTTAAACCACTTTAGGGATGAGCCCATACATATTACCAAATTTTCCAAAAGGTAAATGAACCTTGATTATTAATAAACGTCAGGTTTTAATACATCTCTTAAAGTTTTTAAAAGTGGTAACTAAATTAAAAATGACACCAGGTCGTCCAGGTTTCAGGAATAACACAAACTCTCAAACCGATATGGTTCATTAGGTAATCTAAATGTCTTCCTGAATTTCAATCTCAATGATTTATATGCTTCATAGAACTATGAACTGCACCATAGGTATTATAGCAGAACAATCATAGTGAACAATCTGATAAATTAGCCTACGATTCATCGGTGCTCACTAAAACATGCATATAACCAACCCAAGTGAATAGAATATTTCAGAAATAATCCAGAGAACCTGATGTAATTTTAAATCTAATTACCACTTTTAAAAACTTTAAGGAAAGTATTAAAACATGACATTATTAATTGGGGTTCATTTACCTTTTGTGTAATTTGGGAATACATAGTGCAATATAAAACACTCCACGTATCGGGGCTTTTCAGTAGTTTTTCTGGTTTCATATTGATTTTAAACAATAATTTGGAAAGCTTTTGCACTTGTATGATGCTTTCAGCATTCTTAAAAGGCTTGCTCATATGTACAGACTGGGGTGTTAAAAATGGCTGTGATCTGATCACAAGAGAGAAAATCTTGTTTATAACTATTTAAAGCCATTATTTCGATATAAATGCTATACAAACATTATGCTAGTATCTGGTGTAAAGCCTGAAATTAGCATTATGATCGGCCCATGAGAACCTTTCTTACTCCCAACTTCATAAACTGGCAATTACATGCTTTTCAATAGTGTTCTTTATTCCTTTGTTCTCACATTAATTGTAAATATTCTATCAAAACAAGCAGTTCTGTGTAATGTGTAAGATAAATGTTTACTTTTCATTGATTGCTAATTTGACCATTAGCATTCCAATAACCTGGAAGAGTGGATCTACTGCAAGGAATGGGGATTCCAGAAAAAGTTTGATCTTCTAGAATGCAGTAAATTGGAATGCTTAAATAGTCAAGGTATAAATAAATCTTAATCCTAATATGCTTTTACATTTCAACTATTACAATTAGATTAATCCATAACATAGCTGTTAAAATGTCTCATTGGGAACAGTCTTAAAATAATTACATTTACTAAACAACTTGTGAAAACTGTTAATATGAGATGGCGCTAAGAATCAAACCATTCTCCCTAAAATATGTTCCAAGTTGCTTACTTATCTTATCTTAGTTGCCATTTTTAAAAATTACTTTTTCAGTAAAGTACTTACCTCCCTACCATTTTCTTATTGGTGTATTTGATAACAATTTCAAATTTTTACCATTCTTATACAAACTTATCAACTAAGTGATGCTAAAATAAAGACTTCCAAGAAAATATTGTGTAACCTACGTAGCAAGCGAGGGGGTCAATGTAACAAAAACGTAGTTAGTCAGTATGCAACTCTAAAACTAAAAAATATGGCCACATAAATATAAAATGAGCTTTACTAAATTAAAACAAAATATCCAGAATGCAATAAAAGTGGTGATCATCATAATGGAAAGGTTTTTATTTTTTCATGCAAATGAAAGGTATTTAAAATGCACGTTGTACACATGACCATTACAAATGCGAACAGGGAATACATAATCAGTTGAATATTGTCTATAATGCTCGGACAAATGACCACAGGGGATAATTGTGATACTATAGCAATTCCTAACGTGTAATATATATCATAGGTGAAGGTAGGAGAGATAAGTAAATTAAATGTCGTGCACTAAAATATTATGAATAAAAAATAATCGCTGCCGACTTTAATAAACCAAAAGAGTATATATTAAATCCTGCTAGTTCTATATTTGGTGCCGACCTCTGATGTTTTTGGTATAGTTTTTTTTGTTGCATCCCACATGTATTTGTATACCTCTCAGATACTTTAGGCAATATTGCAGCTCCTGATGTGTATTATTTTTGTAGATTTTAAATGTTTAAAAAAAAAACAATTTTTTTTGTATTTTTGTGGTTCAGTGTGAATTAGTGCAATAAAAATTGTTATATTATGGGTATCTCTGCTTTTCTATGGTTCCTGTTATTTTTAGTGTTGTCCAATCTGGACACGTGGCGTGAAATGGCTCTCTACGCCTTGGAAGTCCTGGCCTTACCTACTGCTAGCGTTCTGCCAGAGTGGGTTTTTAGAGCCACTGGTGGAATTATAACAGATAAGCGCATCCACCTGTCATCTGAAAATGCTGACAGGCTGATTCTTATAAAAAGGAACAAGGGCTGGATTGGGCAAGATTTCTGTACACCACCAAGTGAAAACAGCTAAATATAACCTGTAATACATTGTCTTTTTTTGTGGAGGTGAATTGTGACGCACCTCTCCCCAACCACATGGCTATCCGCTTCCTGATTTCGTCTGTTTGGTGTTATCCTCCTTATCCTCATCATCCACAACCAGTACAACACCAGGGTGAAAGTATTCTGTGATGCAAAAGTCACTCAATTATTGTGCAGTGGTGTTTTTCAGATGCCCGTTACTAATTAGAAACCAAAATAAACTCCCATAGGGAGAACTGTCATCAAAATGAGATGTACATATGTTTTTCCCCATTTATTCTTATATATTCCAGTTTTAATATCTCTGCACCGTCCTTTTATGACCCAGTGTATACCTCTACAATATGAAAATATTTAAATTCTATTATATTTTTTATATATCTCTGTCTCTGAGCTGTTGCTAGGGACAAACATCTCGTTGGACACAATCTGGCATTATATATATATATATATATATATATATATATATATATATATATATATATATATATATATATATATATATATATATGAACCTGTGTTTGCCCCTCTTTTTTGTTATTTATTTTCATTGGTGGATTCACGTCCATTTTTTTTTTATTTCAGTATGATTTATCTTTGTCTCCTCATTCTCCACCACTAGATCACCAGGCTTAACGTCTTCTGTGCTGCTACAGGCAGTCCAATTTTTGGAAAGGGTGTCTATAATGCCCATGGTATATTTTTAAAAAATGTATCCTCCTTGGGGAAATGTTTGTCAACCCATGCACTGCGTTTATGGTCATTACAAGTCTAGGAAACGCACTCCTGTACATTGGGCCTAGTTTTTCATGAGGCCTTCAGCAATGTCTCCTCATTCTCCACCACTACATCACCACGCGTAACTTGTTCTGTGATGCCACAGGCAGTCCAATTTTTGCCAAACCTGTCTATGATGTTCATAAATTATTTTTTGAAAAGGCGGTGAAATGTTTCTCAGCCCATGCACTTCGTGTATGGTCGTTACAAGCCTAGTAGACCTTATCATTGGGCCTTAGATTTTAATGACGCCTTCCTCCACCTCTCATCATTTTCCACCACTAGATCACCAGAGTTCACATGTTCCATGCTGCTACAATCAATTTTTTGGCAAGGGTGTCTGTGATCCCAATTATTATTTTTTTTTTTAAATGTATCCCCCATGGGGAAATGTTTGTCAGCCCATACACATAGGCATTAGGAGTCTAGGAGACCCGCTCCTTTGTAATGGGACCAATTTTTTAAATGAGGCCCTTCTCCATTTTTCTTCCAAGGAGTAATGGGGTGCGTACAAATTTGGGTCAAGGTGGCCCTTGCATTCAATGCATAAGGAAACAGTATGGCAGGACCAACTGAAGAATGTGAAGTGGGTTTTCATGTGGCCATCCAGTACCTGGGTTCAAAGGCTTATTGGGGTGCATAAAACTTGATAGCAAGGCAGGCCTTGCATTCAATGCAACATTTTTTCAGAAAGCCCTCCTTTACCTCTCGTGAAAGGGGTATTAGGGTGCGTGGTAATTGTTGGCAGCCCAGCCACTTCATAGGCAATAACAGCATAGGAGACTCGCTGTTAATAATGCTGCCTGATGCCCTCCAAAAAATGGCTTTGAGACATTAAGAATGAGATAAGATGTGTCTCCTTATGTGTCGCACACCACATGGCCAGCTAGGGTTGATAAATGTTACAATGACATTTTCCAGTGAATGCATTTGTATTGGTTGAAAGTAATGTAAAAGTTGAAAAACGCATCATAAATGCTGCGTGTGAACATAGCCCAAGTGGTGGAAGAACACTTTGGTCTGGGGTTAATTATTTTGCCTTAGATACAAGTCATTACTGGAAAGAATGTACCTGAACATATTTCCTAGAAAAATCCATTTTGGTTTCATTTTTGTATGATTTTTGGTGCACCTGTAAAAACGGCGTGAAACTCTGACAGCATTACTTACAGCTGTGACCTTAGTCAAAAATTCTTCCAGAGCTATCCCCATGATGTTCCCATGTCATTTGAGCAGTGTTTCCATCATTTTCAGACGTTTTTAGAACTGAAAGATACCCCGGGGATGGCGGTAAAAATACTTGGGTTTCCCATAGACTTACATTGGGCTCGTTGCTCGGGTCGAGTACCCGAGTATTCCAAATTAATCGACCCAAGCAACGAGCACCAGATCATTTTAGTGCTCGCTCATCACTAATGGCAGTAATTATAAACCACAATGACAAATAAAAAAAAAAATACATGTTAATTCCACATGATCTAATAAAAATTTAATGTCTTGCTTAATATTCAAACCCGATAGAGCTCTACTTAAATATACAGAAAGATCTTTGATTTAGGAGTTTTTTCTTTCTTTATATAAATGTCCTCCCCTAACAGATCTGTTTTCCATTCATGGGTATAAAAAAGAGGTAATTTCTCCTATATGGCCATTTAAAAATGTCTAGAGACTGAGGATACATGTACTGCATTGTAATTAGTTGCATCAGATAAATGCCATTGTGTGCTTTTAAAAAACCTTGTGGCATAACCTATATTGGATATTTTACACTGAACATTCAATGAACTAGAACACATGAAGTGCTACAATTGATTACATTTTCATAGGATAAATTTGTTTTTTTAATGAAATCAGTAGATTGCTGTACAAAACTGCATGATTTATAGGGATTTTGCCCACATTTATAGCAACCATTTAACGAGAACCATGTTTTGAACGTTCATTCTTCTCATTGGCTTCAATTCTTTTTTTCTTCCACTTTTTCAGCAAAACGAGCTTTTATTTTGTCTATAAATCTGCTATAAAATATCTAAAAAAGGATATTACTATCCTGGTTAGCAAATATTTTCAAATTATTGTAATTGCTCTGCATTTTGGACCGAATTCAGAAGAAAATGTAATACATTTTAGATATTTTTCTGTTTTAAAAATGTTTTTATTGCCATTTATATTTTAAAACAACTTGTATCTGCTCTATTCAGTATCCAGTTTGAATAGCCTCTAGCCTTGAATTTATGTACATTATTTGATTCTTCCATATGGTCTTTACCATGGTTACAATTTCATTTAGTCCTATTAAATTCTCCCTCTGGGATGTTTTGATGGTATGTAAGGGATGGCAAGATTGCACTTTTAACCCCTTAACCCCCGGAGCTTTTCGTTTTCTTTTCGCTCCCTTTCTTTCCAGAACTTTAACTTTATTCGGACTCCCATGACAGCACACGAGAGAGGGGATCCGCCCTTAAGGAACAGGAAACCTACAGATACAAAAGGGCGGCACCTCTCCCCATGCATCAGTTGGTTTCCTGTTCCTGAAGGGACTGGATGCCTATAGAATCTACAGGAGTCCAGGCCGGCCGGACCGATTCTGGTGGCGAGGGGGTCTCCCACTTCGGCCAGTGCGGGTACCTGATGTAGTCACGGTGGCCCTGGCAGGGCGGCACGGCGGTGACTAGGCAGCGAGGAGCGGTCGCCAGGGGGTGTCCGGTCTCCGGGGCCAGCGTCTGGTAAGTCGCCCTTCCCGTGGGCTGTGGGTCTCTCTGGACAGGGGGGGGCGCGGCGGCATCTAGGGGGCGCCGATCGGATCGTAGCTGGCCGGCCTCGGCGTTCCACCAGGGCTGCAGCGCTGACAGGAAGCGCTGAAAGCTGTGGTGACGTCGGGGGGCGGAGCCGGCGACGTCTTCCGGATCGGTGAGCTCCTGCGCATGCGCGGGGGCTCCAAGATGGCGGCGCCCCCCGGAGATCATGCCGCAATCCCTCCGGAGTAACGATTGATTCCCCACAGCTGCGGGAGGGCGGGAAAATTAAACAAGCAAGCTGGGCAGGATGCGCTGACCGAAGGAGGGGCTTTATAAGGCGGCTCCAGCAGCATGTTCCCGGGTTCTGGCTCCAATTTCCTGAAAATGGATTCAGATCAGGATCAGCAGGTTGTGCTGCTGGAACAAGCATCCCAGAAACCCAAGGAGAAGGAACATGAAAAGAGGAGCGATGGTTCGGGCCGCAGAAGCTCCTCCAGACAGGGGTCTGGAGGGTCAGCCAAAAAGGATCCCCCTCGTGCTTCGGTATTTCTGGGTGTGAGCAGCCACTGGTAAGTGATCTTCGAGAAAGTTCACTTAGTGACTAGTCTCCCCTCATGTGTTTTTATGTAGGGAAGGAAAAACGTCAGTAAGGCGAAGCATAGGGAATGTGCCATCTGCGGGGTTCCCTTGCCTGACTCACACCCTAAAAAACTATGTGACCCCTGTATCCAGCAGACGGTGAGGTTCTGGAAGGAGGGGAGGGGGTATAGCATGTAGATCTTACACTCTAGTCTACCTTACTTATCCCCGTAGGTAGCCGAAGAATCCTCCTCTATTACGGCCAGTCTCAAGGAGATGATTAGAATGGAGGTTAAAGAGTCCTTTAAAAACCTTTCACAGTCAGGAGGTTCTAGGCAGAGAACTGAATCTGATTCGTCTATGGAAAAGGACAAGTCCGAAGAATCAGACAATTCAGCAGCATCATCCTCCTCTTCGGAAGAAGACGCTGCTCGGTTTTGCCTACCCCTAGAAAGGATAGACAAATTGGTAAAGGCGGTCAGAGGCACAATGGGAATATCGGAACCCAAGCCTCAACTATCCAAAGAACAAATGATGTTCAGTGGATTGGAGCAAAAGAGGCGCAGAGTGTTTCCTTTAAATGAGAAAATACAAGATCTTATTAATAGGGAGTGGAGAAAACCGGAGAGAAAAGGCTCCTTACCACCTGCGCAAAAACGTCGATACCCTTTTGATGACCCAGCAGTAGGTAACTGGGAGAAAGCACCAAAGCTGGATGCAGCAATTGCCAAGGTAGCTAAACGATCTTCTCTCCCATTTGAAGATATGGGAACACTTAAAGACCCCCTGGATAGGAAAGTGGATACCTTCCTGAAGGGAACCTGGGAGATGGCAGCTGGCTCCTTAAGACCTGCGGTAGCTTCAACCTGCACGGCAAGGTCAATGATGGTCTGGCTGGACCAGTTGGAGACCCAATTAAAACAAGGGGCCTCTAGAGATTCCATTCTCTCAGCATTACCTGTAATCCAGGAGGGGGCGGCTTTTTTATCAGACGCCTCAATTGACTCCGTAAAGTTGGCAGCTAGAGCAGCAGGACTTTCTAATGCTGCAAGGAGAGCCCTATGGCTGAAATGCTGGCCGGGGGATATGCAGGCAAAAGCGAAGCTCTGCGCTATCCCTTGTAAAGGCGAGTATTTATTTGGGCCTACCCTGGATGAACTCCTGGAGAAAGCAGGAGATGATAAGAAAAAGTTTCCCAACCTGTTCAATCCATACCGTCGTCCCTTCAACAAAAGAAGGTTCAACCGGGGAGGAAAGCGCGCCTTTTCACCAGGGAGAGATCGTCCCAGATGGGAGGATAGGCGAAAGCGAGGTACAGGTCTCATGTTTCGCCGTAACCAGACGGAAACTAAAAAACAAGACCAATGACTGGCAATTCCAGTGGGAGGGAGACTATTGCGTTTCTCGGCAGAGTGGTCGAAAATCACAAACAGCGTTTGGATAAAAGACACTGTTTCCCATGGTCTCAAGCTGGAATTTGTTCATATTCCACAGGACAAATTTAGTTTAACACCCTGGCGCTCATCTCCCACTGAACAATTCGCCCTAGAAGAGGAAGTGAGGACTCTTTGTTCCAAAAATGTTTTGGTAGAAGTGCCGTATTCTCAGGCAGGGAAAGGGTTTTACTCTCCCCTGTTTCTAATCCAGAAGCCTGATAAATCTTACAGGACCATTATAAATCTTAAGGGTCTCAATAAGTTTTTGGTGAAACACATTTTCAAAATGGAGTCCATCAATTCGGCAATAAAGATGCTTTTCAACAACTGTTTCATGGTAGTAGTGGATTTGAAAGATGCCTACTATCATGTACCCATTCATGCTGATTTCCAACGGTACCTGAGGGTAGCGATACTAATGGGGGGTAGGATTCAACATTTTCAATTCAGAGCACTCCCCTTTGGGATCACCTCGGCACCTAGGGTGTTTACTAAAATAATTGCGAAAGTCATGGCGCATTTAAGAGAGTCAAATATCCTTATAGTCCCCTACTTAGACGATTTCCTCATTGTAGGTAACTCGGTAGATCATTGTCTGTCACAATGGGAGATTGCTAAAACCAAACTAGAACGGTTGGGTTGGATCATAAACTTTGAAAAATCAAAATTACAGCCCCTAAATGTTCAAAAATTCCTGGGGTTAATGTTGAATTCAGTGACACAGCAGTGTCTCCTCCCTATGGAGAAAATGGACCAAATTCAGAGTTTTGTATTAAGAGCAATCAATACACCTTCCATGACACTTAGACAAGCAATGTCTCTACTTGGGTCACTCACATCTTGCATCCCAGCAGTTAAGTGGGCTCAGTTCCACACCAGGTCCCTACAAAAAGAAGTCCTGTTCCATGACAGAGCCTCAGGAGGCGCATTGAATGGGAAATTGACATTGAGGCCGATAACATTGAATTCCCTTAGATGGTGGCTAGATAAACAAAATTTATCAGCAGGGGTTCCCTGGATGGTAGATGTCACCCACGTGATAACCACGGATGCCAGCTCTTCAGGGTGGGGAGCCTATATGGGGGACATGGTGGTCCAGGGACAGTGGGAACCCTTCACAACATTTTCATCAAATCAAAGAGAGTTGTTGGCGGTTGAACTGGCTGTTAAAAAATTCCTCGTATATCTGCAGGGCCAGCACGTCAGAATTCTGTCGGACAACAGAGTGGCGGTCGCTTACATAAACCGGCAAGGGGGAACTCGTTCCGAAACTTTAATGCAGATCACGGATCGGTTGTTCCAGGTGGCAGAGCTCAATTTTCTATCTTTGACAGCTCTTCACATCAAGGGAAAAGAAAATGTGGCAGCAGATTTCCTCAGCCGAAATGTGTTAAAACAGGGAGAGTGGTCTCTCAACGAGGACATTTTCAATCTCGTCGTCCGCAGATGGGGTCAACCAGTGGTGGATCTATTCGCCACCAGAAACAGAAAAGTAAAACTTTTTTGCTCCCTAAATCCCAGGGAGAATCCCCTGGCGGTAGACGCGTTTCTGATAAAATGGGATTTTCCACTGGCTTATGCTTTCCCACCACTGAACCTGATACCTCTAGTGGTGAGGAAAATCAGGGAGGATCGAGCGAAAGTCATCCTTATCGCCCCCTTTTGGCCCAGAAGAACCTGGTTTGCCTGGCTCAAGACAATGTCTGTAGCGGTCCCCTGGGTACTGCCAGAGATCCCGGACTTGCTTTCTCAGGGACCGATCTCCCATCCACAAGTGGCGGGGCTCCATTTGACGGCATGGAGTTTGAACGGTCACTATTAGTGGGGAAAGGCTTCTCTCCAAACTTGGTGGAGACGCTCCTAAAGAGTAGAAAGCAAATAACTACGAGAATCTACTCTAGGACTTGGAGAAAGTTCTTGTCTTGTTCAAAGTTTAATGTCCAAGACGGGGTGCCAGTACAACAAATCCTAGAGTTCCTACAGAAGGGGTTCGAGTTAAAACTCTCTCCTAGTACCCTTAGGGTACAGGTCTCAGCTTTAGGTGCCCTATTTTCCTGTAATATAGCGAATAACTACTGGATAGCGAGGTTTATGAAGGCAGTTAGTAGATCTACACCACTGCATAAAGACAGAACAGTTCCATGGGATTTAAATTTAGTTCTGTCCTCTCTAACTAAACCCCCCTTTGAACCTCTGCAGGAGGCCTCGATCAAAATGTTGACACTTAAGACAGCCTTCCTGATCGCCATAACCTCAGCTCGCAGGATAGGGGATATACAGGCACTTTCCAGAGCTCCTCCATACACTGAAATCTTGTCAGACAGAGTAGTCCTTAGACCAGACCCAGCATATCTGCCAAAGGTGGCGACACGGTTCCATAGATCACAGGAGATAGTTTTGCCGTCCTTTATTCCTAATCCCTCTAATCCTAAAGAGCAGGAGCTTCATACGTTAGACGTCAGGAGATCTCTTCTTCAATATATTTCAGCTACTGATAATTGGAAGAAAGATGGAGCACTGCTTCTTTCCTTCCAAGGAAAGGGTTTAGAGTATCGAAATATTTACTGGCTAAATGGATTAGGGAAACTATCTCTCTAGCTTATACAGCAGGTGGGGGGCCAGCTCCGCAGAACCTAAAGGCACATTCCACCCGGGCCATGGCGTCATCCTGGGCAGAAAGATCTGGAGTGTCAGTGGAGCAGATATGTAAGGCGGCCACATGGTCATCCCCTTCCACTTTCTTTAAACACTATCGGTTGGATTTGGGGTCCTCCTCTGATCTTTCCTTTGGGTTAAGGGTGCTACAATCTATAGTCCCTCCCTAAGGTAGCTTACATCTCTGTAAATCTCTCGTGTGCTGTCATGGGAGTCCGAATAAAGCATTAAGCTTCTTACTGGTAGCGGCATTTTTCGGAGGCCCATGACAGCACCCTTAGTTCCCTCCCTATTCACGTGGGGGTAGCACTTCCTGATATGTATATAGCGTAATATGTAAATCTCACGTATGGTGTCTTATTACAATAATGGGTTATTTTGTTTCAAATATATATAATGTATATAATGTATATTTGTGTACCACTAACCGCGGCAGTCCTCTCAGGCTCTGAAATACAACTGATGCATGGGGAGAGGTGCCGCCCTTTTGTATCTATAGGTTTCCTGTTCCTTAAGGGCGGATCCCCTCTCTCGTGTGCTGTCATGGGCCTCCGAAAAATGCCGCTACCAGTAAGTAGCTTAATGCTTTTTTATTTTTCCATCAATATGGCCATGTGAGGGCTTATTTTTTGCAAGATGAGTCGTACTTTTAAATGATGCCATTGGTTTTACCATGTCATGTAACAGAAAACTGAAAAAAAATTCCAAGTACTTTGAAATGGCAAAAAAGTGCAATCCCACACTTGTTTTTTGCTTGGCTTTTATGCTATGTTTACTAAATGCTAAAACTGACCTACCATTATAATTCTCCAGGTCATTAAGAGTTCATAAACACCAAACATGTCTAGGGTATCTTTAATCTAATTGGTGAAAAAAATTCCAAAATCTGCTAAAAAAAAAAAAAAAAATTGCACAGATTTCCGATACCCGTAACGTCTCCATTTTTCGTTATCTGGGGTTAGGTGAGGGCTTATTTTTTGCATGCCGAGCTAATGTTTTTAATAAATAGCACTTTTGTGCAGATACGTTCTTTTGATTGCCTGTTATTGCATTTTAATTCAATGTCACGGCGACCAAAAAAAACTTAATTTTAGCAATCAGGTTAATCCTTTTTTTTTGATTGGGTGATTCTGAAAGCGGCAATACCAAATATGTGTGGGTTTGTTTTTTTTGCTTTTTTTATTTGATCAGGGCAAAAAGAGGGCGATTTGAACTTTTATATTTTTAAACATTTTTTTTTAATTTTGGCATGCTTCAATAGCCTTCATGGGTGGCTAGAAGCATGCACTACTTGATCGCCTCTGCTACATAGAGGTGAAGCACATATCACCTCTATGTAGCAGAATTGCAGGCTTGCAGTGAGCGCCGACCACAGGGTGGCGCTCATAGCAATCTGCCATCAACATCCATAGGTCTCAAGGAGACCTCAGGTTGTTATAGCAATGCACCGATGACCCCCGATCATGTGACGGGGGTCAGCGGTGCGAGTAATTCCTGTCTCGTGGCCGGGAGCACTTGTTAAATGCCGCTGTCAGTTTCACAGTGGTATTTAACTTGTTAATGGGTGTGGGCGGATCGCGATTTCACTCGCGCACATGTTGTGGCTTTGAGAGGTGGGCTCACCGCCGGAGCGAACCTCAAAGTGGGGGATACTGCAAGCTGACATACTATCCTGTCAGCTGGCAGAAAGGGGTTAAAATAAATTTACCATATATACTCGTGTATTAGCCGAGTTTTTCAGCACTTTTTTGCCAATTGTCCCAGAGGGTGGTGGGCGAGGGGGAGTGGTAAAGAAGTGGGTCACAGGAGTCAGGAGCCTGCGGCTGTAACTGTTTCAGCTGCTAAAGAGAAATGAATATTCATTTCTGTTAGGCCAGGATCATGCATGTGAGAAATACGGCCGAGTCTCGCATGTTAATACCCGGCACTGCCGCGATCACTAAGGAGCGGAGCGTGCGGCCGCATAGCAATACATGCAGCCGCACACTCCGCTCTTGAGTGCCGGCAGCAGTGCCAGGTATTAACATGCGAGACGGCCATTTTTCTCTCGTGTGTGATCCCGGCCTTATAGCGCGCACAGTGACACCAACATCCGCCTGCTTCCAGAAGACATCCTACTCACTTTCCTGTGCGCCCTCGCTGCATCTCATTGGTTCCGGTGCCAGCAGCATTTATCGCCCAGCAATCACGTGGCCCCGCTCACTAAGGTAAAGAATATGCATGCCTCTCCACTCCCATAGGCGTGGAGTGAATATTCATTACCTTGATGAGCAGGGCCACGTGATCGCTCGGCAGGAAGAGCTGCTGGTGCCGGAACGAGATGCAGCAAGGTGAGTAGGATGTTTTTTTGTTTTTTTTACATAGGAAACATGCATAGAAGGAGGGGATAAGTAGTCATGCATACAAGTACAGTGATGGGGGAGCCTTGCATACAAGGACAAGGATGGAGGAGCCACGCATACCCAGCTTATAGTAGAGTCAATAAGCTTACCCAGTTTCTTGTGGCAAAATTTGGTGCTGCGGGTTATACTCAGGTCTGCTTATACTTGAGTATATACGATAGTTGTAATATTTAAAATATGGTAACTTCCTTATTTATATGCTTTAGCCTGTAATGTACAAAAAATTAGTTGATTCAGTTCTGTATATTTTAAGTTGAAAAAATTATCCCTTATATATGAGAAAGTGATGTTTTGTCTGTTCCCTCCTCCCATATCAAGAGCAGATCATCGATTTTAAAATGTCCATTCAATTTAATTTGAGAGAAATGGATTAAACTCATTGAGCAGATTTTTCTTCCCAAGCCGCCATAGCTGTATTTGCCAATGAAGGGGAAATTAAGCCCCCATGCTAATGCTTTGTTTTTGGGGGAAAAAATATTAGGGAAAAAATTAGTTCAATAAAAAATGTAGCTGCTAACACAATTTCGTAATTTCAGGAGTGTATGAACTGAATTTGTTCAAAAAGTACGAGACCGTTGATGGCAACATTATGGCGAATTGACAGGTACAAGCTAAGGCCACAACTTATCCACTTATATGCCGGTTGTTAACTGAAATTATCAAAAACCATAAGTTATTTGGAATCTCTGATATAACCCAGTAGATTTTGAACCAAAGGCTGGAGAAAATGGTCCACCCACGTTCCACGTTTTTCCTCTGACTCAATTCCAGTTATGATGGGTTAGAGAGGTGGTGGAAATGTTTTTATGAATCTTGGGGAGGCAATAATTTCCAAAATTGCCCCCCCCCAAAAAAAAAAAAAAAACTAAACAAAAAACTCTGTTGGATCGTATGATTCCAGATAAACTTCTTAGTTTTGGATATCTGATAAATTCATTTCATGGTATAATGTGAAATTAAGAACCAAAATTCCACCTCCCTTGCCTGCTGATTTTATTAGATCTTATCTAAACTCTTTAATTGCCTGTTTCTCCTTTGGATTTATTGTAGTTACTCGTTCTGGTAAAAGTGGATTTGTCCACATTTACTAGTTCCTTCTCCACATGATTTTGGAATTGGTGAAGTGCTGTGCGACGTGCCTGGATCCGATTAAAAATATGGATTATTTGAAAGAAAGCTGTTTAATGTTGCCCCTGTCAAGGTGAAAATATATATCTTTATACTCTTTTGTACTTTTATATAATCTTATGCTGTGAAACAATAAGTTTTTCCCCTTCGCTTGCTAATGCATATGTAATTGTAGTTAACATGGCTGCCAGTATTCACCTTTGCTCCAGATTCACTATCCAGAAGCCAAGGATCATTTCTCTGGAAACCGAAACTTAACATGATGCCTTAGTTTTTGTTCTTGCCAAGAATCTACTTTCGTTTCTGAAGCTAAAGTATCGTCCCTGGAGAAATGGAAACTTAAAGTGACGTGGAGGAAGGAGGATCTATCATATGACGTCAGGCCAACCAGAGGGACTGAATACTATATACATTGCTTAAACCCCGCCTAACCCTGCCCTCTGCACACCTTCCCCCAATGGACCATATAATGTTGTGTATATGAAATAAAGTGTTCAGTTGCTGAGACGTTACTACACCTGGTAGACAAACGGGCAGGCACTGAGTTTGAACCAGATTTTGTCTGACTCATTCTTCAATTTGGTACCACTGCTCTTATCTTGATTTGGAATTACTGGTGGATGAAGGGTATTGTCGTGACGACCCCGACAATTTGGCGCAACCAACGTGGGGCGTGGCCCGCGAGATCCGAGACCCCCTGGACCCATACCTGGACGTCCGTGGACGACACCCGTAGTGGCTGACCTCGAAAACTGATCACCCTCCAAACACGGTAAGTGGAGATCATACATTCTGTATGTGTCACACTTGCTAGTGTTTCAGCCGTTATTGGTTAGTCTGTGGTCTCCTTGGGTCTGGGGAGTGACCGGTCGAGTGGTGAGACCGAGCGCGATCTCGTGCCACGCTTCGACCCAGCAAGTGAGAGACGTCGCACTCTGCGTGTCCTCGTGTACACCACACCTCCTCCACCGGTCATTGTACTCCATTCAACCACCCTACCCGTGACTATTGTCTAGTAGCGATAGAGTGAAAGATTGAAGAAGTTTTGTGGATTGGGGGCGGCTGAGAGAAAGAGATAGGAGATGCAGCCTCTGTGATATTGCACGCATTGGTAATTAAGACGTCCCAAGAGGGGGACTACCAGAATCACTTGCACACATTGGTAATTAAGACGTCCCAAGTGGGGGGACCACCAGAATCACATTGGTAATTAAGACGTCCCAAGTGGGGGGACCACCAGAATCACTTACTTGCACACATTGGTAATTAAGACGTCCCAAGTGGGGGGACCACCAGAATCACATTGGTAATTAAGACATCCCAAGAGGGGGACCACCAGAATCACTTACTTGCACACATTGGTAATTAAGACGTCCCAAGTGGGGGGGACCACCAGAATCACATTGGTAATTAAGACGTCCCAAGTGGGGGGACCACCAGAATCACATTGGTAATTAAGACGTCCCAAGTGGGGGGACCACCAGAATCTCAGTGGAGGGCTCTTATTAGGAGACCGCCTCCCAACGTTTAGAATATCGTGACAGGACAGACTGTAATCACTGGTGTTCAGGTTAGGGAAAAATATTGAGTGCGAGGCTCTTTATTCATAGCACGTCGAACGTGAGGCTCCGTGCTAAGGACCCAGTGTTCTTGTCGCTGTCAGCGGCCTGCTGCAGAAGGGCGTAGTATTCTGTGAGTCATGTTGCGTCTCTTAAAGCAGAAAAAGTCCGTGCCCCACAAGTTAGATGAGGATGCTGTGGAAGTGAAGACAATAGTAGAGTCACGGGAGGGGAAGAAGGCAGTCAAGAATGTTGAAAGATTGTATAAGGATGTAGGATTGCCCTCGTCAGGGTGATTGCAGCCGTCTACATGGCACCATCTCATAGAGAACAAAAAGGGCATGTTGAAAGATAAAGGACTGTTAGAACAAGCGCAAGCTCATCTGCGAGTTGCGCGAGGTTTAAAGAACGAGGGATGGAAAGAGGTGGATGTAGAGGGAGGCTCAGAAGATGCAGAGCCCATGTTTGGTTATAAAATGCCTCTGAATTGTAATCTTACAGATTGTAAAATGGCCACCGTGCCACCGCTGATGAATACGCAGTCCCAGCCACCGCCCTATAATGGCGGCGGCACGATATCTCCAGAGCCATGGGTGTGTCCTGTTTGTGGTGTGCAGAATCCATCTTGGGTGACAACCTGTCGTGTGTGCGGGGCGGGCCGTCCTTGGGGCTCCGCCCAGGTCCCGGACGGAAGTGGGGCATGCCACACTTCCTCCGGCGGCCATCTTGGTGCACCCAGAATTTCTCCCCAGCCGTCATATCCGCTGGTGACATCTTCCGGCGAGTACTATCAAGGACCACCCCCTCTTGAAAAACTTCCAGCACCTGCCGATACTGTTTCCACATCCATTGTTCCTGTTTCCACCTCGGCCACTGGGCCTAGTCTTCCGGTGCAGCCCACTGTGATACTTGTAAACACACCTGGGCAGGGCCCATTCTCCCTCGATGCCCTAACTGGTAGTGAGGCTTTCCAGTCCGCAATTCGTATGAGACGCCGGGCTGTCGAGGGTGATGAAGAACCGGTAGATCCGGACAATCAGGCCGCTATAATTCCTCCTACCCCGCCACCGCTGTTGGGTCCATTTGAATCTCCCCGGCCCGAAAAAGGCCCGCGACCTACCCCTCTCAACAAGTCCCTTAAGTTACCACAAGCCCCAGAGATCTGGTTTCCCTGTCATTCACGTTACTACGTCACACCTCAGGGCTCCCAGGTTCTTTTCTCGGTGGGGTATGGGGACATAATCACCCACCAGGTGGGAGCCATAGTGAACCCAGCCAACTCTTCCCTGTCACATAGAGGTGGTTTGGCCCAACAGATAGCTAACAAGGGAGGCCCAGTCATAACCCAAGAGTGTCAGGCCTACATTACCACTCACGGCTCCTTGCAGTCAGGAGACGCTATGGCTACCCGAGGGGGAAATTTACCCTGTGATATATTGTTACACACTGCAGGTCCCATATATGATTACAAGACACCCGAGCACTGTCGTACAATATTGCAGACTGCCTTGCGCACAGTGCTCACCTTTGCAGGACAGCTAGATAAAAACACACTTCCTCGTAGAACCTTGGCTATTCCGTTGATATCTTCAGGGCTGTTTGGATACCAACTGGGCCCCTGTATGTAGGAACATGTTGAAGTCATTAAAGATTGCCTACAATCAACCCCAAACCTTGATTTGCAGGAAGTCAGGATTGTCTGTTATCATGAATCTGGGATAGATGGCATCATGCCTTTGGTAGCTGAATACATGGTACCGCTAATGCACACAGGTATAAAGCCTATGGATGGGACAACACCCACCGCGCCCCCAACTGCCCCGAAGGATGAGGTAGTGACACGTGACGGAGAAGAAGGGCTGAAGCTGAAGTGCAAACCCTTCACTCCGGTACAGATTGATGCTATTGTCAACAAGTTACCAGACCCGGACACATTTCCCATGCAGTATGTAAGGAAGTTAGAACAGACTAGGAGCATCTACGGGGCTACATGGTCTGATCTATCAGGCATTACCTCAATCAAAGCCTCCGAATATTTTCTTCCCACCATCATGAAAGAATTAGACTCCACTAAGGCGGGACCCCTCAACAAGTTCAAGTCGGGAGAAGAGTTTATGGCACAACTCACAAAGTGGGCTCAAGACCGTGTCTCTGACGAAGCAGGATCAATACAGGACATACAACAAGAACCTGGTGAAGCTGTAGAGAAATATAGTGCCAGGCTAACTATGCAGTTTGAAGACCTGGGCTATTCAGTTCATGTAAAGACACAAGCAGCCTTGTTGGTCCGTGCGTTCATTGATGGTTTGGAAGATCCGCTGAAGGATAGGGTCATGAAGCTTCGCCCCGAATTATCTGATGGTCCTCTAAAACAAGCCCTCACTGTTGTGAAGAGTTATCAGAAAATGCTTCAAAGGGAAGAAAAAGAAGCAGAAAAAGAAGCACAGAAGGACAAAGGCAAGAAGAAATCAACCATGTATATGGCGGAAGCCCCAGAAGTACCTGTTATGGTGTACCAGGCCCAGGATCGGTATGGACCACCACCTACGGGGCCGAGAGGGCCCCAAGGCCGAAACTATAGGGACAGACCATACTGTGATGACCAAGGGAGACCTCTGTGTTGGGAGTGTGGCAGCCTTTACCACATGAGAAGAGATTGCCCCCACAAGAAGCATTATCAGAGACCTCCTCCTCCACGCTCATGAAGTTCAGGCCAACCGGTGCCCACCTTCCCCGCCGCTCGTACCTCTTCATCCTGCGGTACAGTTACCCTGGAAGTGGACAATCAACCTCTCAATTTTCTAGTGGACACTGGGGCGGCCACCTCTGTTATCTCTTCATCTCAACTGCCTTCTACTATCTCTGTCTTCAGATTTCCTCACGTGTATTGGAGTTGAAGGTCAACAATCCTCATCACCACTCACTGTTCCTGTTCCAGCTGGCCCTTTCTCTGGTCTCTTTACCAAGTTTCTGGTGTCTGAAACCTGTCCTGTCAACCTTCTGGGAGCTGACCTCCTTCAAAGGCTTCGTGCTACCATCACTTTTGGTGATCAAGGGATGGAACTGCAGTTGCAAGACCCTGCCTCACAACAAGGCACTGAAGATCGTTGTGTCCTCAAGGCTTTCCCTTTGATGATGATGACACTGCAACCGACACCTACTCCGGATCTGCCCGACCTACCTGAAGCCTTGTGGTCAACTGGACCTGAAGACGTGGGTCTGCTCAAAGTGCCTCCAGTGAAAGTCCACCTCAAACCTGGGCACCCGTACCCCAGGATACCTCAATATCCACTCAAAGCTGCTCAGGAACAAAGCCTTGGAGTTCAGATTACCTCCCTCTTACGTTCTGGAGTACTGATCAGGTGTGTTTCACCCTGCAACACACCCCTGTTTCTGGTGAAGAAGAAGACAGCCCCCGGGGACCCTCCAAGGTACAGACTCGTTCAGGACCTTAGAGCAGTCAATACAGCCACCATATTGGAAACCCCTGTGGTCCCCAACCCAAACACCTTGCTCTCCCAAGTGCCTGCTTCAGCAACACTCTTCACCGTCATTGATTTGGCCAAGGCCTTCTTCAGTGTCCCCCTTCATGAAGACTCACAGTTCTTATTTGCCTTCATGTTCCAAGGATCTCAGCTGACCTGGACTAGGACACCACAGGGCGCTCAGAACTCCCCTAACCAGTTCACTCAGGCTATGAAGATGATTCTGGACCCATGGATATTGGAGAATCTTCACGTCACGCTTCTCCAGTATGTTGATGACCTACTCCTCTGTGGAACTGAGGAAAATCTGTCTGCTGCTTCTGAGTCCCTGCTCCTCTTCCTTCACTCTGCCAACTGCAAAGTCTCGAAGGCCAAGGTCCAGTGGTGCAAAGAAAAGGTTGTCTTCCTCGGACACTGTATCTCTCAAGGCTCGAGACACCTCACCGAGGACAGAAAGCATGCTATCGAGGACATTCGTTATCCGAAAACTTACTCTGGTATGCAATCTTTCTTAGGACTCATTACCTACTGCAGACAGTGGATTCCGGATGCCTCAAGATTCATGCAACCTTTGTATGACTGCCTCAAGGCTGGAGGGCCAGATTGGTATCATGCTGAAAACCCATACATCTATGCTCAGCAAAAGGACTGTTTTGAGGCTCTCAAGGAAGCTGTTGTCAGTGCCCCTGCTCTGGGTCTCCCTGACTACACTCAGCCATTCCACCTCTTTGTTTCGGAGTCTGAAGGACATGCCTCCGGTGTGCTAGCTCAGAAACATGCTGACCGCTTCCGCCCTCTGGCCTACTACTCAGCCAGACTGGATCCTGTTGCCAGAACAACTCCATCCTGCCTCAAGGCTGTACATGCAGCCCATGTTCTCCTGGACAAATCTGCTGACATAGCACTTGGTCATGACTTGATCATTCAAGCCGGACATGATCTCTCGGTTGTTCTCCAACAAACATCTTCCAAGCATCTGACAATTCAAAGACCTCTCAGACTTCAGTGCTCTCTACTTCTACCCTCCAACATCACCTTCAAAAAATGTACTACCATCAACCCGGCCACTTTGCTTCCACATTCTAGGGGGGAAATGCCTGACTGGATGTATGAGGAATGGAGGTCACCTGGTGACCCACATGACTGTGTAAAAGCACTGGAACAAGAAATTTCTGCACCACAGAATGTGGTAACTCAAGAGCTTCCCAGTCCTGACTTGCAACTGTGGACTGATGGATCCCGATTTGCAGACTCTTATGGCAAGTTCCACACTGGATATGCTGTCGCCACTGAAACAGAAGTCCTTCTGGCCGAAGCTTTACCACCTCATCTGTCAGCTCAAGAAGCCGAACTTGTGGCCCTACAACAAGCATGTTATCTAGCAGAAGGGAAAACTGCCAACGTCTACACCGACTCAAGATATGGCTACGGAATCTGTCACGATTTTGGATTCCTGTGGAAGTCCCGAGGGTTCATTACGACTACAGGAACCCCTGTTAAACATGCACTGAGGATTAAAGCCCTGATGAAGGCTTAGGAGCTACCCGTACAGATTGCGGTGATCAAGGTTAAAGCCCATGGGAAAGTTGACTCGAAGGAGACTAGAGGAAACCACTTAGCAGACCAAGCTGCCAAAGCTGCTGCCATGAAGAATGTCTCAGCAAAGTGGGAAGAGGAAGAAGCAGTATCAGAAAAACTCTGCTGGGAAGACACCCCTTCATCTGTGATGCCTGTACTTACTAGAGCACAAACAAAGGAACAGGCAGCCACGGAAGCTGCACAAGTTGAAGAAGAACAAGACTTTGAGAAGTCTGAAGCCAAGCCTGAAGCCCGGAAGAAGAAAGAGTTGATAGAAGACATGGAAATGGAATACACTGCTACCGGATCTGTCTGGAAGCCAGCCCGACCACCTGAAGAAAGATTATGGGAAGAACAGAAGTTGATTTCCAAAGAAGAAAAACGACAGTGAGAAGCTGCAGGAGCCCTTCGTGGAAATCCTAGGTTTGCCGGACAACACCTATTTCCCAGACTCTACAAAGTAGATGGGAAACCCTGTCTACCCAAAAGGATGTACCCAGCCGTTGCAGCATGGGCTCATGGATCGACTCATCGAGGAAAGAACCAAGCTCTAGCTTGTATCAAGAAGCTTTATTGGGCCCCAGGAATCTCTACCACCGTTACAGCTTACTCAAGAGCCTGCCCAGTTTGTGCCACCTGCAATCCAACAGCCACCGCTAAGGTGCCACTTCAGCATCTTGCCAAACCAGACTACCCTTGGCAAAGGATCCAAGTTGATCATATTCAAATGCCCAAGTCAGGAAAGTATGAGTGTGCCCTGGTGGCTGTGGATATGTTTTCCGGATGGCCTGAAGCCTACCCAGTGACCAACATGACTGCCAAGACTACAGCTAAGAAGCTCATCACTGAAATTTCGTGCAGATTTGGAATCCCTGAAGTCATTGAATCGGATCAGGGCCCAGCCTTCACTGCTAATGTCTACGAGGAACTGTGGCACATGTTAGGGACAGGTTTGGGCCTACACACCCCTTATCACCCCTCCAGTTCAGCCAAAGTTGAGAGAATGAACTCTACAATTAAGACCCAGTTGCTTAAAATGAGCCAGGACCATCCACTCCCATGGCCAGATTTGCTCCCCGTGGTCTTATACCATATCAGACACACCCCACAGGGAAAACACGGCTTGACTCCTTTTGAAATTCTTTTTGGTGCTCCACCTAAGATAGGAGATATTAGGCCCCAAGAGTTGTCAGAGACAAATGATAAAGTTGTACAATGTGTGATTGCATTGTTTAAAGAACTGTCTAACACCCACCCTACAGTCTCTGCTTCTCTTCCAGAATCCACAGGTGACGTGGTCCATGACTTTATGCCAGGAGACCTGGTGTATGTGAAAAAGTTTGTGCACAGAGATTGTCTTCAGCCAAGATTCGAAGGACCCTACACGGTGATCTTGGTTACCCCCACTGCTGTAAAACTTGAAGGAAAGAGCACTTGGATCCACGCCTCACACTGCAAAAGAGACCGAACCAGTGCCTAGTCACAGCGGTGATTGAAGGGAAATGTTGCTGTTGTGTTTGGTCCTGGGGCTGGGGGCCATCCCCGCCCCTACTTCCTCGGCCCCTATTGTAAATAAGAATTCTGGTGCCACTATTCTCTGGGTAAATCTAACGGCCCCGGTAAATATCTGGAGATTTGATTTCTGTGATGTTGTCAGGTGTCCCGAGACTCAGCGGGTGGTAGAGGGAATTATCCAGTTTTATACATGTGTTACCAGAGAAAACAATAATAATTGTCATTATTAGTCAGATGCTGCCTGGAATACGGGGGATGATTGGGGATATAGACCTAGTGAAGCCATATTCCCTAAGGATGGGATGGGTAGGAGTCTTCGTGGGAGAATGCATCTAACAGCCCTGTTACAACCACCTAGGGGCTGTACATGGGGTATAAACTGTCACCACCTCCTCCTAAATCTTGAAAGCCCCCAATCAGCTGACCTGCAGACGTTTGTACTGGGAAGGCATTTTCATAGTGTATTTAGTATCGGATACTATGGGAATTTAGGCCATATACAGCTCCAGGATATTAGTTTCAGACCAACCAAGGCCCCCGTTACCAGTACAGCTAAAACAGGCCCAGGTGAACGTTTGCAAAATATAGTTAATGAAGTAATCCCCATTCCAGGTCTCAGTTGGCAAGAAGTTTTCTCCATAGAAACACAAACAGTTCCAAGAAAAAATTTATGGTTAGAATGAGTAAGATACAATGTAAGAATCCAGAATATCTCTGTAGGATGTGTTGCTTGTGCTGCAGCGAATACACATCTATACACACATGCATTGTTTTTTCCTGATGACAATACCACTGCCTGTGTTATGAATCTGTTGAAGGGTTTAAAGCCCACTAATTGCTCAGATGATGTCCCACTAATTCATGAAGCACCTAAACTAAAGGTCCCAGGAGGGATAACTGTGTTAGCTGATAATTATACCTGCTATAATTCCGTCCTAGGTTGCCTAATACCTGGACAGGTCAATGCACCCTTGTTAAACTAGCTATGCAGTTCAAGATTTTACCTTGGGATCCGGAGACACCTGATGAATATACCAGAAAGAGGAGAAGTCTCGATCGGCTCCACATGAGTTATGAAGAAGATCCATTAGTGTACATCGATGGCATTGGAGTGCCAAGGGGGGTGCCTGACCAATTTAAGGCCCAGAATCAGATCTATGCTGGCTTTGCTTCCATAATCCCACAGGTGCAGATTAATAAAAATGTTGATTGGATCAATTACATATATTACAGTGAACAAAGGTTTGTCAATTTTACCTGTGATGCTTTCCAGGGTATAGTTGAAGAATTGGGCCCTAACACTAGAATGACCCTCCAAAACCGACTAGCCCTTGATATGATCTTAGCTGAAAAAGGAGGAGTCTATGGGATGGTGGGAGAGGAATGTTGTACCTATAACCCTCAGAACTCTGGGGTAAATGGGAAGACCATGATAGCCCTTAAAAAGATAAATGGGTTAGCAGCAGAATTAAAATCTAATGCTGGAGTAGACACATCTTTCTTTTCCGGTTGGTTGGGTGGGCTCAAAGGATTCCTTCAACAAGCTTGTCTGGTACTGATTGCCCTTCTTGTAGTTGGATCGATAATCCTCTGTTGTGTTATTCCCCTGTATAAAAAGGTTATCACTAAGGCAACTCCGACTGGCACCTTCCTCAACCAAGAAGTAGACTCACCAGAGTACGATGGCACTGATCCAGGGGAGATCCCGAAGCACGTCCCCCTCAAGAAGATAGACAAAACCCCCAATTCTCAGATAATGCTAAGAGATTTAGTTTAGGGACAGCGGGAGAACTCCATGTGAAGCTAGTGAAGGGTTCAGCTGCCTGGAGGCCTCTCACAAGGGGAGAGCTTCTGAGGTGTCTGGATGAAGAAATCCACCTCCCTTTCCCCATCACATGGACAGTCTCGAAGGATCTTTCTTTTTAGGGAAAAACTTAGTGTTTAGGGGGGATTGTCAAGGTGAAAATATATATCTTTATACTCTTTTGTACTTTTATATAATCTTATGCTGTGAAACAATAAGTTTTTCCCCTTCGCTTGCTAATGCATATGTAATTGTAGTTAACATGGCTGCCAGTATTCACCTTTGCTCCAGATTCACTTTCCAGAAGCCAAGGATCATTTCTCTGGAAACCGAAACTTAACATGATGCCTTAGTTTTTGTTCTTGCCAAGAATCTACTTTCGTTTCTGAAGCTAAAGTATCGTCCCTGGAGAAATGGAAACTTAACCCCTTCAAGACCCAGCCTATTTTGACCTTAAAGACCTTGCCGTTTTTTGCAATTCTGACCAGTGTCCCTTTATGAGGTAATAACTCAGGAACGCTTCAACGGATCCTAGCGGTTCTGAGATTGTTTTTTCGTGACATATTGGGCTTCATGTTAGTGGTAAATTTAGGTCAATAAATTCTGCATTTATTTGTGATAAACACGGAAATTTGGCGAAAATTTTGAAAATTTCGCAATTTTCACATTTTGAATTTTTATTCTGTTAAACCAGAGAGATATGTGACACAAAATAGTTAATAAATAACATTTCCCACATGTTTACTTTACATCAGCACAATTTTGGAAACAAAATTTTTTTTTGTTAGGAAGTTATAAGGGTTAAAATTCGACCAGCGATTTGTCATTTTTACAACGAAATTTACAAAGCCATTTTTTTTAGGGACCACCTCACATTTGAAGTCAGTTTGAGGGGTCGATATGGCTGAAAATACCCAAAAGTGACACCATTCTAAAAACTGCACCCCTCAAGGTACTCAAAACCACATTCAAGAAGTTTATTAACCCTTCAGGTGCTTCACAGCAGCAGAAGCAACATGGAAGGAAAAAATGAACATTTAACTTTTTAGTCACAAAAATTATCTTTTAGCAACAATTTTTTTATTTTCCCAATGGTACATGGAGAAACTGAACCACGAAAGTTGTTGTCCAATTTGTCCTGAGTACGCTGATACCTCATATGTGGGGGTAAACCACTGTTTTGGTGCACGGCAGGGCTTTGAAGGGAAGGAGCGCCATTTGACTTTTTGAATCAAAAATTGGCTCCACTCTTTAGCGGACACCATGTCACGTTTGGAGAGCCCCCGTGTGCCTAAAAATTGGAGCTCCCCCACAAGTGACCCCATTTTGGAAACTAGACGCCCCAAGGAACTTATCTAGATGCATAGTGAGCACTTTGAACCCCCAGGTGCTTCACAAATTGATCTGTAAAAATGAAAAAGTAATTTTTTTTCACAAAAAAATTCTTTTCGCCTCAATTTTTTCATTTTCACATGGGCAGTAGGATAAAATGGATCATAAAGTTTGTTGGGCAATTTCTCCCGAGTACGCCGATACCTCATATATGGGGGTAAACCACTGTTTGGGCACTCGGCAGGGCTCGGAAGAGAAGGCGCGCCATTTGACTTTTTGAATGGAAAATTAGCTCCAATTGTTAGCGGACACCATGTCGCGTTTGGAGAGCCCCTGTGTGCCTAAACATTGGAGCTCCCCCACAAGTGACCCCATTTTGGAAACTAGACCCCCCAAGGAACTTATCTAGATGCATATTGAGCACTTTAAACCCCCAGGTGCTTCACAGAAGTTTATAACGCAGAGCCATGAAAATAAAAAATAATTTTTCTTTCCTCAAAAATGATTTTTTAGCCTGGAATTTCCTATTTTGCCAAGGATAATAGGAGAAATTGGACCCCAAATATTGTTGTCCAGTTTGTCCTGAGTACGCTGATACCCCATATGTGGGGGTAAACCACTGTTTGGGCGCACGGCAGGGCTCGGAAGGGATGGCACGCCATTTGGCTTTTTAAATGGAAAATTCGCTCCAATCATTAGCCGACACCATGTCACGTTTGGAGAGCCCCTGTGTGCCTAAACATTGGAGATCCCCCAGAAATGACACCATTTTAGAAACAAGACCCCCAAAGGAACTAATCTAGATGTGTGGTGAGGACTTTGAACCCCCAAGTGCTTCACAGAAGTTTATAACGCAGAGCCATGAAAATAAAAAAAAAAATTATTTTCTCAAAAATGATCTTTTAGCCTGCAATTTTTTATTTTCCCAAGGGTAACAGGAGAAATTTGACCCCAAAAGTTGTTGTCCAGTTTCTCCTGAGTACGGTGATACCCCATATGTGGGGGTAAACTACTGTTTGGGCACATGCCGGGGCTTGGAATTGAAGTAGTGACGTTTTGAAATGCAGACTTTGATGGAATGCTCTGCGGGCGTCACGTTGCGTTTGCAGAGCCCCTGATGTGCCTAAACAGTAGAAAACCCCCACAAGTGACCCCATTTTGGAAACTAGACCCTGAAAGGAACTTATCTAGATGTGTGGTGAGCACTTTGAACCCCCAAGTGCTTCATAGAAGTTTATAATGCAGAGCCGTGAAAATAATAAATACGTTTTCTTTCATCAAAAATAATTATTTAGCCCAGAATTTTTTATTTTCCCAAGGGTTACAGGAGAAATTGGACCCCAAAAGTTGTTGTCCAGTTTCTCCTGAGTACGCTGATACCCCATATGTGGGGGTAAACCACTGTTTGGGCACACGTCGGGGCTCAGAAGGGAAGTAGTGACTTTTGAAATGCAGACTTTGATGGAATGGTCTGCGGGTGTCACGTTGCGTTTGCAGAGCCCCTGGTGTGCCTAAACAGTAGAAACCCCCCACAAGTGACCCCATTTTAGAAACTAGACCCCCCAAGGAACTTATCTAGATATGTGGTGAGGTGTTTGAACCCCCAAGTGCTTCACAGACGTTTACAACGCAGAGCCGTGAAAATAAAAAATCATTTTTCTTTCCTCAAAAATTATGTTTTAGCAAGCATTTTTTTAGATTCACAAGGGTAACAGGAGAAATTGGACCCCAGTAATTGTTGCGCAGTTTGTCCTGAGTATGCTGGTACCCCATATGTGGGGGTAAACCACTGTTTGGGCACACGTCAGGGCTCGGAAGTGAGGGAGCACCATTTGACTTTTTGAATACGAGATTGGCTGGAATCAATGGTGGCGCCATGTTGCGTTTGGAGACCCCTGGTGTGCCTAAACAGTGGTAACCCCTCAATTCTAACTCCAACACTAACCCCAACACACCCCTAACCCTAATCCCAACTGTAGCCATAATCCTAATCACAACCCTAACCCCAACACACCCCTAACCACAACACTAACCCCAACACACCCCTAACCCTAACCACAACCCTAATTCCAACCCTAACCCTAAGGCTATGTGCCCACGTTGCGGATTCGTGTGAGATATTTCCGCACCATTTTTGAAAAATCTGCGGGTAAAAGGCACTGTGTTTTACCTGCGGATTTTCCGCAGATTTCCAGTGTTTTTTGTGCGGATTTCACCTGCGGATTCCTATTGAGGAACAGGTGTAAAACGCTGCGGAATCCGCACAAAGAATTGACATGCTGCGGAAAATACAACGCAGCGTTCCCGCGCGGTATTTTCCGCACCATGGGCACAGCGGATTTGGTTTTTCATATGTTTACATGGTACTGTAAACCTGATGGAACACTGCTGCGAATCCGCAGCCAAATCCGCACCGTGTGCACATGGCCTAATTCTAAAGGTATGTGCACACTGCGGAAAATGCTGGGGATCCGCAGCAGTTTCCCATGAGTTTACAGTTCAATGTAAACCTACGGGAAACAAAAATCGCTGTACACATGCTGTGGAAAAACTGCACGGAAACGCAGCGGTTTACATTCCGCAGCATGTCACTTCTTTGTGCGGATTCCGCAGCGGTTTTACAACTGCTCCAATAGAAAATCGCAATTGTAAAACCGCAGTGAAATGCGCAGAAAAAACGCGGTAAATCCGCAGCGGTTTAGCACTGCGGATTTATCAAATCCGCAGCGGAAAAATCCGCAGAGGACCAGAATACGTGTGCACATTCCTAACCCTAACCCTACCCCTAACCCTACCCCTACCCCTACCCCTAACCCTAGCCCTACCCCTAACCCTACCCCTAACCCTAACCCTACCCCTATTCTAACATTAGTGGAAAAAAAAAAATGTCTTTATTTTTTTATTGTCCCTACCTATGGGGGTGACAAAGGGGGGGGGGGTCATTTATTATTTTTTTTATTTTGATCACTGAGATAGATTATATCTCAGTGATCAAAATGCACTTTGGAACGAATCTGCCGGCCGGCAGATTCGGCGGGCGCACTGCACATGCGCCCGCCATTTTGGAAGATGGCGGCGCCCGGGAGAAGACGGACGGGACCACGGCTGGATCGGTAAGTATGATAGGGTGGGGGGGACCACGGGGGGGGGATCGGAGCACGGGGGGGGGATCGGAGCACGGGGGGGGGGGAATCGGAGCGCGGGAGGGGTGGAACGGAGCGCGGGGGGCGTGGAATGGAGCACGGGGGGGTGGAACGGAGCACGGGGGGGTGGAACGGAGCACGGGGGGGGTGGATCGGAGTGCAGGGGGGGTGATTGGCGCACGGGGGGGGTGATTGGAGCACGGGGGGAGCGGACACGAGCACGGGGGGGAGCGGACACGAGCACGGGGGGGAGCGGAGCACTGGACGGAGGGGAGCCGGAGCAGTGTACCGGCCAGATCGGGGGGGTGGGGGGGGCGATCGGAGGGGTGGGGTGGGGGCACACTAGTATTTCCAGCCATGGCCGATGATATTTCAGCATCGGCCATGGCTGGATTGTAATATTTCACCCGTTATAATAGGTGAAATATTACAAATCGCTCTGATTGGCAGTTTCACTTTCAACAGCCAATCAGAGCGATCGTAGCCACGAGGGGGTGAAGCCACCCCCCCTGGGCTAAACTACCACTCCCCCTGTCCCTGCAGATCGGGTGAAATGGGAGTTAACCCTTTCACCCGATCTGCAGGGACGCGATCTTTCCATGACGCCGCATAGGCGTCATGGGTCGGAATGGCACCGACTTTCATGACGCCTACGTGGCGTCATGGGTCGGGAAGGGGTTAAAGTGACGTGGAGGAAGGAGGATCTATCATATGACGTCAGGCCAACCAGAGGGACTGAATACTAGATACATTGCTTAAACCCCGCCTAACCCTGCCCTCTGCACACCTTCCCCCAATGGACCATATAATGTTGTGTGTATGAAATAAAGTGTTCAGTTGCTGAGACGTTACTACACCTGGTAGACAAACGGGCAGGCACTGAGTTTGAACCAGATTTTGTCTGACTCATTCTTCAATTTGGTACCACTGCTCTTATCTTGATTTGGAATGACAGGTGGATGAAGGGTATTGTCGTGACGACCCCGACACCCCTAGCAGTGATTGAAATTGCAAAACTCTTAAATGAACAATACTGGCTAGATTCTCAAAGGAAAAACTAGGTGTTTCCTAATGAGATTCAGGTTCACATTCATTATTAACCACTTCTGTGTTTTGATTTCTCCTATCCTTCCACAATCCCTGCCCACTTTGTAGGAAATGGGCGATTTGACGGTCTGAAAAAGCCAAGAGTTGCAATTTTTGACTGCGTTGTGCAAAGTAATGTTTTTTTTCCAAACCATTTTTTTCAGAATTCAGTCATAAAAATCTTTAATGATTAGGGGAGCAACCTATATACAGCTATGCATTAATGTATGCACTTACTGTGCTCATGTACAGTATATAGACACAGCCTCACATTATAATGTACACCTCATCCACCTCTCGTGTCTCCCCTTTTCCTCATAGTTTGTAAGCTTGCGAGCAGGGCCCTCATTCCTCCTGGTATCTGTTTTGAACTGTATTTCTGTTATGCTGTAATGTCTAATGTCTGTACAAGTCCCCTCTATAATTTGTAAAGCGCTGCGGAATATGTTGGCGCTATATAAATAAAAATTATTATTATTATTATACACAAGTTATATAAGTACAGTGTGTAAACATCAAGTAAATATAGGATTCACCTGCTTAGTGTATATTAAGGATGGGGAACATCCGACCTGCAGGTCACTTACAGCCTGCAATGTCACTTCCTCTGGCCAGAATGCAGGTACCCAAGGGGGGGGAGGCATCACAGTGCTTTTGTCAGCAACTTTCAATTTCCACCGACACTGAGCATATGCAGTGTTCACTACTTTATAATTATTTGTATTTATATAGCGCCAACATATTCCGCAGCACTTTGCAATTACTTTCTGTATTTACTTTGGAGGTATTACTTTTAATTAGTGTGATTACTTTAGTGGATATTCAGTTCACTGTCATTATGTTCACATGTAAGAGAAACAGTAAAAATCTCCAGAAACTTTAGTTGTGTAATGAAATGGACCAATATGTTTACCAATTTGAATACAGTTTTATGACTTTTACGCTTGCAAGATACACCACAAGTACAATTAATGTATTCAGATTTTAATTTTTTTATTACAACAATTGTAATCATTATTGACTTTTAAGAAAGCGTTCGAGAAACCCCTTTTTTGGATGCGGGACTGGCAATGTCCTAAAGTCATTTTCTTCATTTGAACTCAAGTCCGACATATTAATTTCCTCCTCTGTGTCACTGTTGATTTCCTCCTCTGTGTCACTGTTGATTTCCTCCTCTGTGTCACTGTTGATTTCCTCCTCTGTGTCACTGTCTGTGGTTGTGTCCTCTGTATTTCTACGAATTTTATGAATGAACATATAAGTTTTTAAATGAGGCGGCAAAAGTCTTGGCCGAATCCAGAATGGACCATGTCGCACTAGATCTGTCGTGCAGATCCATTCCCCTTCCGGAGCATCCCCATGTATCGGACAACTCTTATCCCAATCCGGGAATGTTTCGTCATCTGGAGGTGTGGAACAAAGGATGGATACACCACAGCATATCTGTATGAAGGACAAAAAGAAACCTCAGTTAAGGTCTGTAGAAATAATTATAGAAGTACAATAATGTGTCACCTTAGAAAACAAAATTGATAAAAATAAACACTGAAGATCAAATAAGTGGAGGTCCATCTAGTATGAGACTATCCTCCAAAAACAAAATAACAATTTTAAAGGAGCAGGATCTTGAACAGCTAATGCCCTATTGTCAAATATATACACCATAAAAAAATTGGGTAAACTACATCTTCTGAAATTGGCCTCTGTCCTACATGCTAATCACAGTCCTCTTTAGTAACTCATACTAGCAAATATCATATACATGTTAGAAATGTAAACATTTAAGGAACGGTGCACAAAAAAAAATTGGTAATAAAAAAATCCTAAAACATCTTATTGTTTTAAATGATACTTCCAGAAATTAAAACTAAAAGCAAACCTTACCTCTTCATTGTTTGTCTGTGCCTGGGTATTCATTGTTTTTCCTTGCGAAGTGATGACCAGCAACCAACAAACAGCAGTGAAGTTGTGCAACTACCAAGCTATCTTCTCCTTTTATACAAATCTTATGGGCTTTGCTCCCCACCTTATTCATTTATGAAATGCAAATGCATAGGAAACTCCACCCCTTCGTAACACTACCTTACATGGCAAACATTGCTGACACCCAAGTTTTCTAAAAGAAAATGTGAATACTCATGTTAACAAGTCTCACAAGGGATGAGAAAGCTGGATGTTAAGTGTAATGTCATCAATTTTCACTCAATGCCATACATAATGCAAGACTCTATAGCAGTAGGTGGTTCAAAGAAAAAAATTGTGATCATTTAAGGAATAACTTGTTTCAATCTGCTCCAAAAAGAAACTTAGGAGCCATATGAGACGATAGATTGTTTGAACCTATTACCACATATGTAAAGTTCAAAAAATGTATTTTAAGACTAATTGTAATTTATTAGTGATGGGTGAATTCACTTTTTTTCAAACCTATGAGTCACAATATCTAAAATAGAAATGATCACCCCTCACTTTTCTGGACTTTCCAATGTTAATCGACTTTTTTTGCTAGCATTCGTATTTTGCAGATCCACTTCGCTGTAGTATTTGGAATGTTAAAAATAAAGAATTGATGTCAAGTAGATATTTGACTTCTGTTTTAGGGTAGCAATGATATGTTTTATTTAGGGTTTTTTATTTTGAGGTTGATAGCTGGACGCCACTATTTGTGATATCTAAGACTTAGTATTATTTGGATAAACCTTCAGTTATACATTGCGGTTCCACATCCACCATGTTTTATCCTCCAGCATTCCTCACCATGATCTATGCATACATGCAAAGTGAAGATTTGCTTCACGCTTCATCTTAAGGTCAGCTCATACCACTCATATATAAGAGCTGTGGCTTCCGGATAGATCCTTATGATGCTATAGGTTGTTTCATTTTAGCCTTGAAATAGAATTAAGCTGAACAGTATGTAATTCAGTAATCACTAATTCAGTAATCACTAATATTCAGCAAAATGTTTTCTAAAAATTTTTTTATGGTGAATAAATTCACCACAAAATTGCAGCACTGAAAAGCTTGATTTGCAAAAAGGGGTTTAACACTAGAGTGAGGCAATGGTATTCACATGAAATTTATATAAAATTGTTTTCCCCTCAAAATTTTTTTAACAGTTTTTTTGTAATTTGCTTTATGCTTGTTCAGTAAAATGGTGGCTGTCCACCATTTTTGCTGAACCTTAAAAGGCTGTGAACAAAAAAAATTGACTGGAGCATACATGTTTAATATTGAATGTTCCTAGGACTGGAGATGGACAAAAGTTATTCAAATGGAATTAAATTATCCTCCAATTTAAAATAGAGATTGTATTAGGAAAACATTTTTTTTGTTTTGTGTTCTGAACTTTGCTGAACCATCTGCCGCCAGCTGAAAGTAAAAAAAATATAAAAAATAAAAAAATTATTCACGTAACCAGTCCCCTCCACTGATTGCTTTTGAACATACTGTAATCTACACTAGAATCACATATAAATATATTTAAAGTAAGCAATAATGCTAGATTATCACATCCATGGATTCTCATTTTGAGAAAACAATTTTATATTGTCATAGACCGAATCGTCAAAAGACATTTTAATCTGAAAGAAAAACCCACATATCTCTAACTGATTCCCCCCAAAATATTTCTAAAATAATAGGTACTTAAATTCAAAAACCTACAATAAAGAAAATACATTTTAAATTATCACTATTTTTGGTTTTTGAAATTACATTTTTTTCAAACTGAACACCGAAGAAATCTCTTGTGGGAATATTTAACAATTTCCTACTTTGGGCATAATAATACACCCACGTCAGAATCCCTCCCTTTGTTGTGGGATTTGAACAGCTGACATGTGCCTCTAACAGCCCCGAGTAAAATCGTGATTCACCTGTTAACTAATTAAATGCTGCTGTCAATCTCGACAGCGGCATTTAACTCATGTTACCGGACGTGTGTTGGAAATCCCCCATCTCTTGATCGTGGGTCCCCGATGGGTTGGAATGACAACCAGAGGTCTCTGAGACATTAGTAAAGGATAATTTGTGGATTGAATCCGCGCTGCCACAATGATACAATTTCAGATATAACTAGATGGGTATTTCCTGAAGGAACTACAGATAGTGCTTTGTAATGGTGCCCGGGCTGCCCCTGCAAGACTTTCACACTTGGGTGCCCTTCAGGCGCTGGTTTGGTGGGCGGGGCCCCTCAGGGGATGATTTGGTGGGCGGGGCCACTCTGTGTCCGATTTGGTAGACGGGACCACTCTGTGTCCGATTTGGTGGTCGGGGCCCCTCAGGGTCCGATTTGGTGGTCGGGGCCCCTCAGGGTCCGATTTGGTGGTCGGGGCCCCTCAGGGTCCGATTTGGTGGTCGGGGCCCCTCAGGGTCCGATTTGGTGGTCGGGGCCCCTCAGGGTCCGATTTGGTGGTCGGGGCCCCTCAGGGTCCGATTTGGTGGTCGGGGCCCCTCAGGGTCCGATTTGGAGGTCGGGGCCCCTCAGGGTCCGATTTGGAGGTCGGGGCCCCTCAGGGTCCGATTTGGTGGTCGGTGCCCCTCAGGGTCCGATTTGGTGGTCGGGGCCCCTCAGGGTCCGATTTGGTGGTCGGGGCCCCTCAGGGTCCGATTTGGTGGTCGGGGCCCCTCAGGGTCCGATTTGGTGGTCGGGGCCCCTCAGGGTCCGATTTGGTGGTCGGGGCCCCTCAGGGTCCGATTTGGTGGTCGGGGCCCCTCAGGGTCCGATTTGGTGGTCGGGGCCCCTCAGGGTCCGATTTGGTGGTCGGGGCCCCTCAGGGTCCGATTTGGAGGTCGGGGCCCCTCAGGGTCCGATTTGGAGGTCGGGGCCCCTCAGGGTCCGATTTGGAGGTCGGGGCCCCTCAGGGTCCGATTTGGTGGTCGGGGCCCCTCAGGGTCCGATTTGGTGGTCGGGGCCCCTCAGGGTCCGATTTGGTGGTCGGGGCCCCTCAGGGCCCGATTTGGAGGTCGGGGCCCCTCAGGGTCCGATTTGGAGGTCGGGGCCCCTCATGGTCCGATTTGGTGGTCGGGGCCCCTCAGGGCCCGATTTGGAGGTCGGGGCCCCTCAGGGTCCGATTTGGTGGTCGGGGCCCCTCAGGGTCCGATTTGGTGGTCGGGGCCCCTCAGGGTCCGATTTGGTGGTCGGGGCCCCTCAGGGTCCGATTTGGTGGTCGGGGCCCCTCAGGGTCCGATTTGGTGGTCGGGGCCCCTCAGGGTCCGATTTGGTGGTCGGGGCCCCTCAGGGTCCGATTTGGAGGTCGGGGCCCCTCAGGGTCGGATTTGGAGGTCGGGGCCCCTCAGGGTCCGATTTGGAGGTCGGGGCCCCTCAGGGTCCGATTTGGTGATCGGGGCCCCTCAGGGTCCGATTTGGTGGTCGGGGCCCCTCAGGGTCCGATTTGGTGGTCGGGGCCCCTCAGGGCCCGATTTGGAGGTCGGGGCCCCTCAGGGTCCGATTTGGAGGTCGGGGCCCCTCATGGTCCGATTTGGTGGTCGGGGCCCCTCAGGGCCCGATTTGGAGGTCGGGGCCCCTCAGGGTCCGATTTGGAGGTCGGGGCCCCTCAGGGTTCGATTTGGAGGTCGGGGCCCCTCAGGGTCCGATTTGGTGGTCGGGGCCCCTCAGGGTCCGATTTGGTGGTCGGGGCCCCTCAGGGTCCGATTTGGAGGTCGGGGCCCCTCAGGGTCCGATTTGGAGGTCGGGGCCCCTCAGGGTCCGATTTGGAGGTCGGGCCCCTCAGGGTCCGATTTGGTGGTCGGGGCCCCTCAGGGTCCGATTTGGTGGTCGGGGCCCCTCAGGGTCCGATTTGGTGGTCGGGGCCCCTCAGGGCCCGATTTGGAGGTCGGGGCCCCTCAAGGTCCGATTTGGAGGTCGGGGCCCCTCATGGTCCGATTTGGTGGTCGGGGCCCCTCAGGGTCCGATTTGGTGGTCGGGGCCCCTCAGGGTCCGATTTGGTGGTCGGGGCCCCTCAGGGTCCGATTTGGAGGTCGGGGCCCCTCAGGGTCCGATTTGGAGGTCGGGGCCCCTCAGGGTCCGATTTGGAGGTCGGGGCCCCTCAGGGTTCGATTTGGAGGTCGGGGCCCCTCAGGGTCCGATTTGGTGGTCGGGGCCCCTCAGGGTCCGATTTGGTGGTCGGGGCCCCTCAGGGTCCGATTTGGTGGTCGGGGCCCCTCAGGGTCCGATTTGGTGGTCGGGGCCCCTCAGGGTCCGATTTGGAGGTCGGGGCCCCTCAGGGTCCGATTTGGAGGTCGGGGCACCTCAGGGTCCGATTTGGTGGTCGGGGCCCCTCAGGGTCCGATTTGGTGGTCGGGGCCCCTCAGGGTCCGATTTGGAGGTCGGGGCCCCTCGGCCTCCGATTTGGAGGTCGGGGCCCCTCGGCCTCTGATGTGGTGGTTGGGTCCCCTCGGCCTCCGATGTGGTGGTTGGGGCCCCTCGGCCTCCTATTTGGTGGGCTGGACACCTCAGGTAACAATTTGGTGGGCTGGCACCTCAGGGTCCGATTTGGTGCGCGGGTCACTTTAAGAGCTGATATTATCTGACAAACCTGTGTCCTAGTGGGGTCATGTAGAGTTCATAGGCGTTGGCATAGTAACTGGGTCTGACTTCGCATATCAATGAGCTAATCAGCCAGGTGGCAGTTGGGCTGATTTCTGAGGCAATTTCAAAATAACTGCCATTATAAGCTTATGGCAAGATTTCCCTATTGAAATGCATTGAGACAACATTTTCAAACGCAAATTGCGCCAAAACTACAAATCCGATCAACACGAAAAATACTTAGCACACCTGCCAGGAACGCTGGCTTCGAAATGACACCTCACTGGAGTCTGTGCGTGCAGCGGTTCGGGCCGCATTAATTGCGGACTGAATAATAATAAGAAGAAGAATAAGTTGACTACGGTGGAATAACAATATAGTGCTTTTTACAAAAGCACTATAATGAAGAGCTCTGGTGGTTTATTCTCAATGCATTTCAAGGTCTGTGACCCCTTCATCAGGAATATTACCACAAGGAAAGGTCTTTGTAGTAAAAATCCTGATGAAGGGGTCAGATGGACCTTGAAATGCATTGAGAATAAACCATCAGAGCTCTTCATTATATCTGAATTTGTATCATTATGGCAGCGCGGATTTAATCCACAAATTATCCTTTACTAACATCTCTGAGAAGGTCGCAGTGGCGGCCCGTGGATCAGCAGCAGCCGATAAACACATGCTTTTGCTTTATGCCATCAGGTGAGCAGCTCCTTGTTAAAACTACAATTAATCGGAAGGATAAGACCTGATTTGCGCTTTCTTATCTCCTTAATTTACTAAAACCAGAGGTCTCCAGCAGCCCTCTATGGTTGTCTTAGCCAGTTTACAATGAGTGCCGCCCAGTGGTCAGCGCTCATAGCAAGTGAACATTTTGCTACACAAAAGCGAGCAGATTATCGCTTGAGTGTTGCAAAGGCGCACTATTGAACCATGCAAAATAAAAAAATGCTATAAAGCAAATTACATTTTATTTTTAAACTTCCTAAAGATGTAAATTCTATTATACCTAGAATGATTAAACTCCTGGTATTTTCTCTTGTAACAACAAAGTAAATTAATCTTTTATCAATTCTAATTGCAGCAACAAAGTTACCAATGCTACTCCATTCCCAGAAATATATTTAATTTTAAGTATTGTGGTACCATTTTATAGTAAATTCATAATTCAAGACAAGATATTAAATTAGATCAATGTCAGGTAAGATTCGCTCAGAACAGCACCTGATCTTCTGTTCTTTCAGGTGATCTATTGCCAAATGCTTCAATCTTCCCCATTTCATAGGTATTCACATTTGGAGTTAACCATGTATGGTTTGTGAAATAATGACAATTAATTATTTTATGGGATTAATCAGATTTTGGCTATATTACCCAGATTTATAGGAACAACAAGAAATGTGTCATGATATTTGAAATGTGATATATAAATATTATAGAATATATTTTCCCTTTGGAGCTTTAAGATGTTAAGGAGATGTCATAGTACAGTAGAAAACCCTCATAAAAAAAAACCCATGCAATAGTGTTGATCTGTAAAGAGCGGCAAATTTAGTTTCATGTTTATGTTAAAGAATTGTTTGGAAGTTTTTTGCACTTATATGATGCTCTCAATACATTTTAAAGGCTCCCTCACATTTGTGAATATGTTCTGCAAGTTCTTTATTTTTGTAACTTGCTGGAAATTAAAAATAGCTGTGCCCTGATCACAGGAAGAAAATATGCTTAACTACTTTAAGCCATAATTGAAACGGACATAATCCTTTACAGACATGATGCTACTTTTTTAGTGTAAAGCCTGAAATTAGCATTATAATCTGCTAATGAAAACTTTTTTTTTTTACTCTCAAATACATCACTGACAGTTACATGTTTTTCAATAGTGTTCTTTTATCCTTTGTTCTTGCTTTAATTGTAAATTTTCTATCAAAACAAACAGTTTTTTGTTTATTATACAAGAAACCTTTTAGTTTCATTCATTGCTAATTTGTTCATTAGCATTCCAATAACCTAGAAGACTGAAAGCACTTTAACACTATAAGTCCCAGACAGGGGTCATTTAACCTTTCTACCTTTGGAAACCAGAGACAGGTCGAATGACCTGAAGGATTTTATGTAACATCCTCTAATCACCGTGTTTTGTTCTGTAATTAAGGCCATTGCTGTCGCACCACAGGAGGTTGTTGTTTTCCATTGAGTTTAGCCATTTAGTTGTTTCTAGTTAGTTCTGTTCAGTTTATTGTATTTGATAATATAAAGACTATACATATTGTATTTAGTTTAGTCTTATTTGAGCAAAAAAAGCACTGAAACAATGAATCATTTTTTATATATTTTAAACAGAGAATTAGAAATTTTAGAGCACGGTACATCTGTGAGTAATGACCAGAAGCATTTGTGTCTAAGGCCTGAAGCACACTAGCGAAAAAAAATTGTGCGAAAATCGCACAAGAGGACTGAAATTTTAGTGTGAAAAATATACAAAAGAACTACTGTTATTTGTTTCCATGCTTTTTATTTTTGTTATAAAAAATAATTTAAAAAAAAATACAAGGAATAAAACCATTCCACACATATTTACAAGAGGCTGCAGCGGGGGGCTGCGTGTGTGTGTGTGAGTGGCATGTCCTTTTGTGACTTGCATTTCAGCACTCACTCAGCAGTCTGTCTGCACTGTCGGAACATACCTGGCACTGCCTGGGTATGTCCCTGGTACATTTGCCACACGTGTATTTGTAGCAGTCAACACTAGGGTTGAGCGACTTTTTTACTTTTTTGGGATCGAGTCGGGTTTCGCGAAACCCGACTTTGTCAACAGTCGTGTCGGGTGAAATCAGCAGTTTATTGCGAAAAGTCGGGGGCTGACTGAAACACTGAAACCCAATGCAAGTCAATGGGGAATCAAAGTCGGCAGTGATTGGAGGACAGGAAAACACCTACAGTGCCCATTTTAATGCCCAAAACATCAATTCTTATTACTGAAGCTTGTCAATCTTAATTTACTTTATAATAATAGTAAGGCATTGAAAACTGGGGGTCATTTGGCTAAAGTTGTGGGGGGGTAGGGCTGGCTCAAGGTCTGCTTATACTCAAGTATATACGATAGTTGTTGTAATATCTAAAATATGGTAACTTCCTTATTTATATGCATTAGCCTGTAATGTACAAAAAATTAGTTGATTCAGTTCTGTATATTTTAAGTTGAAAAAATTATCCCTTATATATGAGAAAGTGATGTTTTGTCTGTTCCCTCCTCCCATATCAAGAGCAGATCATCGATTTTTAAAATGTCCATTCAATTTAATTTGAGAGAAATGGATTAAACTCTGAGCAGATTTTTCTTCCCACGCCGCCATAGCTGTATTTGCCAATGAAGGGGAAATTAAGCCCCCATGCTAATGCTTTGTTTTGGGGGGAAAAAATATTAGGGAAAAAATTTGTTCAATAAAAAATGTAGCTGCTAACACAATTTCGTAATTTCAGGAGTGTATGAACTGAATTTGTTCAAAAAGTACGAGACCGTTGATGGCAACATTATGGCGAATTGACAGGTACAAGCTAAGGCCACAACTTATCCACTTATATGCCGGTTGTTAACTGAAATTATTAAAAACCATAAGTTATTTGGAATCTCTGATATAACCCAGAACATTTTGAACCAAAGGCTGGAGAAAATGGTCCATCCACGTTTTTCCTCTGACTCAATTCCAGTTATGATGGGTTAGAGAGGTGGTGGAAATGTTTTTATGAATCTTGGGGAGGCAATAATTTCCAGAATTGCCCCCCCAAAAAAAAACAAAAACAAAAAACTCTGTTGGATCGTATGATTCCAAATAAACTTCTTAGTTTTGGATATCTGATAAATTCATTTCATGGTATAATGTGAAATTAAGAACCAAAATTCCACCTCCCTTGCCTGCTGATTTTATTAGATCTTATCTAAACTCTTTAATTGCCTGTTTCTCCTTTGGATTTATTGTAGTTACTCGTTCTGGTACAAGTGGATTTGTCCACATTTACTAGTTCCTTCTCCACATGATTTTGGAATTGGTGAAGTGCTGTGGGATGTGCCTGGATCCGATTAAAAATATTGATTATTTGAAAGAAAGCTGTTTAATGTTGTACCTAGCAGTGATTGAAATTGCAAAACTCTTAAATGAACAATACTGGCTAGATTCTCAAAGGAAAACTAGGTGTTTCCTAATGAGATTCAGGTTCACATTCATTATTAACCACTTCTGTGTTTTGATTTCTCCTATCCTTCCACAATCCCTGCCTACTTTGTAGGAAAGGGGCGATTTGACGGTGTGAAAAAGCCAAGAGTTGCAATTTTTGACTGCGTTGTGCAAAGAAATGTTTTTTTTTCCAAACCATTTTTTTCAGAATTCAGTCATAAAAATCTTTAGTGATTAGGGGAGCAACTTATATACAGCTATAGATTAATGTATGCACTTACTGTGCTCATGTACAGTATATAGACACAGCCTCACATTATAATGTACACAAGTTATATAAGTAGTGTGTACACATCAAGTACATATAGGATTCACCTGCTTAGTGTATATTAAGAATGGGGAACATCCGACCTGCAGGTCACTTACAGCCTGCAATGTCACTTCCTCTGGCCAGAATGCAGGTACCCGGGGGAGGGGGGGGCATCACAGTGCTTTTGTCAGCAACTTTCAATTTCCACCGACACTGAGCATATGCAGTGTTCACTACTTTATAATTATTTGTATTTATATAGCGCCAACATATTCCGCAGCACTTTGCAATTACTTTCTGTATTTACTTTGGAGGTATTACTTTTAATTAGTTTGATTACTATAGTGGATATTCAGTTCACTGTCATTATGTACACATGTAAGAGAAACCGTAAAAATCTCCAGAAACTTTAGTTGTGTAATGAAATGGACCAATATGTTTACCAATTTGAATACAGTTTTATGACTTTTACGCTTGCAAGATACACCACAAGTACAATTAATGTATTCAGATTTTAATTTTTTTATTACAACAATTGTAATCATTGTTGACTTTTAAGAAAGCGCTCGAGAAACCCCTTTTTCGGATGAGGGACTGGCAATGTCCTAGTCATTTTCTTCATTTGAACTCAAGTCCGACATATTAATTTCCTCCTCTGTGTCACCGTTGATTTCCTCCCCTGTGTCACTGTTGATTTCCTCCTCTGTGTCACTGTTGATTTCCTCCTCTGTGTCACTGTCTGTCGTTGTGTCCTCTGTATTTCTTCGAATTTTATGAATGAAGATATAAGTTTTTAAATGAGGCGGCAAAAGTCTTGGCCGAATCCCGAATGGACCATGTCGCACTAGATCTGTCGTGCAGATCCATTCCCCTTCCGGAGCATCCCCATGTATCGGACAACTCTTATCCCAATCCGGGAATGTTTCGTCATCTGGAGGTGTGTAACAAAGGATGGATACACCACAGCATATCTGTATGAGGGACAAAAAGAAACCTCAGTTAAGGTCTGTAGAAATAATTATAGAAGTACAATAATGTGTCACCTTAGAAAACAAAATTGATAAAAATAGGCACTGAAGATCAAATAAGTGGAGGTGCATCTAGTATAAGACTATCCACCAAAAACAAAATAACAATTTTAAAGGAGCAGTATCTTGAACAGCTAATGCCCTATTGTCAAATATATACACCATAATAAAATTGGGTAAACTACATCTTCTGAAATTGGCCTCTGTCCTACATGCTAATCAAAGTCCTCTTTAGTAACTCATACTAGCAAATATCATATACATGTTAGAAATGTAAACATTTAAGGAAAGGTGCACAAAACAAAATTGGTAATAAAAAAATCCTAAAACATCTTATTTTTTTAAATGATACTTCCAGAAATTAAAACTAAAAGAAAACCTTACCTCTTCATTGTTTGTCTGTGCCTGGGTATTCATTGTTTTTCCTTGCGAAGTGATGACCAGCAACCAACAAACAGCAGTGAAGTTGTGCAACTACCAAGCCATCTTCTCCTTTTATACAAATCTTATGAGCTTTGCTCCTCCCCTTATTTATTAATGAAATGCAAATGCATAGGAAACTCCTCCCCTTCGTAACACTACCTTACCTTACATGGCAAACATTGCTGACACCCAAGTTTTCTAAAAGAAAATGTGAATACTCATGTTAACAAGTCTCACAAGGGATGAGAAAGCAGGATTTTAAGTGTAATGTCATCAATTTTCACTCAATGCCATACATAATGCAAGACTCTATAGCAGTAGGTGGTTCAAAGAAAAAAATTGTGATCATTTAAGGAATAACTTGTTTCAATCTGCTCCAACAAGAAAGTTAGGAGCCATATGAGTCAATAGATTGTTTGAACCTATTACCACATATGTAAAGTGCAAAAAATGTATTTTAAGACTAATTGTAATGAATTAGTGATGGGTGAATTCACTTATATATTTTTTTTTCAAACCTATGAGTCACAATATCTAAAATAGAAATGATCACCCCTCACTTTTCTGGACTTTCCAATGTTCATCGACTTTTTTTGCTAGCATTCGTATTTTGCTAGATCCACTTGGCTGTAGTATTTTGAATGTTAAAAATAAATTATTGATGTCAAGTAGATATTTGACTTCTGTTTTAGGGTAGCAATGATATGTTTTATTTAGGGTTTTTTATTTTGAAGTTGATAGCTGGATGCCACTATTTGTGATATCTAAGACTTTGTATTAGTTGGATAAACCTTCAGTTATACATTGCGGTTCCACATCCTCCATGTTTTATCCTCCAGCATTCCTCACCATGATCTATGCATACCTGCAAAGTGAAGATTTGCTTAACGCTTCATCTTAAGGTCAGCTCATACCACTCATATATAAGAGCTGTGGCTTCCGGATAGATCCTTATGATGCTATAGGTTGTTCCATTTTAGCCTTGAAATAGAATTAAGCTGAACAGTATGTAATTCAGTAATCACTAATATTCAGCAAAATGTTTAAAAAAAAAAAAGTGTATGGTGAATGAATTCACCACAAAATTGCAGCACTGAAAAGCTTGGTTTGCTAAAAGGGGTTTAACACTAGAGTGAGGCAATGGTATTCACATGAAATGTATACAATATTTTCCTCTCAAAATTGTTTTAACAGATTTTTTGTAATTTGCTTTATGCTTGTTCAGCAAAATGGTGGCTGTCTACCATTTTTGCTGAACCTTAAAAGGCTGTGAACAAAAAAAATTGACTGGAACATACATGTTTAATACTGAATGTTCCTAGGACTGGAGATGGACAAAAGTTATTCAAATGGAATTAAATTATCCTCCAATTTAAAATAGAGAATGTATTCGGAATACTTTTGTTTTGTGTTTCTGAACTTTGCTGAACCATCTGCAGCCAGCCAAAACTAAAAAAAAAAAAAATCTAATTCTAGCATAACCAGTCCCCTCCACTAATTGCTTTCCAACATACTGTAATCTACACTAGAATCACAGGTAAATATATTTAAAGTAAGCAATAATGCTAGATTATCACATCCATGGATTCTCATTTTGAGAAAACATTTTATATGGTCATAGACTGAATCATCAAAATAAATTTTAATCTTAAAGAAAAACCCACACATCATCTCTGTAACGGATTCCCCAAAAAATATTTCTGAAATGATAGGTACTTAATTTAAAATGTATTTTCTTAATTTATTGTAGGTTTTTGAATTTATCACTATTTTTACTTTTTTTAATTACATTTTTTTTCAAACTGAACATCGAAGAAATCTCTTGTGGGAATATTTAACAATTTCCTACTTTGGGCAAAATAATACACCCACGTCAGAATCCCTCCCTTTGTTGTGGGATTTGAACAGCTGACATGTGCCTCTAACAGCCCCGAGTAAAATCGTGATTCACCTGTAGCTGTTAACTAATTAAATGATGTTGTTAATCTCGACAGCGGCATTTAACTTGCGCTTACCGGAAGTGTTCCAGAAATCCCATCCATCGGTAACCCCATCATTTGATCGTGGGTCACCGATGGGTTGGAATGACAACCAGATCTCCGAGACATTAGTAAAGGATAATTTGTGGATTAAATCCGCGCTGCCACAATGATACAATTTCAGATATAATGAAGAGCTCTGGTGGTTTATTCTCAATGCATTTCAAGGTCTGTCTGACCCTTTCATCAGGAAAATTACCACAAAGAAAGGTCTTTGTAGTAAATTTCCTGATGAAGGGGTCAGATGGACCTTGAAACGTCTTGAGAGTAAATCAGAGTATTTCATTATATCTGAATTTGTATCATTATGGCAGCGCGGATTCAATCCACAAATTATCCTTTACTGACATCTCTGAGAAGGTCGCAGTGGCGGCCCGTGGATCTGCAGCAGCCGATAAACACATGCTTTTGCTTTATGCCATCAGGTGAGCAGCTCCTTGTTAAAAACGACAATTAATTGGAAGGATAAGACCCTATTTGCGCTTTCTTATCTCCTTAATTTACTAAAACCAGAGGTCTCCAGCAGACCTCTATGGTTGTCTCAGCCAGTTTACAATGAGTGCCGCCCAGTGGTCAGCGCTCACAGCAAGTGAACATTTTGCTACACGAAAGCGAGCAGATTATCGCTGGAGTGTTTCTAAGGCGCACTATTGAACCATGCAAAATAAAAAAATGCTATAAAGCAAATTACATTTTATTTTTAAACTTCCTAAAGATGTAAATTCTATTATACCTAGGATGATTAAACTCCTGGTCTTCTCTTTTGTAACAACAAAGTAAATTGATCTTTTATCAATTCTAATTGCAGCAACAAAGTTACCAATGCTACTCCATTCCCAGAAATATATTTAATTTTAAGTATTGTGGTAGCATTTTATAGTAAATTCATAATTCAAGGCAAGATATTAAATTAAATCAATGTCAGGTAAGATTCGCTCAGAACAGCACCTGATCTTCTGTTCTTCCAGGTGATCTGTTGCCAAATGCTTCAATCTTCCCCATTTCATAGGTATTCACATTTGGAGTTAACCATGTATGGTTTGTGAAATAATGACAATTATTTTATGGGATTAATCAGATTTTGGCTATATTAAACAGATTTGTAGGAACAACAGGAAATGTGTCATGATATATAAAATGTCAAATATATAAATATTATAGAATATATTTTCCCTTCTTTGGAGCTTCTAGGTGTTAAGGAGATGTCATAGTACAATAGAAAACCCTCATCAGAAAAAAAACATGCAATAGTGTTGATCTGTAAAGACCAGCAAATTTAGTTTCATGTTTATTTTAAAGAATTATTTTGAAGTTTTTTTTGCACTTATATGATGCTCTCAATACATTTTAAAGGCTCCCTCACAGTTGTGAATATGTTCTGCAAGTTCTTTATTCTTTATCTTGCTGGAAATTAAAAATAGCTGTGCCCTGATCACAAGAAGAAAATATGCTTAACTACTTTAAGCCATAATTGAAACTGAAATAGTCCTTTACAGACATGATGCTACTTTTTAGTGTAAAGCCTGAAATTAGCATTATAATCTGCTTAGGAAAACTTTTTTTTACTCTCAAATGCATCACTGACGGTTACATGTTTTTCAATAGTGTTCTTTTATCCTTTGTTCTTGCTTTAATTGTAAATTTTCTATCAAAACATACAGTTTTTTGTTTATTATACAAGATACCTTTAACTTTCATTCATTGCTAATTTGTTCATTAGCATTCCAATAACCTGGAAGGCTGAAAGCACTTTAAGCAGTAAGAAGAGTATGGGAGAGATAGTAAGGAACAGTGATAACTGTGTATAGTAAGGTGTAACTGTGCCTTACTATATCTCCCATACTTTTGGGCTTACAATCCTGATTACTCGGATGCTTGAATTAATCTACAATTGGTCTTTTTTTTCTATTAAATTGATTATTTTTATGTGCAGTTTTTAGTTAATATACTCTATACTCTTGGTATATATGGAAACAGGAACACATGGGCTACTTGCACAGTGAACAAGTCTGTATGATCATGTTCACACACCACCAAGAAACCTGAAGACACAAAAGAGAATAGTAAAACCAAAAACACTCAGTTTGAAAAAATGTTGCAGTAATCCGCAAACTGAGTGTTTTTGGTTTTACTATTCTCTTTTGTGTCTTCAGGTTTCTTGGTGGTGTGTGAACATGATCATACAGACTTGTTCACTGTGCAAGTAGCCCATGTGTTCCTGTTTCCATAATTGTTCTCTTGTGTCTACAAGACTGGGGAGTTCCACCACTCCTCTTGGGCTATCTGCACAAAAGCTGTTCTACCCTGTATGCACACATGGATTTTTTCCTCTCTGAACCCTGTTCACACAGGTTATATACAGATGATCAGGTTTTTAAATACATCAGATAGGGATTGCATACATTAGTTAGGACTGCTCTGATAAGGGTATACCGTGAAGATTGGTAGAGCAGCTTAGTATACATTTTTTGCAAAAAACGTATCAACCAAATACCCTGTTTTTTACATCTTTTACTAGCACTTGCGGATTACTGCAACATTTTTTCAAACTGAGTGTTTTTGGTTTTACTATTCTCTTTTGTGTCTTGGTATATACAGTGGGGCAAAAAAGTATTTAGTCAGTCAGCAATAGTGCAAGTTCCACCACTTAAAAAGATGAGAGTCGTCTGTAATTTACATCATAGGTAGACCTCAACTATGGGAGACAAACTGAGAAAAAAAAATCCAGAAAATCACATTGTCTGTTTTTTTAACATTTTATTTGCATACTATGGTGGAAAATAAGTATTTGGTCAGAATCAAGATTTCATCTCAATACTTTGTAATATATCCTTTGTTGGCAATGACAGAAATCAAACGTTTTCTGTAAGTCTTCACAAGGTTGCCACACACTGTTGTTGGTATGTTGGCCCATTCCTCCATGCAGATCTCCTCTAGAGCAGTGATGTTTTTGGCTTTTCGCTTGGCAACACGGACTTTCAACTCCCTCCAAAGGTTTTCTATAGGGTTGAGATCTGGAGACTGGCTAGGCCACTCCAGGACCTTGAAATGCTTCTTACGAAGCCACTCCTTCGTTGCCCTGGCGGTGTGCTTTGGATCATTGTCATGTTGAAAGACCCAGCCACGTTTCATCTTCAATGCCCTTGCTGATGGAAGGAGGTTTGCACTCAAAATCTCACGATACATGGCCCCATTCATTCTTTCATGTACCCGGATCAGTCGTCCTGGCCCCTTTGCAGAGAAACAGCCCCAAAGCATGATGTTTCCACCACCATGCTTTACAGTAGGTATGGTGTTTGATGGATGCAACTCCGTATTCTTTTTCCTCCAAACACGACAAGTTGTGTTTCTACCAAACAGTTCCAGTTTGGTTTCATCAGACCATAGGACATTCTCCCAAAACTCCTCTGGATCATCCAAATGCTCTCTAGCAAACTTCAGACGGGCCCGGACATGTGCTGGCATAAGCAGTGGGACACGTCTGGCACTGCAGGATCTGAGTCCATGGTGGCGTAGTGTGTTACTTATGGTAGGCCTTGTTACATTGGTCCCAGCTCTCTGCAGTTCATTCACTAGGTCCCCCCTCGTGGTTCTGGGATTTTTGCTCACCGTTCTTGTGATCATTCTGACCCCACGGGGTGGGATTTTGCGTGGAGCCCCAGATCGAGGGAGATTATCAGTGGTCTTGTATGTCTTCCATTTTCTAATTATTGCTCCCACTGTTGATTTCTTCACTCCAGGCTGGTTGGCTATTGCAGATTCAGTCTTCCCAGCCTGGTGCAGGGCTACAATTTTGTTTCTGGTGTCCTATGACAGCTCTTTGGTCTTCACCATAGTGGAGATTGGAGTCAGACTGTTTGAGGGTGTGCACAGGTGTCTTTTTATACTGATAACAAGTTTAAACAGGTGCCATTACTACAGGTAATGAGTGGAGGAAAGAGGAGACTCTTAAAGAAGAAGTTACAGGTCTGTGAGAGCCAGAAATCTTGATTGTTTGTTTCTGACCAAATACTTATTTTCTACCATAATATGCAAAAAAAATGTTAACAAAACAGACAATGTGATTTTCTGGATTTTTTTTCTCAGTTTGTCTCCCATAGTTGAGGTCTACCTATGATGTAAATTACAGACGCCTCTCATCTTTTTAAGTGGTGGAACTTGCACTATTGCTGACTGACTAAATACTTTTTCTATTCGCCACGACAGCACCCACTAGAGAGAGGGGATCCGCCCCTAGGAACAGGAAACCTACAGAGAGATAAAAGGGGCGGCCCCCCCTCGCTCCTCAGTTGGTTTCCTGTTCCCAAGGAGGGAACCCTCAGAGAGAATCTCTGCAGCTAAGAAGAGGAAAAGCTCGCCTGGAACACAGCCTGTACGTCTCTGCTGAGCGACAGGGGCCCCAGAGCGAGCATCAGAGACGGGGGTTCCTGTTGGTTCCCCCCTCATCTGGATACATCAGCATGCCGGGATCACAACAGTCTCCCTGTTGGGAGACCGTTGGTTTTTGCTCCACCGCCTAAAGAATCCCCGTCAGCACACCAAGTAAGTGTCGCTATGGAAAGCGCTTACCCTCCGGCCACAGTGGGGCATGAACGGCCGCGGTAGCAGGAGCTTCTCTTCCTCTGCAGAGAAGGAAGACGCGCGAGCGCATGCAGGCGCTGTATGGTCGGCGTACCCGGATGTAAAGAGCAACTTCCGGGTATGCGGGGTCAGCTGAGCATGCTGGCGTGGACGCCTTGGCGCTCAACAGCGGTGGAGAGGACCAATAAAGTTGGTCAGGTAAAAAAAAAAAAAAAAAAAAAAAAGGGGGGAGGAAACATGGGGGCGTGTATCCCTTGTAAGAACGGCTCTATATAAGGCTGAAGACACATGGCACTGTGCGCACCATGTCGTCTCAGGAAGATATTGAGCGCCCACCGGAGGTTGTAATCCTGCCTAGTGGTGATGCTAATAAGAAAATCAGCGGACACTCAAAAATGAGTGATTCCACGGATAAATCAGGGAAAAAATCGTCCCGTTCCAAACCCCAGGCCGACCAGACAACTCTGCAGCCGGTATATATTTTATTTTCCGGATAAGTGTATATATAGCTTCATATCTCTTACAGTAGTCTCCTCTGCTTGTGTCTTTTTTATAGGCTAAGCGGACTTCAAAATCTAAACATAAGCAGTGTAAGATATGTAATGAGCCCCTACCTGACTCATATATTAAGGAGCTATGTCAACATTGCATTGATAACACTTTACAGCAGGAGAGTTCGGTCAGGATGAATGACATACGTCTCATGATCCGGGAAGAGCTTCAGTCCTTGAGGGGTAGTCCGGCGGTTAATATGGAAAGGAGAAGTAGAAGGACTCTTTCACCTATAGCCGACACATCAGCAGAAAGTGGAGAGGTGGACTCAGACATCTCTCAGAGATTGGATTCCTCGGAGGAGGAAGATTATGTCTGTTTTCCTACAGACAATGTAAATAATTTGGTTAAAGCTGTAAGAGGAACAATGGGGGTGTCAGAGTCTAAAGATCCCCAGACACCACAGGACATCATGTTCGCAGGTTTATCGCAGCGAAAGGGCCAAGTATTCCCTGTGAATCAGGCCATTAAAGACCTTGTTAAAAAAGAATGGGCTAAAGGACAGAAGGGCTTTGTACCGGTATCATGTAAGAGGCGGTACCCCTTTGATGATGAGGACTTGGCAGTTTGGTCTAAAATTCCTAAAGTGGATGCGGCTGTAGCATCAACTTCTCGCCGATCCTCCTTACCCGTAGAGGATGCGGGCTCCTTGCCGGACCCCATGGATAGAAAATCAGACGCTCTGCTTAAGAGGTCATGGGAAGCTTGTGTCACGGCATTTAAACCGGCGATCTCAGCCACGTCCACTAGTAGATCTATGCTGGTCTGGCTGGAACAGTTGGACCAAAATATTAAGAGTGGTGTATCTAGAGAGAAACTACGTGCCTCTATTCCTTTGATTAAGGGGGCGGCAGCCTTCATTTCTGATGCCTCTATAGACTCTCTCCGCCTAGCAGCCAGAACAGCCAGCCTTACTAATACGGCACGGCGCGCTTTATGGTTAAAGAATTGGAAAGGGGATGCCCAGTCCAGGGCTAAATTGTGTACTATACCCTGCCAGGGTGAGTACCTCTTTGGAACGGTCTTAGACGAAATTCTCACTAAGGCAGGTGAAAGGAAGAAGGGGTTCCCTAATCCCTTTATTCCTTCTTACAGAAGGGCGTTCAAGAAGCCACCATTCGGAAGGAAAGGAGGCTTCAGGGACCGATGGAATAACAAGGAATTTCTACAAAGAGGTTTGGAATTAGGACTCTCCGTAAGCACTCTGAAGGTCCAGGTTTCAGCTTTAGGAGCTCTTTTTAATTATGATGTTGCGGGTAATAGGTGGATATCCCGATTCATATCTGCCTGTGAGCGTTCAAGACCAATTAGCATACCGCAGGTGCCTCAGTGGGATTTATCCATAGTCCTGGAAGCATTGACACAGCCACCGTTTGAGCCTCTCCATACAGCCTCACTAAAAAATATTTCTTTGAAAACGGTATTGTTAGTGGCATTAGTTTCTGCTAGAAGAGTGAGTGATCTCCAGGCATTATCTATAGATCCTCCCTTTTTATCTGTAACATCAGATAGGATAATTTTGAAAACAGACCCTTGTTATCTTCCTAAAGTAGCCACTACTTTTCATAGAACCCAGGAGATCTTGTTACCTACCTTTTATGAGAACCACTCAACTCCAGAAGAAGTAAAACTTCATACTCTAGATGTAAAAAGAATTGTGCTAGCCTATTTAGAGAGAACCAGGGACTGGAGGAAGAGTAGGGCTCTCTTTGTGTCTTTCCAGGGTAAAACCAAAGGTACCAGAGTGACAAAGAACACATTATCTCGCTGGATCAGAGAGGCCATAATCCTGGCGTATAAAGCTGGAGATAGAGATCCTCCAATGCATATAGGAGCACACTCTACAAGAGCCTTGTCGACTTCCTGGGCAGAAAGGGCGAATGTGCCAATAGACCTTATATGTAAGGCTGCAACTTGGTCTTCACCTAATACCTTCTATAAACATTATAGATTAGATCTATCCTCTGCTTCTGATCTGACTTTTGGGGTATCGGTCCTTGACTCAGTAAACCCACCCAGTCTATAGTCTCTGAAATTCTCTCTAGTGGGTGCTGTCGTGGCGAATAGAAAATACCGGATTACGTACCGGTAATGCTCTTTTATAGAGCCCACGACAGCACCCTTTCACATCCCTCCCTTTTCTGTATATAGTCGCACGTGGTGCTTCTTTGGTGAGGTGTAAATATTAGAAGAAAGTAGCATAAGGTTGTAAATATGTATATATATATATGGATATACCTGAACCTGTTAACTAAAACCTGGCGGCGGTTCCTCCTATTCTCTGTAAAACAACTGAGGAGCGAGGGGGGGCCGCCCCTTTTATCTCTCTGTAGGTTTCCTGTTCCTAGGGGCGGATCCCCTCTCTCTAGTGGGTGCTGTCGTGGGCTCTATAAAAGAGCATTACCGGTACGTAATCCGGTATTTTTGCCCCACTGTATGTAGGTTTACTTTCCAATCTTAATGTAATATGACAGTAATCATATCTCCTTTGTCTAAGACATTGACAGCAGAAACCACTAATCAGATTAATCTTGTTTAATCAGGAACAGACCTATAAAGGCCCCTTCACATTAAGCGACGCTGCAGCGATACCGACAACGATTCGGATCGCTGCAGCGTCGCTGTTTGGTCGCTGGAGAGCTGTCACACAGACAGCCCTCCAGCGACCAACGATGCCGGTAACCAGGGTAAACATCGGGTTACTAAGCGCAGGGCCGCGCTTAGTAACCCGATGTTTACCCTGGTTACCAGCGTAAAAGTAAAAAAAACAAACACTACATACTTACCTACCGCTGTCTGTCCCCGGCGCTCTGCTTCTCTGCACTCCTCCTGTACTGGCTGTGAGCACAGCGGCCGGAAAGCAAAGCGGTGACGTCACCGCTCTGCTTTCCGGCTGACCGACGCTCACAGCCAGAGCAGGAGGAGTGCAGAGCATAGCGCCGGGGACAGACAGCGGTAGGTAAGTATGTAGTGTTAGTTTTTTTTTTACTTTTACGCTGGTAACCAGGGTAAACATCGAGTTACTAAGCGCGGCCCTGCGCTTAGTTACCCGATGTTTACCCTGGTTACCAGTGAAGACATCGCTGGATCAGTGTCACACACGCCGATCCAGCGATGTCCATGGGAGATCCAGCGACGAAATAAAGTTCTGGACTTTGTTCAGCGACCAACGATCTCCCAGCAGGGGCCTGATCGTTGGTCGCTGTCACACATAACGATTTCCTTAACGATATCGTTGCTACGTCACAAAAAGCAACGATATCGTTAACGATATCGTTATGTGTGAAGGTACCTTAAGATTTTATGTCTGGGGGTCTCTGCCCCTAGAAGAAGCTGGATAAGCAGGGAAACAAGCATTGGGATGTCAGTCCTGACAGTAGTGTAGGGAGAGATCCTTATCAATCTGATGGCATATACACAATTTGCAGTAGAAGCCTGAGAGGGACAGTAATACAATTAGTTTGGTGTCTAGTTGCCATCACACATTACACCTGCAGACAGCAGCAGCTCTGTGATCTCTGTATGTGGAAACTTTAAAGATAAAGGACATCTAATATGAGACAGCTCAGCATGCCAATACTACCCTAATCTACAGACCAGTCACAATCTATAGTGTTTACTTGGTGAGTGCATCCATTGTTCTGTAGCAAGGGATTTACAACAGGAACACTCCTGATGAAGCTTGTTAACCCTTTATAATACAATTTTGGGTGATACAAATCAGATCAGTCTGCAGTGATTGAGTTGAAGGTCTTCAAATTATACCAAGTAAAGCAGACGATCTCACTTGTCCGCTCCACCATACTCTGCTGCCAACAGTCTAAAGGTACCGTCACACTTAGCGACGCTGCAGCGATAACGACAATGATCCGGATCGCTGCAGCGTCGCTGTTTGGTCGCTGGAGAGCTGTCACACAGACCGCTCTCCAGCGACCAACGATGCCGGTAACCAGGGTAAACATCGGGTAACTAAGCGCAGGGCCGCGCTTAGTAACCCGATGTTTACCCTGGTTACCATCCTAAAAGTAAAAAAAACAAACACTACATACTTACCTACAGCCGTCTGTCCTCCAGCGCTGTGCTCTGCACTCCTCCTGTACTGTCTGTGTGAGCACAGCGGCCGGAAAGCAGAGCGGTGACGTCACCGCTCTGCTTTCCGGCTGACCGACGCTCACAGCCAGTACAGGAGGAGTGCAGAGCACAGCGCTGGAGGACAGACGGCTGTAGGTAAGTATGTAGTGTTTGTTTTTTTTACTTTTAGGATGGTAACCAGGGTAAACATTGGGTTACTAAGCGCGGCCCTGCGCTTAGTTACCCGATGTTTACCCTGGTTACCAGTGAAGACATCGCTGAATCGGTGTCACACACGCCGATTCAGCAATGTCTGCGGGGAGTCCAGCGACCAAATAAAGTTCTGGACTTTCTTCCCCGACCAGCGACAGCACAGCAGGGGCCTGATCGCTGCTGCCTGTCACACTGGACGATATCGCTAGCGAGGACGCTGCAACGTCACGGATCGCTAGCGATATCGTCTAGTGTGACGGTACCTTAACTTACTACCGGCTACTCCAGATCCTAAACAGATATTATAATAGGAATTTCGTAATTACTGGATTTCATAATTATGGGGACCTCCATTTAGTGATTCCTCTCCTTGCACTACTAGTCAGGCTTTCTTATGCATTTATAGTAAAAACACTTTTCTTTAAGTTATATTTTAATTCCTGCCCATTCACATTCTCGCACCTTATCCCTTTAACATTAAAATTGTTTTAATAAATGCATTTCATACGATTATATTTGTCTTACATGAATGCCAAATATGTTGTGACCTCATCTATCTTGTATATGATCAAAATTGCATTAATATATTTTAGAAATGTTATTTATTATAAACCAGGAAAAGGCCTGATGTTACTCTGTAGACCGTAACAGAGAAGTGAAAATTTAAGTGGCAAATACTTCTGTAAATGTGTAAAGACTAGGGTTGAGCGAAACGGATCGGACAAATTGAAAAATCGCCGACTTTCGGCAAAGACCCTAGTGTGGGATCGGCCACTAGGTCGGCGATCTTAGCGTCAAAGTCACGTTTCGTATGACGTTTTCAGCGCCATTTCTCAGCCTTTATTTTGTTTTTGCAAAATTCTGTCTAAATTACTTTGAATCTAGGCCAATATGTATAACACACTAATGTATGCTTACATCAGTAAAATGTGCCATTTGTAGCTTTTTTTTATTACTGAGATCTAACAGTAAAATTTTTTTCCCTCCCCTTTATTTTAAGAGCCATCTCTTTATTTTTCTGTCAATGATATATATATATTTTACTATTCAGCTCATCGAAAAAAAATTCAATATTCTACAATATCACCTCTCCATAGGATATATTATGACAGCTTGAAAAGCATTTAAGAAGGGAGGTCTTTATGTATGGCCATGGTGGTTTATAGATGATATTCCTTGTTTTTAATATTAAATGTATTTCTCTTCATAGTGTTCTTGTCATAACTTCAAGTAAATAAATCTTTTAACATTTCTAATTGAAACAAAAGTAACCAACGCTAATACATGATCATAAACATATTGACTTCAAGAATTGTGGCAATATATTTACAGTAAATTTGTAATTCTACACCAGATTCTAATTAGAAGTCGAGTAAGAACCACTCAAAAATTTACCCGATCTTCTGTTCTTCCAGGTGATGACCTACTAGCAAATTCCTGATTTCAGATGTGTTCACACTATTCAGAGTTAACTATGTGTAGTTTGTGAATTAAGTGTACATTATTTTATGTAATTAGTTGGCTATAGTGGCTATATTGTAAAACAGTTTGGAATATGAAATTTGTCATGATATGTGATATTTATTTATGACAATATATTGCACATAGTTTTTCCCCTTTAGGGCTTCCAGATGTTACTGAAGTGTCATAGTGCAATATAGCAGTATAATTAATGCATTTAAACCACATTAGGGATGAGTCCATACATATTACCAAATTTTCCGAAAGGTAAATGAACCCTGATTATTAATAAACGTCAGGTTTTAATACATCCCTTAAAGTTTTTAAAAGTGGTAACTAAATTTAAAATGACACCAGGTCGTCAGAGTTTCAGAAATAACACAATCTCTCAAACCGATATGGTTCATTAGGTAATCTAAATGTCTTCCTGAATTTCAATCTCAAGGATTTATATGCTTCATAGAACGATGAACTGCACCATAGGGAAGGTATTATAGCAGAACAATCATAGTGAACAATCTAATAAATTAGCCTACGATTCATCGGTGCTCACTAAAACATTCATATAACCAACCCAAGTGAATAGAATATTTCAGAAATAATCCAGATAACCTGATGTAATTTTAAATCTAATTACCACTTTTAAAAACTTTAAGGAAAGTATTAAAACATGACTTATTATTAATTGGGGTTCATTTACCTTTTGTGTAATTTGGGAATACAAAATGCAATATAAAACACTCCACGTATCAGGGCTTTTCAGTAGTTTTTCTGGTTTCATATTGATTTTAAACAATAATTTGGAAAGCTTTTGCACTTGTGTGATGCTTTCAGCATTCTTAAAAGGCTTGCTCATATGTACAGGCTGGGGTGTTAAAAATGGCTGTAATCTGATCACGAGAGAAAATCTTGTTTATAACTATTTAAAGCCATTATTTCAATATAAATGCTAAACAAACATTATGCTAGTATCTGGTGTAAAGCCTGAAATTAGCATTATAATCGGCCCATGAGAACCTTTCTTTCTCCCAACTTCATACACTGGCAATGACATGCTTTTCAATAGTGTTCTTTATTCCTTTGTTCTCACCTTAAGTGTAAATATTCTATCAAAACAAGCAGTTTTGTTTAATGTGTAAGATAAATGTTTACTTTTCATTGATTGCTAATTTGACCATTAGCATTCCAATAACCTGGAAGAGTGGATCTACTGCAAGGAATGAGGATTCCAGAACAAGTTTGATCTTCTAGAATGCTGGAAATTAAAATGTCTTAATAGTCAAGGTATAAACAAATCTTAATTCTAATATGCTTTTACATTACAACTATTATAATTGGATTAATCCATAACATAGCTGTTAAAATGTCTCATTGGGACCAGTCTTAAAATAATTACATTTTCTATACAACTTGTGAAAACTGTTATTAATGAGATGGCGCTAAAAATCAAACCATTCTCCCTAAAATGTTCCAAGTTGCTTACTTATCTTAGTTGCCATTTTTAAAAATTACTTATTCAGTAAAGTACTTACCAGCCTACCATTTTCTTATTGGTGTATTTGATAACAATTTCAAATTTTTACCCTTCGTATACAAACTTATCAACTAAGTGATGCTAAAATAAAGACTTCCCAGAAAATATTGTGTAACCTATGCAGCAAGCGAGGGGGTCAATGTAACAAACGTGGAGTTAGTCATACAGTAAGCAACTCTAAAACTGAAAAATATGGCCGCATAAATATAAAATGAGCTTTACTAAAATAAAAAAAAATATCCAGAATGCAATAAAAGTGGTGATCATCATAATAGAAAGAGGGTTTTTATTTTTTCATGCAAATGAAAGGTATTTAAAATGCTTGTGTACACCTGACAATTACAAATGCACACAGGGAATACATAATTAGTTGAATATTGTCTGTAATGCTCGGACAAATGACCACAAGGGATAATTGTGATACTATAGCAATTCCTAACGTGTAATATATACCATAGGTGTAATAATATGAATAAAAAATAATCGCTGCCGACTTTAATAAACCAAAAGAGTGACAAGAAATGTACCGGGGACCCGTAGCGCTGTCTCTCTCCCTATGTCCTTGAGGGTTTATTCCATATAGCTCACACATCCAGACCTGTTTGTTATTATAGCATTGACTATTATATACATACTAGATGGTGGCCCGATTCTAACGCATCGGATATTCTAGAATATGCATGTCCACGTAGTATACTGCCCAGCCACGTAGTATATTGCACAGTGACGTAGTATATTGCCCAACCACGTAGTATATTGCCCAGCAACGTAGTATATTGCCTAGTGACGTAGTATATTGCCCAGCCACGTAGTATATTGCCCAGCCACGTAGTATATTGCCCAGCCATGCAGTATATTGCCCAGCCACGTAGTATATTGCCCAGTGACATAGTATATTGCCCAGTGACATAGTATACAGCACAGAGCCACGTAGTATATTGCACAGCAACATAGTATACAGCACAGAGCCACGTAGTATATTGGCCAGTCACGTAGTATATTGCCCAGCTATGTAGTATATTGCCCAGCTATGTAGTATATTGCCCAGCCAGGTTTCACAGGTTAAAAAATAAAAAATAAACATATACTCACCTTTCTGAGGGAGCCCTTGTAGTCCACGGCAGCTTCCGGTCCCAGGGTTGGCATGAGCGCAGGACCTGTGATGACGTCGCAGTCACATGACCGTGACATCATGGCAGGTCATTGTAGCGCAAGCGCGCATGGCCTGTGATTACGTCGTGGTCACATAACTGTGACGTCATGGCAGGTCCTTCTCCCATACCATCTTTGCCACTGGAACGTGCAACGGAAGATGGCCGCCGACGCTAGCAACTACAGAGGGTGAGTATAGCAGGTTTTTTTTAAAATGATTTTTAACATTACATTTTTTACTATTGATGCCTTATAGGCAGCGTCAATAGTAAAAAGTTGGGGACACACAGGTTAACAGCGGCAGTAATGGAGTGCGTTACCCATGGCATAACGCGGTCCATTACCGCCGGCATTAACCCTGTGTTAGTGGTGACCAGAGGGGAGTATGCGGGCGACAGGCACTGACTGCGGGGAGTAAGGAGCGGCCATTTTCTTCCGGACTGTGCCCGTCACTGATTGGTCACGGCAGCCATGACAGGCAGCTGGCGAGACCAATCAGTGAATGAATAACCGTGACAGAAGGACAGACAGACGGAATTGACCCTTAGACAATTATATAGTAGATTTGTATGCCCTATTTTGTTATCCTTTCATATACCAAATATCTCTTGGTGATCTGTTTGGTAAATTATAGCCAATTGCAATTATTCTCTGAATCCACTTCTATATTCTTGATCACTTGTGGCTGCTGCTTTACTAAAAGTCAACACCTGTTAAAAAAAAAGCCATACACATCAGCAAATACCACAATGTTTTATTTAGTTTTATTTTTGTAATTGTAAAGAGAATTCTTAATGTATTTATTTTAGAGGTATCTATTGTCAATGAGTACTTTGGTGGTTATTTAGATCATGGTCAATATTTATTACATGAAAGGAAAAACAAAGTCTGCGGACACTTTTGTCAATGACTATCTAAGCCATTGGACTTTTTGGAGAACAGTATTAGGTTTTACGCTTACATGGATTGCTAGTGTGTTCTACGTCCTGCATTAATTTTTTCAGATTATTTTATTGTTGCATAAATGATCATGATTGCTGCTCTTAAACCCCTTCATGACCCAGCCTATTTTGACCTTAATGACCTGGCCGTTTTTTTGCAATTCAGACCAGTGTCCCTTCATGAGGTAATAACTCGGGAACGCTTCAACGGATCCCAACTAATCTGATATTGTTTTTTTGTGACATATTGGGCTTCATGTTTGTGGTAAATTTAGGTCAATTTTTGCATTTATTTGTGAAAAAAATGGAAATTTGGCTAAAATTTAGAAAATTTTGCAATTTTCAAATTTTGACTTTTTATTCTGTTAAACCAGAGAGTTATGTGACACAAAGTAGTTAATAAATAACATTTCCCACATGTCTACTTTACATAAGCACAGTTTTGGAAACAAAATTTTTTTTTGCTAGGAAGTTATAAGGGTTAAAATTTGACCAGCGATATCTAATTTTTACAACGAAATTTACAAAACCATTTTTTTTAAGGACCACCTCACATTTGAAGTCAGTTTGAGGGGTCTGTATGGCTGAAAATACCCAAAAGTGACACCATTCTAAAAACTGCACCCCTCAAAGTACTCAAAACCACATTCAAGAAGTTTATTAACCCTTCAGGTACTTCACAGCAGCAGAAGCATCATGGAAGAAAAAAATGAACATTTAACTTTTTAGTCACAAAAATGATGTTGTAGCAAATTTTTTTTCATTTTCTCAAGGTTAAAAAGAGAAACTGGACCCCAAATGTTATTGTACAATTTGTCCTGAGTACGCCGATACCTCATGTGGGGGGTAACCACTGTCTGGGCGCACGACAGGGCTCTGAAGGGAAGGAGCGCCATTTGACTTTTTCAATGAAAAATTGGCTCCAATCTTTAGCGGACACCATGTCGCGTTTGGAGAGCCCCTGTGTGCGTAAACATTGGAGCTCCCCCACATGTGACCCCATTTTGGAAACTAGACCTCCCATGGAACTAATCTAGATGTGCGGTGACCACTTTAAACCCCCAAGTGCTTCATAGAAGTTTATAACGCAGAGCCGTGAAAATAAAAAATCATTTTTCTTTCCTCAATTTTTAGCCTGCATTTTTTTTATTTTCACAAGGGTAACAGGAGCAATTGGTCCCCAATATTTGTTGCCCAGTTTGTTGTGAGTACGCTGATACCCCATAAGGGGGGGTAAACCACTGTTTGGGCGCACGTCAGGGCTCGGAAGGTAAGTAGTGACTTTTGAAATGCAGACTTTGATGGAATGGTCTGCAGGCGTCACGTTGCATTTGCAGAGCCCCTGATGTGCCTAAACAGTAGAAACCCCCCCACAAGTGACCCCGTATTGGAAACTAGACCCCCAAGGAACTTATATAGATATGTGGTGAGCACTTTCAACCCCCAAGTGCTTCACAGAAGTTTATAACGCAGAGCCATGAAAATAAAAAATAATTTTTCTTTCCTCAAAATATTGTTTTGGCAAGCAATTTTTTATTTTCACAAGGGTAACATGAGAAATTGGACCCCAATAATTGTTGCTCAGTATGTCCTGAGTATGCTGGTACCCCATATGTGGGGGTAAACCACTGTTTGGGCGCACGTCGGGGCTCGGAAGGGAGGGAGCACCATTTGACTTTTTGAATACAAGATTGGCTGGAATCAATGGTGGCGCCATGTTGCGTTTGAAGATCCCTGATGTGCCTAAACAGTGGAAACCCCTCAATTCTAACTCCAACACTATCCCCAACACACCACTAACCCTTATCCCAACTGTAGCCATAACCCTAATCTCAACCCTAACCCCAACACACCCCTAACCACAGCCCTAACCCCAACACACCCGTAACCCTAATCCCAACCCTAACCACAACTTTAACCCTAACACACCCCTAACCCTATCCATAACCCTATTTCCATCCCTATCCCTAATTCCAGACCTAACCCTAAGGCTATGTGCCCACGCTGCGGATTCGTGTGAGATTTTTCCGCACGATTTTTGAAAAATCCGCAGGTAAAAGGCACTGCGTTTTACCTGCGGATTTACAGCGGATTTCCAGTGCTTTTGTGCAGATTTCACCTGCGGATTCCTATTGAGAAACAGGTGTAAAACGCTGCGGAATCCGCACAAAATTGACATGCTGCAGAAAATACAACGCAGCGTTTCCGCATGGTATTTTCTGCACCATGGGCACAGCGGATTTGGTTTTCCATAGGTTTACATGGTACTGTAAACCTGATGGAAGACTGCTATGAATTCGCAGCGGCCAATCTGCTGCGGATCCCCGGCCAATCCGCTGCGGATCTGCAGCCAAATCCGCACCGTGTGCAAATACCTCAACCCTAGCCTTAACCGTAACCCTAGTGGAAAAAGAAAAATATATTTTCTTTATTTTATTATTATTCCTACCTATGAAGATGATAAAGGGGGAGGGGTCATTTACTATTATTTTTTATTTTGATCACTGGTTATATCACAGTGATCAAAATATATCAGGAACGAATCTGCCAGCCGACAGATTCGGCGGGCGCACTGCGCATGCGTCCGCCATTTTGGAAGATGGCGGCGCCCAGGGAGAAGACGGACAGACACCGGGAGGCCTGGTAACTATAAGGGGGAGATCTGAGCATGGGGGTGGATCGGAGGACAGGGGTAGCATCGGAGCACGGGGGGAGCGGACAGAAGAGCGGAGGGGAGCGGAACATAGATCGGAGGGCTGGGGAGGCGATCGGTGGAGGTGGGGGGGTACACCAGTGTTTCCAGCCATGGCCGATGAGATTGCAGATATTGCAGCAAAACAAAGTTTTCTCAGACTCTCCCATTGTGCTTGCGCAGAGGCAAGGGGTGCTGTCACAAGAAGTACAATGTTTGGGAAGATGCTGAGGGAGTACCTTGCAGATTGTACAAATGTCCTCCATGATTCCTCTGTGCCTTTTAATTATTGGGTATCCAAGCTGGACATGTAGCATTTTATGTATTTTTTTACCACTCAGTGGAGGGCACCATCACCCAAATCATATCATATAAGGAAGGGATCAACCTACAGTATGTCTAAATTTAACCAATACAACGCCAAAAAAGGGAGACATACAAAAGCAGGGATACCTATAATATAACAATTTGTATTTTTGTGGTTCAGTGTGAATTAGTGCAATAAACACACAAAAATGTTTTTAAACACTTAAAATCTACAAAAATAATACACATCAGGAGCTGCAATATTGCCTAAAGTATCTGAGAGAGGTATACAAATACATGTGGGATGCAGCAAAAAAACTCTATACCAAAAACATCAGAGGTTGGCACCAAATATAGAACTAACAGGATTTAATATATACCTACAATATTCATGTTAGAGACTGTATAGCTCAAAAAAGGTACCTCACACTTAAATAAGAGAGCGTATTCATCCATCAATGCACAAAGCTATATAAGACATGAAGCGCACTATAAACAAACTATGTGCAGAGAACCGTTGCTAACCCAATACCGGAATCAAATCAATTATAAAGTACCCACAAAAATCAAGCTAGATATATTTATAGAACATCATGCAGGATACCACACAGAGTGCAGTCTAGCAGGTACAGGCAAATATACCAGCTCCCGAACTGGCCTGTACATAGTTTGTTTATAGTGCGCTTCATGTCTTATATAGCTTTGTGCATTGATGGATGAATACGCTCTCTTATTTAAGTGTGAGGTACCATTTTTGAGCTATACAGTCTCTAACATGAATATTGTAGGTATATATTAAATCCTGCTAGTTCTATATTTGGTGCCAACCTCTGATGTTTTTGGTATAGAGTTTTTTTGCTGCATCCCACATGTATTTGTATACCTCTCTCAGATACTTTAGGCAATATTGCAGCTCCTGATGTGTATTATTTTTGTAGATTTTAAATGTTTGTTTTTTTAATTTGTGAGTATTTTTGTGGTTCAGTGTGAAGTAGTGCAATAAAAATTGTTATATTATGGGTATCCCTGCTTTTGTAGGTCTCCTGTTATTTTTTGTGTTGTCCAATCTGGACATGTGGCATGAACTGCCTTGGAGGTCCTGGGCTTACCTACTGCTAGCGTTCTGCCAGAGCGGGTTTTTAGTGCCACTGGTGGAATTATAACAGATAAGCGCATCCACCAGTCAACTGAAAATGCTGACAGGCTAATTCTTATAAAAAGGAACAAGGGCTGGAATGGGCAAGATTTCTTTACACCACCAAGTGAAAACAGCGAAACATAACCTGTAATACATTGTCTTTTTTGTGGAGGTGAATTGTGATGCACCTCTCCCCAACCACACATGGCTATCCGCTTCCTGATTTCATCTGTTTGGTGTTATCCTCCTTATCCTCATCATCCACAACCAGTACAACACCAGGGTGAAAGTATTCTGTGATGCAAAAGTCACTCAGTTTTTGTGCAGTGGTGTTTTTGAGATGCCCGTTACTAATTAGAATCCAAAATAAACTCCCCTAGGGAGAACTGTCATCAAAATGAGATGTACGTATATTTTTCCCCATTTATTCTTATATATTCCAGTTTTAATATCTCTGCACCGTCCTTTTATGACCCAGTGTATACCTCTACAATGTGAAAATATTTAAATTCTATTTCTTTTTTATATATCCCTGTCTCTGAGCTGTTGCTAGGAACAAACATCTCATTGGACACAATCTGGCACTAACTATATATATATATATATATATATATATATATATATATACATACATACATACATACATACATACATACATACATACATACATATATATATATATATATATATATATATATATATATATATATATATATACATATATACATATATACATACATATATACATACATATATACATACATATATACATACATATATACATACATATATACATACATATATACATACATATATATATATATATATATATATATATATATATATATATATATATATATATATATATATATATATATATATATTGAACCTGTGTTTACCCCTCTTCTTTGTTATTTATTTTCATTGGTGGATTCACATCCATTTTTTTTTTATTTCAGTAGGATTTATATTTGTCTCCTCATTCTCCACCACTAGATCACCAGGCTTAACGTCTTGTGTGCTGCTACAGGCAGTCCAATTTTTGAAAAGGGTGTCTATAATGCCCATAGTATATTTTTTAAAAATGTATCCCCCTTGGGGAAATGTTTGTCAACCCATGCACTGCGTGTATGGTCATTACAAGTCTAGGAATAACACACTCCTGTATATTGGGCCTAGTTTTTAATGAGGCCTTCAGCAATGTCTCATTCTCCACCACTAGATCACCATGCTTAACGTGTTCTGTGATGCCACAGGCAGCCCAATTTTTGCCAAACCTGTCTATGATCATAAAATATTTTTTGAAAAGGTATCCCCCATGGTAAAATGTTTCTCAGCCATGCACTTCGTGTATGGTCGTTACAAGCCTAGTAGACCTTATCATTGGGCCTTCGTTTTTAATGAAGCCTTCCTCCACCTCTCATCATTTTCGACCACTAGATCACCAGGGTTCACATGTTCCATGCTGCTACAGTCAATTTTTTGGCAAGGGTGTCTGTGATCCCAATTAAATATTTTTTTTTTCAAATGTATCCCCCATGGGGAAACGAATGCATTAGGAGTCTAGGAGACCCGCTCCTTTGCTCCTTTGTAATGTGACCGATTTTTTTAATGAGGCCCTCCTCCATTCTTCTTCCAAGGGGGATTGGGGTGCATGCAAATTTGGGTCAAGGTGGCCCTTGCATTCAATGCATAAGGAAACAGTATGGCAGGACCAACTGAAGAATGTGAAGTGGGTTTTCCTGTGGCCATCCAGTACCTGGGTTCAAAGGCTTATTGTGGTGCATATAACTTGATAGCAGGGCAGGCCTTGCATTCAATGCAACATTTTTTAAGAAAGCCCTCCTTTACCTCTCGTGAAAGGGGTATTGGGGTGCATGGTAATTGTTGGCAGCCCAGCCACTTCATAGGCAATAACAGCTTAGGAGACCCACTGTTAATAATGGCCCTTTAAGAATATTAATGCTGCCTGATGCCCTCTAAAAAATGGCTTTTAGACTTTAAGAATGAGATAAGATGTGTCTCCTTTTGTGTCACACACCACATGGCCAGCTAGGGTTGATAAATGTTACAATGACATTTCCCAGTGAATGCATTTGTATTGGTTGAAAGTAATGTAAAAGTTGAAAAACGCATCATAAACGCTGCGTGTGAACATAGCCCAAGTGGTGGAAGAAGACTTTGGTATGGGGTTAATTATTTTGCCTTATATACAAGTCATTACCCTGGAAAGGATGTACCTTAACATATTTACCATCAAAATCCATTTTGGCTTCATTTTTGTATGGTTTTTGGTGCACCTGTAAAAACTGCGTGAAACTCTGACAGCATTACTTACAGCTGTGACCTTAGAGTCAAAAATTCTTCCAGAGCTATCCCCATGATGTTCCCATGTCATTTGAGCAGTGTTTCCATCATTTTTAGACGTTTTTAGAACTGAAAGATACCCCGGGGATGGCGGTAAAAATACTTGGGTTTCCCATAGACTTACATTGGGCTCGATGCTCGGTTCGAGTACCCGAGTATTCCAATTTGCTCGACCCGAGCAACGAGCACCAGAGCATTTTAGTGCTCGCTCATCACTAATGGCAGTAATTAAAAACCACAATGACAAAAAAAAACACGTTAATTCCACATGATCTAATAGAAATGAATGTCTTGCTTAATATTCAAACCCGATGGAGCTCTAGTTAAATATACAGAATGATCTTTGATTTAGGTGTTTTTTTTCTTTATATAAATATCCTCCCCTAACAGATCTGTTTTACATTCATGGGTATAAAAAAGAGGTAATTTCTCCTATATGGCCATTTAAAAATGTCTAGAGACTGAGGATACATGTACTGCATTGTAATTAGTTGCATCAGATAAATGCCATTGTGTGCTTTTAAAAAACCTTGTGGTATAACCTATATATTGGATATTCTACACTGAACATTCAATCAAATAGAACACATGAAGTGCTACAATTGATTACATTTTTATAGGATAAATTTGTTTTTTTTATTGAAATTAGTAGATTGCAGTACAAAACTGCATGATTTATAGGGATTATGCCCACATTTATAGCAATCATTTAACGAGAGCCATGTTTTTGAATGTTCATTCTTCTCATTGGCTTCAATTCTTTTTTTTCTTCCAGTTTTTCAACAAAACGAGCTTTTATTTTATCTATAAATCTGCTATAAAATATCTAAAAGATTAGTATCCTGGTTAGCAAATATTTTCAAATTATTGTAATTGCTCTGCATTTTGGACTGAATTCAGAAGAAAATGTAATACATTTAAGATATTTTTCTATTTTAAATTTTTTTTATATTGCCATTTATATTTTAAAACAACTTGTATCTGCTCTATTCAGTATCCAGTTTGAACAGCCTCTATCCTTGAATTTAGGTACATTATTTGATTCTTCCATATGGTCTTTACCATGGTTACAATTTCATTTAGTCCTACTAAATTCTCCCTCTGGGATGTTTTGATGGTATGTAAGGGATGGCAAGATTGCACTTTTAACCCCTTAACCCCCGGTGATTTTCGTTTTCTTTTCGCTCCCCTTCTTTCCAGAGCTTTATCTTTATTTTTCCATCAATATGGCCATGTGAGGGCTTGTTTTTTGCGAGATGAGTTGTACTTTTAAACGTTACCATTGGTTTTACCATGTCATGTAACAGAAAACTGAAAAAAAAATTCCAAGTGCTTTGAAATTGCAAAAAAGTGCAATCCCACACTTGTTTTTTGTTTGGTTTTTATGCAACATTCACTAAATGCTAAAACTGACCTTCCATTATGATTCTCCAGGTCATTTTCGAGTTCATAAACACCAAACATGTCTAGGGTATCTTTAATCTAATTGGTAAAAAAAAATAAAAATTCCAAAATCTGCTAAAAAAAAATAAAAATTTGCGCAGATTTCCGATACCCGTAACGTCTCCATTTTTCGTGATCTGGGGTTAGGTGAGGGCTTATTTTTTGCATGCCGAGCTGATATTTTTAATAAATAGCACTTTTGTGCAGATACGTTCTTTTGATTGCCTGTTATTGCATTTTAATGCAATGTCACGGCGACCAAAAAAACTTAATTTTAGCGATCAGGTTAATCCTTTTTTTTTTTTTTGATCGGGCGATTCTGAAAATGGCAATACCAAATGTGTGGGGTTTTTTTTTTTCATTTTGATCAGGGCAAAAGGGGGGCGATTTGAACTTTTATATTTTTAAACATTTTTTTTAAATTTGGCATGCTTTAATAGCCTCCATGGGTGGCTAGAAGCATGCACAGATCACCTCTATGTAGCAGAATTGCAGGCTTGCTGTGAGCGCTGACCACAGGGTGGCGCTCATAGCAATCTGCCATCAACAACCATAGGTCTCAAGGAGACCTCAGGTTGTTATAGCAATGCACCGATGACCCCCGATCATGTGACGGGGGTCAGTGGAGCGAGTAATTCCGGCCTCGTGGCCGGGAGCGCTTGTTAAATGCCGCTGTCAGTTTCACAGTGGTATTTAACTTGTTAATGGGTGTGGGCGGATCTTGATTCCACTCGCGCACATGTCAGCTGTTGAAAACAGCTGACATGTGGCTTTGAGGTGGGCTCACCGCCGGGCCAACCTCAAAGCGGGTCAAACTGCCAGCTGACATACTATCCCGTCAGCTGGCAGAAAGGGGTTAAAATAAATTTACCATATATACTGGTGTATTAGCCGAGTTTTTCAGCACTTTTTTGTCAATTGTCCCAGAGGGTGGTGGGCGAGGGGGAGCGGCGAAGAAGTGGGTCACAGGAGGCAGGAGCCTGCGGCTGTAACTGTTCCCACTGCTAAAGAGAAATGAATATTCATTTGTTAGGCCAGGATCATGCATGTGAGAAATACGGCCAAGTCTCGCATGTTAATACCCGGCACTGCCACCGGCACTGGGGAGCGGAGCGTGCGGCCGCATAGCAATACATGCAGCCGCACGCTCCGCTCTTGAGTGCCGGCAGCAGTGCCAGGTATTAACATGCGAGACAGCCATATTTCTCTCGTGTGTGTGATCCCAGCCTAATAGCGCGCACAGTGACACCAACATCCGCCTGCTTCCAGAAGACATCCTACTCACTTTCCTGCGCGCCCTCGCTGCATCTTATTGGTTCCGGCACCAGCAGCATTTATGGCCCAACAATCACGTGGCCCGCTCACTAAGGTAAAGAATATGCATGCCTCTGCACTCCCATAGGCGTGGAGTGAATATTCATTACTTTGATGAGCAGGGCCACTTGATCGCTCGGAAGGAAGAGCTGCTGGTGCCGGAATGAGATGCAGCAAGGTGAGTAGAATGTTTTTGTTTTTTTTACATAGGAAACATGCATACAAGGAGGGGATAAGTAGTCATGCAATCAGGGACAGCAATGGGGGAGCCATGCATACAAGGACAAGGATGGAGGAGCCATGCATACCCAGCTTATAGTAGAGTCAATAAGCTTACCCAGTTTCTTGTGGCAAAATTAGGTGCTGCGGTTTATACTCAGGTCTGCTTATACTTGAGTATATGTGATAGTTGTTGTAATATTTAAAATATGGTAACTTTCTTATTTATATACATTAGCCTGTAATGTACTAAAAATTAGTTGATTCAGTTCTGTATATTTTAAGTTGAAAGGATTATCCCTTAAATATGAGAAAGTGATGTTTTGTCTGTTCCCTCCTCCCATATCAAGAGGAGATCATCGATTTTAAAATGTCCATTCAATTTAATTTGAGAGAAATGGATTAAACTCATTGAGCAGATTTTTCTTCCCAAGCCGCCATAGCTGTATTTGCCAATGAAGGGGAAATTAAGCCCCCATGCTAATGCTTTGTTTAGGGGGAAAAAAATGTTAAAGAAAAAATTTGTTCAATAAAAAACGTAGCTGCTAACACAATTTCGTAATCTCAAAAGTGTATGAACTGAATTTGTTCAAAAAGTACGAGACCGTTGATGGCAACATTATGGCAAATTGACAGGTACAAGTCAACGCCACAACTTATCCACTTATATGCCGGTTGTTAACTGAAATTATTAAAAACCATAAGTTATTTGGAATCTCTGGTATAACCCAGTAGATTTTGAACCAAAGGCTGGAGAAAATGGTCCACCCACGTTCCACGTTTTTCCTCTAAGGCCGGGGACACACACAACGTATAAAAAAACGGACCGTTTTTGATGGACGAGAATCGCACAAATGTTACCAAAACATTGATCCGTGTGCAGTGCGAGGATACGATTTTCTCGCATCAAATGATCCATGTGACATCCGTATGGCATCCGTACTGCGTGTTTTTATCGCAGGCTTGCAAAACCAACATACGGCTATACAAGGGATCCATGTGACAAAAAAAAAAATATATACTGTGTATATATATATATATATAATCAGTAGACACATATATGTATATATATTAATTCAATTACCGGCTTCTGCTTTCTCCTTCCTGAAACCCGACATGATATGAGACCTGGTTTACATACAGTAAACCATGTCTTCTCCCCATTTTTTTTGCATATTCCACACTACTGTCAGTAGTGTGTCTATGCAAAATTTGGCCGTTCTAGCTATTAAATTAAGGGGTTAAATGGCGGAAAAAATTGGCGTGGGCTCCCGCACAATTTTCTCTGCCAGAGTAGTAAAGCCAGTGACTGAGGCAAATAATAGCCTGGAGAGGGTCCACGGTTATTTGCCCCCCCTGGCTAAAAACATCTGTCCCCAGCCACCCCAGAACAGGCACATAGGGAAGCTTCCCGCAGGGAGGGGGCTCCCTGCGGGCTTCCCTGAGCCCCCCCCGCAGCAACGCGATGTGATTGCGTTGCTGTGAGGGTCTTACCTCCCTCCCTGCTTGTTCCAAGCCCCGGATCCAAGATGGCCGCGGATCTGGGTCCTGCAGGGAGGGAGGTGGCTTCACAGAGCCTGCTCAGAGCAGGCACTGTGAAGCAGCCTGCACTGCTCTCAGATCGGTGATCTGACAGAGTGCTGTGCACACTGTCAGATCACTGATCTGTGATGTCCCCCCCTGGGACAATGTAAAAAAGTAAAAAAAAAAAATGTCAAAATGTGTAAAAAAAAAAAAAAAAAAAAATTCCTAAATAATGAAAAAAAAAAAATATATATTATTCCCCTAAATACATTTCTTTATCTAAATAAAAAAAAAAACAATAAAAGTACACATATTTAGTATCGCCACGTCCGTAACGGCCCGACCTATAAAACTGGCCCACTAGTTAACCCCTTCAGTAAACACCGTAAGAAAAAAAAACAAAAACGATGCAAAAAACAACGCTTTATTATCATACCGCCGAACAAAAAGTGGAATAACACGCGATCAAAAAGACAGATATAAATAACCATGATACCGCTGAAAGCGTCATCTTGTCCCGCAAAAAATGAGCCGCCATACAGCATCATCAGCAAAAAAAAGTTATAGTCCTGAGAATAAAGCGATGCAAAAATAATTATTTTTTCTATAAAATAGTTTTTATTGTATAAAAGCGCCAAAACATAAAAAATAAAAAATGATATACATGAGGTGTCGCTGTAATCGTACTGACCCGAAGAATTAAACTGACTTATCAATTTTACCAAACGCGGAACGGTATAAACGCCTCCCCCAAAAGAAATTCATGAATAGCTGGTTTTTGGTCATTCTGCCTCACAAAAATCGGAATAAAAAGCGATCAAAAAATGTAACGTGCCTGAAAATGTTACCAATAAAAACGTCAACTCGTCCCGCAAAAAACAAGACCTCACATGACTCTGTGAACCAAAATATGGAAAAATTATAGCTCTCAAAATGTGGTATCGCAAAAAATATTTTTTGCAATAAAAAGCGTCTTTCAGTGTGTGACGGCTGCCAATCATAAAAATCCGCTAAAAAACCCACTATAAAAGTAAATGAAACCCCTTCATCACCCCCTTAGTTAGGGAAAAATTAAAAAAATGTATTTATTTCCATTTTTCCATTAGGGCTAGGGTTAGGGCTAGGGCTAGGGTTAGGGTTAGGGTTTGGGCTAGGGTTAGGGTTGGGGCTAAAGTTACTGTTAGGGTTTAGATTACATTTACAGTTGGGAATAGGGTTGGGATTAGGGTTAGGGGTGTGTCAGGGTTAGAGGTGTGGTTAGGGTTACTGTTGGGATTAGGGTTAGGGGTGTGTTTGGTTTAGGGTTTCAGTTATAATTGGGGGGTTTCCACTGTTTAGGCACATCAGGGGCTCTCCAAATGTGACATGGCGTCCGATCTCAATTCCAGCCAATTCTGCGTTGAAAAAGTAAAACGGTGCTTCTTCCCTTCCGAGCTCTCCCGTGTGCCCAAACAGGGGTTTACCCCAACATATGGGGTATCAGCGTACTCAGGACAAACAGGACAACAACTTTTGGGGTCCAATTTCTCCTGTTACCCTTGGGAAAATACAAAACTGGGGGCTAAAAAATAATTTTTGTGGGAAAAAAAAGATTTTTTATTTTCACGGCTCTGTTATAAACTGTAGTGAAACACTTGGGGGTTCAAAGTTCTCACAACACATCTAGAAAGGTTCCATGGGGGGTCTAGTTTCCAATATGGGGTCACTTGTGGGGGATTTCTACTGTTTAGGTACATTAGGGGTTCTGCAAATGCAATGTGACACCTGCAGACCATTCCATCTAAGCCTGCATTCCAAATGGCACTCCTTCCCTTCCGAACCCTCCCATGCGCCCAAACAGTGGTTCCCCCCCACATATGGTGTATCATTGCACTCAGGACAAATTGGGCAACAAATTTTGGGGTCCACTTTCTACTGTTACCCTCGGGAAAATACAAAACTGGGGGCTAAAAAAATAATTTTTGTGGGAAAAATTTTTTGTTTTATTTTTACGGCTCTGCATTATAATCTTCTGTGAAGCACTTGGTGGGTCAAAGTGCTCACCACACCTCTAGATAAGTTCCTTAGGGGGTCTACTTTCCAAAATGGTGTCACTTGTGGGGGGTTTCAATGTTTAGGCACATCAGGGGCTCTCCAAACCAAACATGGTGTCCCATCTCAATTCCAGTCAATTTTGCATTGAAAAGTCAAATGGCGCTCCTTCGCTTCCGAGCTCTGCCATGCGCCCAAACAGTGGTTTACCCCCACATGTGGGGTATTGTCGTACTCAGGACAAATTGTACAACAATGTTTGGGGTCTATTTTCTCCTGTTACCCTTGATAAAATTAAACAAATTGGAGCTGAATTAAATTTTTTGTGAAAAAAGGTTAAATGATCATTTTTATTTAAACATTCAAAAAATTCCTGTGAAGCACCAGAAGGGTTAATAAACTTCTTGAATATGGTTTTGAGCACCTTGAGGGGTGTAGTTTTTAGAATGGTGTCACACTTGGGTATTTTCTATCATATAGACCCCTCAAAATGACTTCAAATGAGATGTGGTCCCTAAAAAAAATGGTGTTGTAGAAATGAGAAATTGCTGGTCAACTTTTAACCCTTATAACTCCCTAACAAAAAAAATTTGGGTTCCAAAATTGTGCTGATGTAAAGTAGACATGTGGGAAATGTTACTTATTAAGTATTTTGTGTGACATATCTCTGTGATTTAATTGCATAAAAATTCAAAGTTGGAAAATTGCGAAATTTTCATAATTTTCGCCAAATTTCCGTTTTTTTCACAAATAAACGCAGGTACTATCAAAGAATTTTTACCACTATCATAAAGTACAATATGTCACGAGAAAACAATGTCAGAATCACTGGGATCCGTTGAAGCGTTCCAGAGTTATAACCTCACAAAGGGACAGTGGTCAGAATTGGCCCGGTCATTAACGTGCAAACCACCCTTGGGGGTAAAGGGGTTAATGATTAGGGGCGCAAATTATATACAGCTATGCATTAATGTATGCACTTACTGTGCTCATGTACAGTATATAGACACAGCCTCACAATATAATGTACACAAGTTATATAAGTACAGTGTGTACACATCAAGTACATATAGGATTCACCTGCTTAGTGTATATCAAGGATGGGGAACATCCGACCTGCAGGTCACTTACAGCCTGCAATGTCACTTCCTCTGGCCAGAATGCAGGTACCCAGGGGGAGGGGGGGGGCATCACAGTGCTTTTGTCAGCAACTTTCAATTTCTACTGACACTATGAGCATATGCAGTGTTCACTACTTTATAATTATTTGTATTTATATAGCGCCAACATATTTCGCAGCACTTTGCAATTACTTTCTGTATTTACTTAATGTATTACTTTTAATCAATGTGATTACTTTAGTGGATATTCAGTTCACTGTCATTATGTTCACATGTAAGAGAAACAGTAAAAATATCCAGAAACTTTAGTTGTGTAATGAAATAAACCAATATGTTTACCAATTTGAATACACTTTTCTGAATTTTACACTTGCAAGATACACCACAAGTAAAATTAATGTATTCATATTTTATTTTTTTATTCTAACAATTGTAATCATTATTGACTTTTAAGAAAGCGCTCGAGAAACCTTTTTTGGATGAGGGACTGGAAATGTCCTAGAGTCATTTTCTTCATTTTCACTCAAGTCTGACCTATTAATTTCCTCCTCTGTGTCACTTTCTTTGGTTATGTCCTCTGTATTTCTACGAATTTTATGAATGAACATAGAAGTTTTTAGATGAGGCGGCAAAAGTCTTGGCCGAATCCCGAATGGACCCTGTCGCAGTAGATCTGTCACACAGATCCATTCCCCTTCTGGAGCATCCCCAACCTCAGTTAAGGTCTGTAGAAATAATTATAGAAGTACAATAATGTGTCACCTTAGAAAACAAAATTGATAAGAATAGGCAATGAAGATCAAATAAGTGGAGGTCCATCTAGTATAAGACTATCCTCCAAAAGCAAAATAACAATTTTAAAGGAGCAGTATCTTGAACAGCTAATGCCCTATTGTCAGATATATACACCATAAAAAAAATTAGGTAAACTACATCTTCTGAAATTGGCCTCTGTCCTACATGCTAATCACAGTCCTCTTTAGTAACTCATACTAGCAAATATCACATACATGTTAGAAATAGTGTTGAGCATTCTGATATTGCAAATATCGGGTATCGGATGATATTTGCTGTATCGGAATTCCAATACCGAGTTCCGATATTTCTGCGATATCGGGAATCGGCGTGTGCAGTACGGATGGTTCCAAGGGTCTGGAGGAGAAGAGACTCCTTCAGGCCCTGGGATCCATATTCATGTAAAAAATAAAGAATAAAAATAAAATATATTTTATTTTTTTCCACAAATTATTCTTTACTAACATCTCTGAGAAGGTCGCAGTGGCGGCCCATGGATCAGCAGCAGCCGATAAACACATGCTTTTGCTTTATGCCATCAAGTGAGCAGCTCCTTGTTAAAACTATAATTAATCGGAAGGATAAGACCTGATTTGCCCTTTTTTATATCCTTAATTTACTAAAACCAGAGGTCTCCAGCAGACCTCTATGGTTGTCTTAGCCAGATTACAATGAGTGCAGCCCAGTGGTCAGCGCTCATAGCAAGTGAAAATTTTGCTACACGAAAGCGAGCAGATTATCGCTTGTGTTGGAAAGGCGCACTATTGTAGCATGCAAAATAAAAAAAAATGCTGTAAAGCAAATTACATTTTTTTTTTTAAACTTCCTAAAGATGTAAACCCTATTATACCTAGAATGATTAAACTCCTGGTCTTTTCTCTTGTAACAACAAAGTAAAATAATCTTTTATCAATTCTAATTGCAGCAACAAAGTTACCAATGCTACTCCATTCCCAGGAAATATATTTAATTTTAAGTATTGTGGTACCATTTTATAGTAAATTCATAATTCAAGACAAGATATTAAATTAGATCAATGTCAGATAAGATTCGCTCAGAACAGCACCTGATCTTCTGTTCTTCCAGGTGATCTGCTGCCAAATGCTTATATCTTCCCCATTTCATAGGTATTCACATTTGGAGTTAACCATGTATGGTTTGTGAAATAATGACAATTATTTTATGGGATTAACCCCTTTCTGCCATTAGACGTACTATTGCGTCCATGTGGGGTGGGCTTTACTTCCCAAGGACGCAATAGTACGTCATATGCGATCGGCAGCGCTCACGGGGGGAGCGCCGCCGATCGCGGCCGGGTGTCAGCTGTTTATCGCAGCTGACATCCGGCACTATGTGCCAGGAGCGGTCACGGACCGCCCCCGGCACATTAACCCCCGGCACACCGCGATCAAAGATGATCGCGATGTGCCGGCGGTGCAGGGAAGCACCGCGCAGGGAGGGGGCTCCCTGCGTGCTTCCCTGAGCCCCCCGCAGCAACGCGATGTGATCGCGTTGCTGCGAGGGTCTCACCTCCCTCCCTGCTCCCTCCAGCCCCGGATCCAAGATGGCCGCGGATCCGGGTCCTGCAGGGAGGGAGGTGGCTTCACAGAGCCTGCTCAGAGCAGGCACTGTGAAGCATGCAGCGCTGCATGTCAGATCAGTGATCTGACAGAGTGCTGTGCAAACTGTCAGATCACTGATCTGTGATGTCCCCCCCTGGGACAAAGTAAAAAAGTAAATAAAAAAAATTTCAAATGTGTAAAAAAAATTAAAAAAAATATTCCAAAATAATGAAAAAAAAAAAAATATTATTCCCATAAATACATTTCTTTATCTAAATAAAAAAAAAACAATAAAAGTACACATATTTAGTATCGCCGCGTCCGTAACGGCCCGACCTATAAAACTGGCCCACTAGTTAACCCCTTCAGTAAACACCGTAAGAAAAAAAAAAAAACGAGGCAAAAAACAACGCTTTATTATCATACCGCCGAACAAAAAGTGGAATAACACGCGATCAAAAAGACAGATATAACTAACCATGGTACCGCTGAAAACGTCATCTTGTCCCGCAAAAAACGAGCCGCCATACAGCATCATCAGCAAAAAAATAAAAAAGTTATAGTCCTGAGAATAAAGTGATGCAAAAATAATTATTTTTTCTATAAAATAGTTTTTATCGTATAAAAGCGCCAAAACATAAAAAAATGATATAAATGAGGTATCGCTGTAATCGTACTGACCCGAAGAATAAAACTGCTTCATCAATTTTACCAAACGCGGAACGGTATAAACGCCTCCCCCAAAAGAAATTCATGAATAGCTGGTTTTTGGTCATTCTGCCTCACAAAAATCGGAATAAAAAGCGATCAAAAAATGTCACGTGCCCGAAAATGTTACCAATAAAAACATCAACTCGTCCCGCAAAAAACAAGACCTCACATGACTCTGTGGACCAAAATATAGAAAAATTATAGCTCTCAAAATGTGGTAACGCAAAAAATATTTTTTGCAATAAAAAGCGTCTTTCAGTGTGTGACGGCTGCCAATCATAAAAATCCGCTAAAAAACCCGCTATAAAAGTAAATCAAACCCCCCTTCATCACCCCCTTAGTTAGGGAAAAATTTAAAAAATGTATTTATTTCCATTTTCCCATTAGGGCTAGGGTTAGGGTTAGGGCTAGGGTTAGGGCTAGGGTTAGGGTTAGGGCTAGGGTTAGGGCTAGGGTTAGGGCTAGGGTTAGGATTAGGGTTAGGGCTAGGGTTAGGGCTAGGGCTACAGTTTGGGTTGGGGCTAAAGTTACAGTTAGGGTTTAGATTACATTTACGGTTGGGAATAGGGTTGGGATTAGGGTTAGGGGTGTGTCAGGGTTAGAGGTGTGGTTAGGGTTACTGTTGGGATTAGGGTTAGGGATGTGTTTGGATTAGGGTTTCAGTTATAATTGGGGGGTTTCCACTGTTTAGGCACATCAGGGGCTCTCCAAACGCGACATGGCGTCCGATCTCAATTCCAGCCAATTCTGCGTTGAAAAAGTAAAACAGTGCTTCTTCCCTTCCGAGCTCTCCCGTGTGCCCAAACAGGGGTTTTCCCCAACATATGGGGTATCAGCGTACTCAGGACAAATAGGACAACAACTTTTGGGGTCCAATTTCTCCTGTTACCCTTGGGAAAATACAAAACTCGGGGCTAAAACATATTTTTTGTGGGAAAAAAAAAGATTTTTTATTTTCACGGCTCTGCGTTATAAACTGTAGTGAAACACTTGGGGGTTCAAAGTTCTCACAACACATCTAGATTAGTTCCCTGGGGGGTCTAGTTTCCAATATGGGGTCACTTGTGGGGGGTTTCTACTGTTTAGGTACATTAGGGGTTCTGCAAACGCAATGTGACGTCTGCAGACCATTCCATCTAAGTCTGCATTCCAAATGGCGCTCCTTCCCTTCCGAGCTCTGCCATGCGCTCAAACGGTGGTTTTCCCCAACATACGGGGTATCAGCGTACTCAGGACAAATTGGACAACAACTTTTGGGGTCGAATTTCTCCTCTTACCCTCGGGAAAATACAAAACTGGGGGCTAAAAAATAATTTTGGGGGGAAAGATTTTTTTTTTTAATTTTCACGGCTCTGCGTTACAAACTGTAGTGAAACACTTGGGGGTTCAAAGCTATCACAACACATCTAGATGAGTTCCTTAGGGGGTCTAGTTTCCAAAATGGTGTCACTTGTGGGAGGTTTCTACTGTTTAGGTACATTAGGGGCTCTGCAAATGCAATGTGACACCTGCAGACCATTCCATCTAAGTCCTCATTCCAAATGGAGCTCCTTCCCTTCCGAGCCCTCCCATGCGCCCAAACAGTGGTTCCCCCCCACATATGGGGTATCAGCGCACTCAGGACAAATTGGACAACAAATTGTGGGGTCGAATTTCTCCTGTTACCCTCGGGAAAATACAAAACTGGGGGCTAAAAAATAATTTTTGTGGGAAAAAATTTTTGTTTTATTTTTACGGCTCTCCATTATAAACTTCTGTGAAGCCCTTGGTGGGTCAAAGTGCTCAGCACACATCTAGATAAGTTCCTAAGGGGGTCTACTTTCCAAAATGGTGTCACTTGTGGGGGGTTTCTACTGTTTAGGTACATTAGGGGCTCTGCAAACGCAATGTGACACCTGCAGACCATTCCATCTAAGCCTGCATTCAAATGGCACTCCTTCCCTTCTGAGCCCTCCCATGTGCCCAAACAGTGGTTCCCCCCACATATGGTGTATCATCGCACTCAGGACAAATTGGGCAACAAATTTTGGGGTCCAATTTCTCCTGTTACCCTCAGGAAAATACAAAACTGGGGGCTAAAAAAATAATTTTTGTGGGAAAAAAATTTTGTTTTATTTTTACCGCTCTGCATTATAAACTTCTGTGAAGCACTTGGTGGGTCAAAGTGCTCACCACACATCTAGATAAGTTCCTTAGGGGGTCTACTTTCCAAAATGGTGTCATTTGTGGGGGGTTTCAATGTTTAGGCACATCAGTGGCTCTTCAAACGCAACATGGCGTCCCATCTCAATTCCTGTCAATTTTGCTTTGAAAAGTCAAACGGCGCTCCTTCCCTTCCGAGCTCTCCCATCCACCCAAACAGTGGTTTACCCCCACATATGGGGTATCAGCGTACTCAGGACAAATTGTACAACAACTTTTGGGGTCCAATTTCTTCTCTTACCCTTGGGAAAATAAAAAATTGGGGGCAAAAAGATAATTTTTGTGAAAAAATATGATTTTTTATTTTTACGGTTCTACATTATAAACTTCTGTGAAGCACTTGGTGGGTCAAAGTGCTCACCACACCTCTAGATAAGTTCCTTAGGGGGTCTACTTTCCAAAATGGTGTCACTTGTGGGGGGTTTCAATGTTTAGGCACATCAGTGGCTCTTCAAACGCAACATGAGGTCCCATCTCAATTCCTGTCAATTTTGCATTGAAAAGTCAAACGGCGCTCCTTCCCTTCCGAGCTCTCCCATTCGCCCAAACAGTGGTTTACCCCCACATATGGGCTATCAGCGTACTCAGGACAAATTGTACAACAACTTTTGCGGTCCAATTTCTTCTCTTACCCTTGGGAAAATAAAAAATTGGGGTCGAAAAGATAATTTTTGTGAAAAAATATGATTTTTTATTTTTACGGTTCTACATTATAAACTTCTGTGAAGCACTTGTTGGGTCAAAGTGCTCACCACACCTCTAGATAAGTTCCTTAGGGGGTCTACTTTCCAAAATGGTGTCACTTGTGGGGGGTTTCAATGTTTAGCCACATCAGGGGCTCTCCAAACGAAACATGGCGTCCCATCTCAATTCCAGTCAATTTTGCATTGAAAGTCAAATGGCACTCCTTCGCTTCCGAGCTCTGCCATGCGCCCAAACAGTGGTTTACCCCCACATGTGGGGTATTGGCATACTCAGGACAAATTGTACAACAATGTTTGGGGTCCATTTTCTCCTGTTACCCTTGGTAAAATAAAACAAATTGGAGCTGAATTAAATTTTTTGTGAAAAAAAGTTAAATGTTCATTTTTATTTAAACATTCAAAAAATTCCTGTGAAGCACCAGAAGGGTTAATAAACTTCTTGAATATGGTTTTGAGCACCTTGAGGGGTGTAGTTTTTAGAATGGTGTCACACTTGGGTATTTTCTATCATATAGACCCCTCAAAATGACTTCAAATGAGATGTGGTCCCTAAAATAAAATGGTGTTGTAGAAATGAGAAATTGCTGGTCAACTTTTAACCGTTATAACTCCCTAACAAAAAAAATTTTTGTTTCCAAAATTGTGCTGATGTAAAGTAGACATGTGGGAAATGTTATTTATTAAGTATTTTGTGTGACATATCTCTGTGATTTAATTGCATAAAAATTCAAAGTTGGAAAATTGCGAAATTTTCATAATTTTCGCCAAATTTCCCTTTTTTTCACAAATAAACGCAGGTACTATCAAATAATTTTTACCATTGTCATGAAGTACAATATGTCACGAGAAAACAATGTCAGAATCACCAGGATCCATTGAAGCGTTCCAGAGTTATAACCTCATAAAGGGACAGTGGTCAGAATTGTAAAAATTGGCCCGGTCATTAACGTGCAAACCACCCTTGGGGGTAAAGGGGTTAATCAGATTTTGGCTATATTACACAGATTTATAGGTACAACAAGAAATGTGTCATGATATATAAAATGTCAAATATATAAATATTATAGAATATATTTTCCCTTCTTTGGAGCTTCCACACTTTAAGCAGATGTCATAGTACAGTAGAAAACACTCATCAGAAATAAAAATGCAATAGTTTTGATCTGTAAAGAGCGGCAAATTTAGTTTCATGTTTATTTTAAATAATTATTTGGAAGGTTTTTTTGCACTCATATGATGCTCTCAATACATTTTAAAGGCTCGCTCACATTTGTGAATATGTTCTGCAAGTTCTTTATTTTTTATCTTGCTGGATATTAAAAATATTTGTGCCCTGATCACAAGAAAAAAATATGCTTAACTACTTTAAGCCATAATTAAAACTGAAATAGTCCTTTACAGACATGATGCTACTTTTTAGTGTAAAGCCTGAAATTAGCATTATAATCTGTTTATGAAAACTTTTTTTACTCTCAAATGCACGTTTTCAATAGTGTTTTTATCCTTTGTTCTTGCTTTAATTGCAATTTTTCTATCAAAACAGTTTTTGTTTATTAGACAAGAAACCTTTAACTTTCATTTATTGCTAATTTGTTCATTAGCATTCCAATAACCTAGAAGACTGAAAGCACTCTAAGCAGTTAGAAGAGTATGGGAGAGATAGTTATGAACAGTGACAACTGTATATAGGAAGTCAAGTGTCACTACTAGGGTTGAGCGACTTTTACTTTTTTAAGATCGAGTCGTGTTTCGCGAAACCCGACTTTCTAAAAATTCGAGTCGAGTGAAATCAGCCGATTATTGTGAAAAGTCGGGGATCTACCGAAACACGAAATCCAATGCAAGTCAATGAGAAATCTCATCTCTCTCTCTCTCTCTCTCTCTCTCTAGTCCCTGCACAGCAAAGCTGGTGTTGCGCATTGCAAATTGCTACAGCACACAAGCGATAAGAAGGCGATAGGCATGCACGCCCCTGAGACCTATGTCATCACACTGCCCATGCTCCTTCATTAGCTGAAAAAATGGAGCTAAATGCGTCATACGAAACGCAACTTTGGCGCGAAGATCGCCAACCGCATGGCCGATCCCACACTATGATCGGGTCGAGTTTCATGAAACCTGACTTTGCCGAAAGTCGACGACTTTTGAATTTGTCCGATCCGTTTCGCTCAAGCCTAGTCACTATGCCTTACTATCTCTCCCATACTTTTGGGCTTACAATCCCGATTACTCGGATGCTTGAATTAATCTACAATTGGTCTTTTTTTCTATTAAATTGATTATTATGTACAGTTTTTAGTTGATATTCTCTATACTCTTGGTGTATATGTAGGTTTACTTTCCAATCTTAATGTAATATGACAGTAATCATATCTCCTTTGACGGACATTGACAGCAGGAACAACTAATCAGATTAATCTTGTTTAATCAGTAACAGACCTATAAGATTTTATGTCTGGGGGTCTCTGCCTCTGGAAGAAGCTTGATAACTAGCGAAACAAACATTGGGATGTCAGTCCTGACAGTAGTGTAGGGAGAGATCCTTATCAATCTGATGAGATATACACTATTTATAGTAGAAGCCCAAGAGGGACAGTAATTCAATTAGTTTGGTGTCGAGTAGTGTTGAGCGATACCTTCCGATACCCAGAAGTATCGGATTGGATCAGCCCATATCCAAAAAATATCGGATATCGCCGATACCGATACCCGATACCAATGCAAGTCAATGTGACACATATATCGGAATGTAAATAAGCCCTTTCTATCCTTCTATATCCTGTTCTGGAGGGGGAAGAGTTTGGGTAGTGCGTGGGCGGACACTGAGCGTCTGTGCGGGCGGGGTCTGTGCAGGCCTGCCAGGGATGTGTACCTGTCTACCGGGGCTCTCTGGGGTCTGTGCATGGTGTCTCTGTGCGGGGTGTCTCTGCAGCGGGCAAAGTGTCTCTGTGGCAGGCGTGGTCTCTGTGCGGCAGGGTGTCTCTGCGGGGTGTCTCTGTGCGGCGGGCGGGGTCTCTGCGGGGCGTGTGGGGTCTCTGCAGGGCGTGTGGGGTGTCTCTGTGCTGGGTCTTACAGATGCACCATTTCTGGGGTGGCTGCGGACTGGTATTTGTAGCCGGGGGGGCAATATCCATGGCCCCTCTCTAGGCTATGAATATCAACCCGTAGCTGTCTGAGTAGCCTTTCTGGCTATAAAATATAGGGGGACCGCACGTCACTTTTTTTGGGGGTCCCCCTATTTTAATAGCCAGTAAAGGCTACGCGGACAGCTGCGGGCTGGTATTCATAGGCTACAAATATTGGCCCCTGGCTGTCGGCTTTCCCTCTCTGGCGCAGAAAATTGCGCAGGAGCCCATGCCGTTTTTTTCCTTATTTTTTTTTTATTCATCGCTCATTAAGGCCTCTTTCACTCTTGCGTACCGGTCCATCGCTATGTGTCGGGCCGACATACCGACGCACGTTGTGAAATTTGTGCACGACATGGGCAGCGGATGCAGTTTTTCAACGCATCTGCAGCCCATTCTGAAGTCCGGGGAGGAGGGGCCGGAGTTTCTGCCGTTCACTTGAATGTTTTTTGTGCCGACGGTCCTCCAAAACACGACTGATCTGTTGCACGACGGACGCGACGTGTGGCCATCCGTCGCTAATACAAGTCTATGGGCAAAACGCATCCTCCGAGCACATTTGCAGGATCTGTTTTTTCCACCGGATCGTTTTTTTTCCGCCGGATCCGTTTTTTTCCGCCCCGTCCCCCAGAGACGCCCCGCAGAGACCCTGCCCGCCGCACAGAGACCCCGCCCACTGCAGAGACACCCCACCCACCGCACAGAGACCCCGCATGCCGCATAGAGCACCGACACACACGCAGAGAGCTCCATGGTCACGCACAGACACCGCCCGCACACACACACCCAGTCTCCGCCCACGCACCGCCCACACACCGTCCACACTTCATTATACTGCATAATTGCACTATAGGAACTTCCGATTTCCGATATCGCAAAAATATCAGAACTCGGTATCGGAATTCCGATACAGCGAATATCGGCCGATACCCGATATTTGCAGTATCTTTGCAGTATCGGCTCAACACTAGTGTTGAGTTGCCATCACACATTACACCTGCAGACAGCAGCAGCTCTGTGATCTGTGTGTGGAAACTTTAAAGATAAAGAGCATCTAATGTGAGACAGCTCAGCATGCCACTACTAGCCTAATCAGATGATCAGGTATATTTTTGAGTGGATCTTATGAAGACTAATTCCAGATTCTAAATTTATGGTAAAGGAATGTTACCACAATTCTTGAAGTTAATGTTTATGATGATGTAGTAGCATTGGTTACTTTGTTGCTGTAATTATAATTGCCAAAAGATTAATTTACCTTACGTTGTGACAAGAACAGGAGTGGAGGTGATGAAATACAAAAATAATAGAGCTTAAATCTTTGCCTCCAATTCTAGAAAAAGAATTACATTTAATTGACAAAATCCCCAGTGTACCAATGAATATCATTTATAAACCACCATGGCGATGCATAAAGTCCTCCCTTACCAAAAGATTTTACTATATATCCTATAGATACGTGATATTGTACTAAATTGAAAATAATTTTCATTGAGCTAAATAGTGAAAAATGTTTGAGGATGCTGAAGGAAAAGAGATTCAGACTCCTGGAATGGAATATATGAACCTTATCTGTATGACAACTATAATTCAGTAGTTTTGCATTAATAATCATTTAAAGGCTGCTCTGATATCAAACTACAGTAACATATATACAGACTATATTTAAAACAGAAAAACTTCTTTATTTAATATCTGGCTTTGAGTTTTTCCTTTTTAAGAAACTGAATTATACAAGATTTTTTTGTTAATGAACTAAATTCAGAGGTAGCTTTAATAAAATTTAATGACCAAACAGAACAATGTCGCTTCTGCACTAAGGTATAGGGATGATAATTGCAAAATGATTAAATTAATGTTAAGTAATATTGTTTTGAAACTGTTGACTTCAAGACCTGGCATCAAGATTAAAGCCCCCGTCACACATAGCGAGATCGCTAGCGAGATCGCTGCTGAGTCACAAGTTTTGTGACGCAACAGCGACCTCAGTAACTATCTCGCTATGTGTGACACGTAGCAGCGACCAGGCCCCTGCTGTGAGATCGCTGGTCGTGTCGGAATGGCCTGGACCATTTTTTGATCGTTGAGGTCCCGCTGGGTAGCACACATCGCTGTGTTTGACACCTTCGCAGCAACGATCCCTGACAGGTCGTATCGTTGTCGGGATCGCTTTAGCGTCGCTATGTGTGATGGGGCCTTAAGGCAAATATAACAGACTAAAAAAGATTGGTTGCATCTAATAGGATTATACATATTGTCTTTTATTGCAACATGTAAATCTGCGGTTAATCTACACTGGCACAGGTATAATAGGGAAATATGTATGTAATAGGGCAATGTAAAAAAAGTAATACTCAGCAGAAAGTAGGACGCAACTGGGTTTCTGGGTTAATTGGGGTTGAGATGCACATCCAAAAAGTGTTGTCCACTTTTCCATGAAAATCTTACCAGAATGAAGACTCCTGAATGAATTAGACTGAAATGCAAATTAATTCTGGTAGGTAATATGTAAACTGCATAACTAAACTAGCTCAACGCTAGTGTCCACATTTCATATGTCCACCACCCTGCATTTAGTCGAAAAATGGATTCATCATCTATATAAATAAAACAAGTAATGAATATCTTAGTAAAAAATGTAACACATCACAAGCACTAACAAACTAGACTAAATTATGAGACCATGCTTCCCAATTAGATCATCTTTGTAAAGCTTTAATTTTTTCAAATCTCATGACATTCTTATGAATATGGTCTTTTTTACTTTCAGATTCATCAGAAGATGTATTTTTTTTTTACTTTAAAAAATGTGGTCATTGACATGCCCTACCACAAGAGATATTAGTAAAACAAAGTTTAACATCTCCTATTGCTCCTGACATTGAAGAAGCAGAATACATTTCCTATGGTTGGAACAGATTGTATAGTAGCAACTGGTTCATAGAAAATAAAGCTAGAGTAGGAAAAAAAAGTTAGTGCTATCTTTGTCTGGTATAATAGATGTGGTATTACTATTCAAAAAAGAGGTGTTTCTGGTGTATTTGCATTTCACTGATAAGGGGAGGAGAAAAGTCCATAAGAGGTGTATAAAAAGAGAAGACCTCTTGGTAGTTGCAGAACTCTACTGCTGTTTGCTTGTCAGCAATCATTTAGCATAGAAAAGCAATTGATTTTCAGGCACAGAAAAACTCAGAAGAGGTTATGTTTTTTCATTGTCTTCCTTTCTAGAAGTATCATTGTAAACACGGAAGGATAAGTAGAAGGGACTTTGCTACCCTGGTGCTTGCCGCATAGTCGTATCTTCAAGCCTAAACATGTCTGGGGGTAAGCGGTGCCCAGACTGCGGCTCCGGAGAGATTGTGGAGGACGCTCTCTACTCCCAGGAGCAGCTCGTGTGCGTGGACTGTGGCTTCGTCCTGACTGAGGGGAAACTGACGACCACACACACCGAGGAGAGCTACATGCAAGCGGTGACATTTACAGAAAGCACTGGACAGAATGACTCAATCAGCCAAACTAAACTGCACGGTATTATTCGTGTCAGGAATCTTTGTAGGGTTCTCAAACTTCCGGAGAGCTTTGCAGATACCGCTGTGTCCTATTATGAAAGTGTCTTCTACCTCCCATTGTGCCACTTTGCCAGAAAAGAGAAGGAGGCAATTATTGGGTGCTCCGTATACATAACCTGCAGGCAGCACAGCTGGCCTCTCACTGTTGCCACCATTTCTTCCTTGGTTTACTCCTCATATGAAGTCGTCACCAGCGTGTTCCTGGAACTGGTCCAAGCATTGAAGATGGATGTCCCATCCATGAGCCTTCAGGATCTGGCCAAAAGTCACTGCCAGAGTTTTCGGTTATTCCAAGATTGCTCGTCATCCCCAAAGAATTACACAGAGAGCCCAGATGAAGTATTGGAGCGGTCTTTTCAAATACTGGAGTTGGCCAGTGAGACATGGCTAGTCACTGGACGTCAACCTATTCCCATGATAACTGCAGCTTTCTATCTTTCTTGGCAGTCCCTCAAACCCGTCCAACGCCACTCATGCACTTTTTCTCAGTTTTGCAAGTTGTCAGAGATCAAAAAGCCTCCTCCTGCAGTATTGCGATTGAAAGAACTTAAAGAAATCTGCCTAAAGCTGTCTGCACAGCTACCCTGGCTGAAGATGCTCCACACAAATAAGAACAATGTGGTATATCACTTGGGTGACATTTTAAAACACAGGACTTATATTTTCAGGAAGGCTCTGGAAGAAGTGGAAATGTCCACCGCAAAGTCAGAAGAAAGCAAGTCTTCTGCTCTACAGCATCCAAGTGTAGCTTTCCTTCCGCCATGCATGACCAAGCCAAGGAAAAGATCACATGCCATTGCATTTCCCAATAATCTCCAAGATATTACTGGAGATGAGGATATTTCAGACAGTGAGATAGAGCAGTATCTGAGGACGCCAGCTGAGATCGCTTCTTTTCAGCAGGCACAGGCTCGAGCAGCATGTTCTTCATCAGTGATTTAAAGACTTTAAATTGTATATATCATTTAATTACATTTGTGCAACTTAATTTTTTTGCAATAAAGTCCTTTAGCATTATGGAGACTGATACTGGCTTTTTTTAAGTTATAGATGGAGTTTGTGCAAAAATATTTCTAAAGGTTCTATTGACATTAAATTCTCACAACCCATCCAATCCACAAAGGCAAAGATATCAAATTATAGATGCTCATAAATTGAGTTGTGTCCTGATGTGTGGTTTTGGATAAACCCTTAAAAAAAAGAGAAAAAAAAAGTTTGGTTCAGGTACCAAAACGATTCTCGACCCCATTCCGATGAATGGAGGGCCCAAACATCTGTTGTTTGCCACGCTGTCATGTGCATGACATCATGGCAAAAATTGCCTCTGACCATCGGTAATGACCTTACTGCCGATCAGAGAGCTGCAGTTCCCATATTGTCAGATGACTGCGTGAGCCAGCAGCTGTAACCGGCGGTAACAAGTGTACCTCCTGTCGCAGAGGCGTCGGCTTATGTGAGTGCTACTCTCATCAGCCTAATAACATCAGCCTAAATAACAGCAGGTGTGCTGATGGAACGATTTATCCCACAACCCCAAACAGCTGTTCAACACTTATCTCCCTCCTCCGCCCACCACTGCCCCCTCAGAGTTCCCTATTCGTTGCCGAGGACTTTGCCACGCACTTCTAAAATAAGATAGACCAAACAAGGCAAGTCTTTGTTGTCAAACCACCACAACCCCTTTGTATACCAGACCAATGCCCAAACCCCATAAACTCTCTCCAAAATCACTGAAGGGGACCTTGCTCATCTTCTCTCCAAATCACACCTCATCACTTGTGCACTTGACCCCATTCCATTCCACCTCCTCCCCAACCTCACCACCACACTAATCCCATCTCTAACCCATGTCTTCAACCTATCACTAACTTCTGGTACCTTCCCCACTGCTTTCAAACATGCCACAATCACACCTATCTTCAAAAAGCCATCCCTTGACCCAAGTGCTATGTCCAGCTATCGCCCCATATCTTTGCTCCCATTTACTTCCAAACTCCTTAAGCAGCAAGTCCATGCTGAACTTTCCTCTCACTTTGCATCTAACTCTCTCTTCGACAACCTACAATCTGGCTTTCTTCCACCACAATTCCACTGAGACTGCCCCGACCAAAATTACTAATGACTTACTTACAGCCAAAGCTAACAGAAAAGTCTCTATACTCCTCCTTCTAGACCTGTCCTCTGCCTTTGAAACAGTTGACCACTGCCTCCTACTACAGATCTTCTCTTCCTTTGGTGTCAAAGACCTTGCCCTATCTTAGATCTCCTCATACCTTACCAACCGCACATTTAGCGTTTCCTACTCTCATACTACCTCTTCATCTCGCCCCCTCTCTGTTGGTGTCCCTCAAGGCTCTGTCCTAGGGCCCTTACTCTTCTCAATCTATACACTCGGCTTGGGGCAACTCATAAGGTCCTATGGCTTCCAGTACCATCTATATGCTGATGACACTCAGATCTACCTCTCTGGCCCAGATGTCACCTCTCTGCTCTCCAGAATCCCAGAATGTCTATCAGCCATATACTCCTTCTTCTCTCATTTCCTCAAGATCAATGTGGATAAATCTGAACTAATTATCTTTCCTCCATCTCGCATATCTTCCCTACCTGATCCATCTATCAAAATAAATGAAAACACACTTTCCCCTGTTCCCAAAATCCACTGTCTCGGAGTTAAGGTACCTTCACACTGAACGATATCGCTAGCGATCCGTGACGTTGCAGCGTCCTGGCTAGCGATATAGTTCAGTTTGACAGGCAGCAGCGTTCAGGATCCTGCTGTGCCATCGTTGGTCGGTGCAGAAAGTCCAGAACTTTATTTCGTCGCTGGACTCCCTGCAGAAATCGCTGAATCGGCGTGTGTGACGCCGATTCAGCGATGTCTTCACTGGTAACCAGGGTAAACATCGGGTTACTAGTAACCCGATGTTTACCCTGGTTACCATCGTAAAAGTAAAACAAAACAAACACTACATACTTACCTTCCGCTGTCTGTCCCCGACGCTGTGCTTCTCTGCACTGGCTGTGAGCGCCGGCCAGCCGGAAAGCACAGCGGTGACGTCACCACTCTGCTTTCCGGCCGCTGTGCTCACAGTCCGTGCAGGAAAGCACAGCGCCGGAGACCGACAGCGGAAGGTAAGTATGTAGTGTTTGTTTTTTTTTTACTTTTACGATGGTAACCAGGGTAAACATCGGGTTACTAAGCGCGGCCCTGCGCTTAGTAACCCGATGTTTACCCTGGTTACCCGGGGACTTCGGCATCGTTGGTCGCTGGAGAGCTGTCTGTGTGACAGCTCTCCAGCGACGCTGCAGCAATCGGCATCGTTGTCTAGATCGCTGCAGCGTCGCTTAATGTGACGGTACCTTTAAATTTCCTGTTACACGTTAGAAAGCGGCTCCGCTCTTTACTGTCTTGAGTATTCATGCTGATCAGCCCCACATATGTCTGCACTTCTATATGGCATTTAGAGTATAAGAGTCTCATACATTTGATATCCATGGAAAAATACCGCACCATGTATTACCAGATAATAACAATACTCCTATTCTATTACTTCATGAGTCCCAAAGCAAAGCTTTGGTACAATATGCTGGTTAGTATAAAGGGGTTATATTTAAAAAATTAGTCTTCAATATCACGTTAATGCAATCTACACTAAAGAAGGAAAACTCATTCCCAAACGTGGGTTAAAAAATACATTTTTATTAATACGCAATATCAAAAATACATAATAATGTTCAAAATAATATAATAATATAACAATGTACTATAGGGGGAGCATACAGGGACAGAGATACAAGTGGGACACCTGGAAATAGCAGAGCAGCATGCAGACAACCACCTGAAAAAATAGACTGCTATCAAAGGGGTATGTTGTGTAAGTTTTTTTCTTTTAATATATAATATATTGTTGTGAATTCTGTGGCAGAGCTCCCTCCTGTGGTCACAAGTGGTAGTTCGGCTGATTCTCTCTGTGAGCTTCCGTTGGTGGAGGAAAGTGGTACTGCGGCTTCTGAGCTTCCTTCCTCAGGTGCGTGGTGAAGTCGTTAGGTGCTGCTCTATTTAACTCCACCTAGTGCTTTGATCCTGGCCTCCAGCCAATGTTCTACTATTGGACCTGCTTCCTCCTGGATCGTTCCTGTGGCCTGCTGCTCTGCATAGCTAAGTTCTGCTTTGCTATTTTGTTTGCTGTTTTTTTCTGTCCAGCTTGTCTATTTGTTTTTTTCTGCTTGCTGGAAGCTCTGGGACGCAGAGGGTGTACCTCTGTGCCGTTAGTTCGGTACGGAGGGTCTTTTTGCCCCCTTTGCGTGGTTTTTGTAGGGTTTTGTGTTGACCGCAAAGTTACCTTTCCTATCCTCGCTCTGTTCAGAAAGTCGGGCCTCACTTTGCTAAATCTATTTCATCTCTACGTTTGTCTTTTCATCTTAACTCACAGTCATTATATGTGGGGGCTGCCTTTTCCTTTGGGGTATTTCTCTGAGGCAAGGTAGGCTTATTTTCTATCTTCAGGCTAGCTAGTTTCTCAGGCTGTGCCGAGTTGCATAGGGAGCGTTAGGCGCAATCCACGGCTGCCTCTAGTGGTGTTGGAGAGGATTAGGGATTGCGGTCAGCAGAGTTCCCACGTCTCAGAGCTCGTTCTATGTTTTTGGGTTATTGTCAGGTCACTGTATGTGCTCTGACCTCTATGTCCATTGTGGTACTGAATTACCTTATCATAACAGTACTGGAGGCCTAAAGTACTAATGATTCTCAATAGAGGGAAAAAAGAAGTTCTGAGACCATTTTTTTTTCTCTGCACTGTGTTTTGCCTTTTTTTTTCCCCTAGACATTTGGGTGGTTCAGGACACAGGTGTAGCGATGGACATTAAAGGTCTGTCTTCATGTGTGGATCAGCTCACGGCAAGAGTACAAAATATTCAAGACTTTGTGGTAAAGAATTCTATGTTAGAACCGAGAATTCCTATTCCTGATTTGTTTTTTGGAGATAGAACTAAATTTCTGAGTTTCAAAAATAATTGTAAACTATTTCTGGCTTTGAAACCTCGCTCCTCTGGTGACCCAGTTCAACAAGTTAGGATCATTATTTCTTTTTTACGTGGCGATCCTCAGGACTGGGCATTTTCTCTTGCGTCAGGAGATCCTGCATTAAGTGATATCGATGCGTTTTTCCTGGCGCTAGGATTGCTGTACGATGAGCCTAATTCAGTGGATCAGGCAGAGAAGAATTTGCTGGCTCTGTGTCAGGGTCAGGATGAGATAGAGGTATATTGTCAGAAATTTAGAAAGTGGTCCGTACTCACTCAGTGGAATGAAGCTATTTTCAGAAAAGGTCTCTCTGAAGCCCTTAAGGATGTCATGGTGGGATTTCCTATGCCTGCTGGTCTGAATGAGTCTGTCTTTGGCCATTCAGATCGGTCGACGCTTGCGTGAGCGTAAATCTGTGCACCATTTGGCGGTATTACCTGAGCTTAAACCTGAGCCTATGCAGTGCGATAGGACTTTGACCAGAGTTGAACGGCAAGAACACAGACGTCTGAATGGGCTGTGTTTCTACTGTGGTGATTCCACTCATGCTATCTCTGATTGTCCTAAGCGCACTAAGCGGTTCGCTAGGTCTGCCACCATTGGTACGGTACAGTCAAAATTTCTTCTGTCCGTTACCTTGATCTGCTATTTGTCATCGTATTCTGTCATGGCATTTGTGGATTCAGGCGCTGCCCTGAATTTGATGGACTTGGAGTATGCTAGGCGTTGTGGGTTTTTCTTGGAGCCCTTGCAGTGTCCTATTCCATTGAGAGGAATTGATGCTATGCCTTTGGCCAAGAATAAGCCTCAGTACTGGACCCAGCTGACCATGTGCATGGCTCCTGCACATCAGGAGGTTATTCGCTTTCTGGTGTTGCATAATCTGCATGATGTGGTTGTGTTGGGGTTGCCATGGCTACAAGTCCATAATCCAGTATTAGATTGGAAATCCATGTCTGTGTCCAGCTGGGGATGTCAGGTGGTACATGGTGATGTCCCATTTCTGACTATTTCGTCATCCACCCCTTCTGAGGTTCCAGAGTTCTTGTGTGATTCCCGGGATGTATTTGATGAGCCCAAGTCCGATACCCTACCTCCGCATAGGGATTGTGATTGTGCTATCGATTTGATTCCTGGTAGTAAATTCCCAAAAGGTCGACTGTTTAATTTATCTGTGCCTGAGCACGCCGCTATGCGGAGTTATGTGAAGGAGTCCTTGGAGAAGGGGCATATTCGCTCGTCATCGTCGCCATTAGGAGCAGGGTTCTTTTTTGTAGCCAAGAAGGATGGTTCACTGAGACCTTGTATAGATTACCGCCTTCTAAATAAGATCACGGTTAAATTTCAGTACCCCTTGCCGTTGTTATCTGATTTGTTTGCTCGGATTAAGGGGGCTAGTTGGTTCACCAAGATAGATCTTCGTGGTGCGTATAATCTTGTGCGTATTAAGCGAGGCGATGAATGGAAAACTGCATTTAATACGCCTGAGGGCCATTTTGAGTATCTAGTAATGCCATTCGGACTTGCCAATGCTCCATCAGTGTTTCAGTCCTTTATGCATGACATCTTCCGAGAGTACCTGGATAAATTCCTGATTGTGTACTTGGATGACATTTTGATCTTCTCGGATGATTGGGAGTCTCATGTGAAGCAGGTCAGAACGGTGTTTCAGGTCCTGCGTGCTAATTCTTTGTTTGTGAAGGGATCAAAGTGTCTCTTTGGTGTTCAGAAGGTTTCATTTTTGGGGTTCATCTTTTCCCGTTCTACTATCGAGATGGACCCTGTTAAGGTCCAAGCCATCCATGATTGGACTCAGCCGACATCTCTGAAAAGTCTGCAAAAGTTCCTGGGCTTTGCTCATTTTTATCGTCACTTCATCTGCAATTTTTCTAGTATTGCTAAACCATTGACCGATTTGACCAAGAAGGGTGCTGATGTGGTCAATTGGTCTTCTGCTGCTGTGGAAGCTTTTCAAGAGTTGAAGCGTCGTTTTTCTTCTGCACCTGTGTTGTGTCAACCAGATGTTTCGCTTCCGTTCCAGGTCGAGGTTGATGCTTCTGAGATTGGAGCAGGGGCTGTTTTGTCGCAGAGAAGTTCTGATTGCTCAGTGATGAAACCATGCGCCTTCTTTTCCAGGAAGTTTTCGCCTGCTGAGCGAAATTATGATGTGGGCAATCGAGAGTTGCTGGCCATGAAGTGGGCATTCGAGGAGTGGCGTCATTGGCTTGAAGGAGCTAAGCATCGCGTGGTGGTCTTGACTGACCATAAGAACTTGACTTATCTCAAGTCCGCCAAGCGGTTGAGTCCTAGACAGGCTCATTGGTCGCTGTTTTTTGCCCGTTTTGACTTTGTGATTTCGTACCTTCCGGGCTCTAAAAATGTGAAGGCGGATGCTCTGTCTAGGAGTTTTGTGCCCGACTCTCCGGGTTTATCTGAGCCGGCGGGTATCCTCAAAGAGGGAGTAATTGTGTCTGCCATCTCCCCTGATTTGCGGTGGGTGCTGCAAAAATTTCAGGCTAATAAACCTGATCATTGCCCAGCGGAGAAACTGTTTGTCCCTGATAGGTGGACGAATAAAGTTATCTCTGAGGTTCATTGTTCGGTGTTGGCTGGTCATCCTGGAATCTTTGGTACCAGAGTGTTAGTGGCTAGATCCTTTTGGTGGCCATCTCTGTCGCGGGATGTGCGTACTTTTGTGCAGTCCTGTGGGATTTGTGCTCGGGCTAAGCCCTGCTGTTCTCGTGCCAGTGGGTTGCTTTTGCCCTTGCCGGTCCCGAAGAGGCCTTGGACACATTTCTCTATGGATTTTATTTCAGATCTTCCCATCTCTCAAAAGATGTCAGTCATTTGGGTGGTCTGTGATCGCTTCTCTAAGATGGTCCATTTGGTACCCTTGTCTAAATTACCTTCCTCCTCCGATTTGGTGCCATTGTTCTTCCAGCATGTGGTTCGTTTACATGGCATTCCAGAGAATATCGTTTCTGACAGAGGTTCCCAGTTTGTTTCGAGGTTTTGGCGAGCCTTTTGTGGTAGGATGGGCATTGACTTGTCTTTTTCCTCGGCTTTCCATCCTCAGACTAATGGCCAGACCGAACGAACCAATCAGACCTTGGAAACATATCTGAGATGCTTTGTTTCTGCTGATCAGGATGACTGGGTGTCCTTTTTGCCTTTGGCTGAGTTCGCCCTTAATAATCGGGCCAGCTCGGCTACCTTGGTTTCGCCGTTTTTCTGCAACTCTGGGTTCCATCCTCGTTTCTCTTCAGGGCAGGTTGCGTCTTCGGACTGTCCTGGTGTGGATACTGTGGTGGACAGGTTGCAGCAGATTTGGACTCATGTAGTGGACAATTTGACCTTGTCCCAGGAGAAGGCTCAACGTTTCGCTAATCGCAGACGCTGTGTGGGTCCCCGACTTCGTGTTGGGGATTTGGTTTGGTTATCTTCTCGTCATATTCCTATGAAGGTTTCCTCTCCTAAGTTTAAACCTCGATTCATTGGTCCGTATAGGATTTCTGAGGTTCTTAATCCTGTGTCTTTTCGTCTGACCCTTCCAGATTCTTTTTCCATACATAACGTATTCCATAGGTCATTGTTGCGGAGATACGTGGCACCTATGGTTCCATCTGTTGATCCTCCTGCCCCGGTTTTGGTGGAGGGGGAGTTGGAGTATATTGTGGAGAAGATTTTGGATTCTCGTGTTTCAAGACGGAAACTCCAGTATCTGGTTAAGTGGAAGGGTTATGCTCAGGAAGATAATTCCTGGGTCTTTGCCTCTGATGTCCATGCTCCCGATCTTGTTCGTGCCTTTCATATGGCTCATCCTGGTCGTCCTGGGGGCTCTGGTGAGGGTTTGGTGACCCCTCCTCAAGGGGGGGGTACTGTTGTGAATTCTGTGGCAGAGCTCCCTCCTGTGGTTACAAGTGGTACTTCGGCTGATTCTCTCTGTGAGCTTCCGTTGGTGGAGGAAAGTGGTACTGCGGCTTCTGAGTTTCCTTCCTCAGGTGATGTGGTGAAGTCGTTAGGTGCTGCTCTATTTAACTCCACCTAGTGCTTTGATCCTGGCCTCCAGCCAATGTTCTAGTATTGGACCTGCTTCCTCCTGGATCGTTCCTGTGGCCTGCTGCTCTGCATAGCTAAGTTCTGCTTTGCTATTTTGTTTGCTGTTTTTTTCTGTCCAGCTTGTCTATTTGTTTTTTTCTGCTTGCTGGAAGCTCTGGGACGCAGAGGGTGTACCTCCGTGTCGTTAGTTCGGTACGGAGGGTCTTTTTGCCCCCTTTGCGTGGTTTTTGTAGGGTTTTGTGTTGACCGCAAAGTTACCTTTCCTATCCTCGCTCTGTTCAGAAAGTTGGGCCTCACTTTGCTAAATCTATTTCATCTCTACGTTTGTCTTTTCATCTTAACTCACAGTCATTATATGTGGGGGCTGCCTTTTCCTTTGGGGTATTTCTCTGAGGCAAGGTAGGCTTATTTTCTATCTTCAGGATAGCTAGTATCTCAGGCTGTGCCGAGTTGCATAGGGAGCGTTAGGCGCAATCCACGGCTGCCTCTAGTGTTGTTGGAGAGGATTAGGGATTGCGGTCAGCAGAGTTCCCACGTCTCAGAGCTCGTTCTATGTTTTTGGGTTATTGTCAGGTCACTGTATGTGCTCTGACCTCTATGTCCATTGTGGTACTGAATTACCTTATCATAACAATATATCATATAAGTGCTATTAAACCTAAAGTGCTACTGCAATATATATATATATATATATATATATATATATATATACAGTGGGGCAAAAAAGTATTTAGTCAGTCAGCAATAGTGCAAGTTCCACCACTTAAAAAGATGAGAGGCGTCTGTAATTTACATCATAGGTAGACCTCAACTATGGGAGACAAACTGAGAAAAAAAAATCCAGAAAATCACATTGTCTGTTTTTTTTAACATTTTATTTGCATATTATGGTGGAAAATAAGTATTTGGTCAGAAACAAAATTTCATCTCAATACTCTGTAATATATCCTTTGTTGGCAATGACAGAGGTCAAACGTTTTCTGTAAGTCTTCACAAGGTTGCCACACACTGTTGTTGGTATGTTGGCCCATTCCTCCATGCAGATCTCCTCTAGAGCAGTGATGTTTTTGGCTTTTCGCTTGGCAACACGGACTTTCAACTCCCTCCAAAGGTTTTCTATAGGGTTGAGATCTGGAGACTGGCTAGGCCACTCCAGGACCTTGAAATGCTTCTTACGAAGCCACTCCTTCGTTGCCCTGGCGGTGTGCTTTGGATCATTGTCATGTTGAAAGACCCAGCCACGTTTCATCTTCAATGCCCTGGCTGATGGAAGGAGGTTTGCACTCAAAATCTCACGATACATGGCCCCATTCATTCTTTCATGCACCCGGATCAGTCGTCCTGGCCCCTTTGCAGAGAAACAGCCCCAAAGCATGATGTTTCCACCACCATGCTTTACAGTAGGTATGGTGTTTGATGGATGCAACTCAGTATTCTTTTTCCTCCAAACACGACAAGTTGTGTTTCTAACAAACAGTTCCAGTTTGGTTTCATCAGACCATAGGACATTCTCCCAAAACTCCTCTGGATCATCCAAATGTTCTCTAGCAAACTTCAGACGGGCCCGGACATGTACTGGCTTAAGCAGTGGGACACGTCTGGCACTGCAGGATCTGAGTCCATGGTGGCGTAGTGTGTTACTTATGGTAGGCCTTGTTGCATTGGTCCCAGCTCTCTGCAGTTCATTCACTAGGTCCCCCCGTGTGGTTCTGGGATTTTTGCTCACCGTTCTTGTGATCATTCTGACCCCACGGGGTGGGATTTTGCGTGGAGCCCCAGATCGAGGGAGATTATCAGTGGTCTTGTATGTCTTCCATTTTCTAAATATTGCTCCCACTGTTGATTTCTTCACTCCAAGCTGGTTGGCTATTGCAGATTCAGTCTTCCCAGCCTGGTGCAGGGCTACAATTTTGTTTCTGGTGTCCTTTGACAGCTCTTTGGTCTTCACCATAGTGGAGTTTGGAGTCAGACTGTTTGAGGGTGTGCACAGGTGTCTTTTTATACTGATAACAAGTTTAAACAGGTGCCATTACTACAGGTAATGAGTGGAGGAAAGAGGAGACTCTTAAAGAAGAAGTTACAGGTCTGTGAGAGCCAGAAATCTTGATTGTTTGTTTCTGACCAAATACTTATTTTCCACCATAATATGCAAAAAAAATGATAAAAAAACAGACAATGTGATTTTGTGGATTTTTTTTTCTCAGTTTGTCTCCCGTAGTTGAGGTCTACCTATGATGTAAATTACAGACGCCTCTCATCTTTTTAAGTGGTGGAACTTGCACTATTGCTGACTGACTAAATACTTTTTTGCCCCACTGTATATATATATATATATAATATATATATAGAGAGAGAAAAATCACAGCAGCCCATGTATATGAATCGGCCATGTGAAAACACAAACAAAAATACATTTCTCAAAAAATTTTTTTTTTTCATAAAACTTACAGTAAAAATGAAATGGAGATTCTTAGCGCATAAATTGGCCAATTCATGTATGCCCATCAACCACGGCAAGGTGATCTCCCCCTGATGGGTCCTACTCTACCATAGATGCCACTCTTGGGCCACCAGTCTACAACTCTGGACAAAACATGTCACTCTGGGCTAAGCCTACAATATATAATCAGGTAGACTTGATTATCGCCACCTGCAAGGTCAATGGGAGAAGTGCAATATAAGCCTGGATGCTGCCACATCCATACAAATAGAGGAAAAAAACCCAATCAGCACTCCCTATGTGAACACGTGCAAACTGCAACATACAGAGAGAAAAAAATCACAGCAGCACATGTATATGAATCGGCCATGTGAAAACACAAACAAATATACATTTCTCAAATATTTTTTCATAAAAATGATTTTTTTCTCTCTGTATGTTGCAGTTTGCAGCTTGCACGTGTTCACATAGGGAGTGCTGATTGGTATATATATATATATATATATATATATATATATATATATATATATATATATATATATATATATTGTAACAAAAAATACATTTAAATATACAAGACTCACAGCATATCCCTTTGCAATGGCAAAACAAAGATATATACTGTGTATATATATATATATATATATATATATATATATATATATATATATATATATATATATATATAAAGTGCAATTTTACATGTTCCAGGTCCTGTGGATGTTGTCAAAATATGAATAATACAAGACAGCAAGTCAAATTAAGCACTGCATATTTACCTCTAGATTTACCCCACCACACCCGACGTTCGTTTAGCTCTGAACAGCGATGGCGCAGAGCTCCACGGACCGCGGTTCTCAGCGCTCTTCCATTGCAACTTTGTTGCCTCTACCCCATGCGCTTTATGTGCCACACTGTACCAAGCAGCTGTTCAGCTTATGCCCATTATAGCAGGCTCAGTGCCCTGATGCACCTTTGCGTATAAGGTCATTCCTTCACATCCAGCTCTCATGTTTAGGATTGATCTCATGAAGGTCCCATGTCGGACCGAAAAGTTCATAACATTTTTTTGGGATTTCATAATAAAAGGAACCTTCGCTTTTCAAGTACAGAGTGCCAAGTTTGATACATTTCATATTGGGCTTCATGTCAGTGGTAAATTTAGGTCGATAATTTTTGCATTTATTTGTGAAAAAAGAAATTTGGTGAAAATTTTGCAATTTTCAAATTTTGAATTGTTGTTCTGTTAAACTAGAAAGTTATGTGACACAAATTAGTTAATAAATAACCTTTTCCACATGTCTACTTTACATCAACACAATTTTGGAAACATTTTTTTGCTAGGAAGTTATAAGGGTTAAAATTTGACCACCGATTTCTTATTTTTACAACAAAATTTACAAAATCATTTTTTTAGGGACCACCTCACATTTGAAGTCAGTTTGAGGGGTCTATATGGCTGAAAATACCAAAAGTGACACCAGTCTAAAAACTGCACCCCTCAAGGTGCTCAAAACTACATTCAAGAAGTTTATTAACCCTTCAGGTGTTTCACAGCAGCAGAAGCAACATGGAAGGAAAAAATGAACATTTAACTTTTTAGTCCCAAAAATGATGTTTTAGCAACAATTTTTTAATTTTACCAAGGGTAAAAGGAGAAACTGGGATGTGAAAGTTGTTGTCCAATTTGTCCTGGGTACACCGATACCTCACATGTAGGGGTAAACCACTGCTTGGGCACACGGCAAGGCTCGGAGGGAAGGAGCGCCATTTGACTTTTTGAATGAAAAATTAGCTCGCATCGTTAGCGGCCACCATGTTGCGTTTGGAGAGCCCCTGTGTGCCTAAACATTGGAGCTCCCCCACAAGTGACCCCATTTTGGAAACCAGACCCCCCAAGGAACTTATCTTGATGCATAGTGAGCACTTTAAACCCTCAGGTGCTTCACAAATGGATGCGTAAAAATGAAAAAGTACTTTTTTTTTTCTTTTCACAAAAATTCTTTTAGCCTCAATTTTTTCATTTTCACATGGGCAACAGGATAAAATGGATCCAAAAATTGGTTGGGCAATGTCTCCTGAGTACACCAATACCTCACATGTGGGAAAACTACTGTTAAGGCGCACAGCGGGGCTCGGAAGGGAAGGAGCGCCATTTGACTTTTTGAATTGGCTCCAATCGTTAGCGGACACCATGTCACGTTTGGAGAACTCCTGTGTGCCTAAACATTGGAGCTCCCCCACAAGTGACCCCATTTGGAAACTAGACCCCCCAGGGAACTTATCTAGATGTGTGGTGAGCACTTTGAAGCCCCAAGTGCTTCACAGACGTTTAGGACACAGAGCCATGAAAAGAAAATCATTTTTCTTTCCTCAAAATTTTTTTTAGCCCACAATTTTTATTTTCACAAAGGTAACAGGAGAAATTGGACCCCAGAAGTTCTCTAGTTTGTCCTGAGTATACTGGTACCCCATATGTGGGGGTAAACTATTGTTTGGGCACGCGTTGGGGCTCAGAAGGGAGGGAGCACCATTTGACTTTTTGAACGCAAGATTTGCTGGAATCAATAGTGGCGCCATGTTGCATTTGGACACCCACTGATGTGCCTAAACAGTGGAAACCCCAAAACACCCCAAACCACAACCCTAACCCCAACACACCCCTAACCACAACCCTAACCCCAACATACCCCTATCCCTAATCCCAACCCTAACTATAGCCCTAACCACAAGTCTAACCCTAACCCCACCACAGCCCTAACCCTAATTTTAACCCTAATTCTAACCCTAATTCCAACCCTAAGTCTAATTCCAACCTTAACCCTAAGGCTATGTGCCCACGTTGCGGATTTGTGTGCGGATTTTTCGGCACCATTTTTGAAAAATCTGCCACGGATTTCCAGTGTTTTTTGTGCAGATTTCACCAGTGGATTCCTAAACAGGAACAGGTGTAAAACGCTGCGTAATCCGCACAAAGAATTGATATACTGTGGAAAATACCGAGCGATATTTTCCGCACCATTAGCACTGCGGATTTGGTTTTCCATAGGTTTACATGATACTGTAAACATGATGGAAAATTGCTACGAATCCGCAGTGGCCAATCCGCTGCGTATCCGTAGCCAAATCCACCCTGTGTGCACATAGCCTAATTCTAACCCTAACCCTAATTGCAACCCTAACCCTAGTGGAAAAATAAAAATAAATATATTTTCTTTTATTTTATTATGTTCCCTACCTATAGGCGTGATAAAGGGAGGGTTTATTTACTATTTTTTTATTTTGATCACTGTGATAAGTTCTAGCACAGTGAGCAAAATGTACCTGGAATGAATCTGCCGGCTGGTAGATTCAGCAGGGGCACTGCACATCTGCCCACCATTTTGGAAGATGGCGGCACCCATAGGAAAAGAAAGAGGGACACCGGGACTCGGTAAGTATGAGGGGTGGGATTGGGCAGCAGGGGGACAAAGGGGAGGATCGGGCGGAGGGGAGAGGAGGGCATGGAGGACAGGATGGAGGGGTAGGAAACACTGGCGGCGGCTGCAGATCGCCGCCGTCAGTCGGTGGCGGGGTCAGATCGGGGTATTTAGCCGTGGCTGATGATATTGCAGCATCGGCCATGGCTGGATTGTAATATTTCACCAATTTTCATTGGTGAAATGTTATGATTGCTCTGATTGGCTTTCACTTTCAACAGCCATTCAGAGATATCGAACCCACGGGGGGCGAAGCCACCCCCCCCGGGCTCAAGTACCACTCCCCCCATTCCCTTCAGGTCGGGTGAAATTTCAGTTAACCCTTTCATGCAATCTGCAGGAACGTGATCCTGCCATGACGCCACATAGGCATCACAGGTCGAATTGGCACCAACTTTCATGACGCCTACGTGGCGTCACAGGTAGGGAAGGGGTTAATGCTGAATGATCCTAGGACTGGAGATGGACAAAACTTATTTAAATGGAATTAAATTGTCCCTGAATTTAAAAAAGAGAATGTATTCTCAAGAATACTGATTTATTTGTAATGTGCTCTGAACTTTGCATGTAGAGAGCCAGCCAAAAGTAAAAAGATCAGCAAAAAAATCTAATTCTCACATAACCAGACACCTCCACTGATTGCTTACCACCATAGTCTAATCTACACTGGAATCATAGGTAGATATAGAGTTAAAGCAAGAAATAATGTTGGGTTATCCCAATGGATTCTCATTTTGGAAATAAACAATTTTTTTTCATATTGCCATAGACACATTCATTACACAAAATTTTAATATAGAACAAAAAGCAACACACATCAGCTTTGTAACACATTCCCCCCAAAAGAAATTCTAATTTCTGACAATAAGTACTTAATTTTTAAAATAAGAATATAAATTTTAAATAAAGAAATATAATGTATACAAAAACATAAAACCTATAATAAACTTTTTTTAAACTGAAGTGAATACTGTAGAAATCTTTTGCGGGAATATTTGGAATTCTTTTTATTTCTTTTCAGTTCTTGACATATCCTTAAACATCATAGTGGATGGTTCTAATCTGTTGCACATCTTTTGTTTCTGGTTTCTTAGGTCTTAAGGTACCGTCACACTCAGCAACTTTACAATAAGAACGACAACGATCCGTGACGTTGCAGCGTCCTGGATAGCGATCTGGTTGTGTTTGACACGCAGCAGTGATCAGGATCCCGCTGTGCCATCGCTGGTCGGAGCTAGAAGTCCAGAACTTTATTTGGTCGTCAGGTCGGCGTGTATCGTCATGTTTGACATCAAAAGCAACGATGCCAGCAATGTTTTACATGGAGCTAACAACCAGCGAGAACGATAAGTGAGTCGCCGTTACGTCACTGGATCGCTCCTGCATCGTTCTGGAGTTACTGTGTTTGACGTCTCTACAGCGACCTAAACAGTGACGCTCCAGCAATCGGCTCGTTGTCTAGATCGCTGCAGCGTCGCTGAGTGTGACGGTACCTTTAATTTGTTGCTTCTGAAGGACAGTTAATCATTGTTTTTGCTTCCTTTTCAATATAAACAAACAGTTTAATATTTTGTGGCAAAAGTCTAGAACTTTTCTTTACTCCCTCCATTTACTGAAGGTCAGTTGCACAAATCCAATGACCTTCTTGTGTCTCATGCACTTGTGAATTTCTCTTCTGATGAATACAAAGGGGAAAAGCCCATAAGCATAAGAATCATAAATATACAGGTATGAAGCAATGTGACTTGTACAAGAGATGATGCATTCTAATCCGATTTACTTATTAGAGCTTTAAAAGAGACATTCCATTTTCATATCTCAATATGTAATTGGTGTAAAAATATTTTCAAATATCTCCAATTAGAACTGTAGGATAATTCTTATGAGTTGCTATGTCGCATACCCCATGTGCTAGTTATCATAACCAATGATACCTAAGCTACTGCACTGGTCGTAACAATAGATACCTAATCTACTGCAATGCCCAATATTTGTTCAGCAGCATAGTGATTCAGAGGCACTATACCAGATTTCTGATTAGTTTTTTGCTGTTATTGTTATTATTGGGATAAGGTGCTGGAGATGGTAATAACCCTTTAACTTAATTTTACATTTTATTATAATCTTGGTGATTATTAATACTTGTGCCTTATTACATTTTCTTCTAATATGTTCATTGATTTTCTCGTATAGATAAGTAATCAATTTTTATATTAAATGGGGGGCATATCAAATGTGGGATTTAATAAGTTTCATTACCATATTAGCTTAAAATTAACAATTGCCTACTTTCTATAATTAACATTAATGATTCCTTTTAACAAGCGTCAGATTTACAAGGATCACTCATCAGCATGAAACGGCGAACTAGTCTGAACTGGTGCATAACCAAAAGCAACTTGCATAGCAAATAGATGAATGGCTGCACTCAATTGTACTAAAGCAAGGGAATGTGTGATACATGAAATGTGAATAGCATAATGGCTTGTGAAATCTATGAAAAAACACATGAGATGCTTAGCACAAAATTTGGCCAAAAAATGTGAGCCCATCCACCAAGTTGTTTTTGGTTATGCACCAGTTCAGACTAGTTCGCTGTTCAGTCAGTTTACCATTACTTGCTATGTACTATTTTTTTCTGACTTGAATGGCCGCCCGTCACCATGCTGTGATTTTAATTACATCCAAACACAGTTGGTTCCAACCTTCCTATAAATGCAGGCTTTACCATGATATTAGCCAGAGATAAGTGTTCACACTAGGCAGTCAGGTCAGGGACCCATCTGATCCATAAGATTACCTTGACGTTGGTGGATGGGCTCACATTTTTTGGCCATATTTTGTGCTAAGCTTCTCATGAGTTTTTTCATAAATTTCACAAGCCATTATGCTATTCACATTTCATGTATCATGCATTCCCTTGCTTTAGTACAATTGAGTGCAGCCATTCATCTCTTTGCTATGTAAGTTGCTTTTGGTTATGCACCAGTTCAGACTAGTTCGCTGTTCAGTCAGTTTACCATTACTTGCTAAATTTCCTTCTAAGATATTAATTGCTTGTATTCTTATATAGATAACGAATCCTTGTTTTGATTAAATGATGGGGGAGACATGTCAAATGTAGACATTGGTAAGGTGCATTACTATTTTTAGCTCAAAGTTACCAATTGCCTACCAGAATGACTCGGCTTCCAAGCATCAGACTTTCAAGAATGGAATATGTTATCTTGTTCTTTAAACTAACGTGTGCACTGAACAGTTTACACTACTGTCTATAATTCATTCAGGAATGAATGAAAAAACATAAGTGATGTGCATCTCAACCCCAATTAAGCCACAAACGCAGTTGAGTCCTACTTTCTGTTAGGTGCTACTTTAATTTGCCCTATTACATACATATTTCCCTATTAGACCTGTATCAGTGTAGATCAACCACAGATTTTCATGTTGCTTAATATGGGCAGCACAGTGGCGCAGTCGTTAGCACCATAGCCCACCAAGGACAACATCTGCAAAGAGTTTGTATGTTCTCCCATGTTTGCGTGGGTTTCCTCCGGGTTCTCTGGTTTCCTCCCACACTCCAAAGACATACTAATAGTGAATCTAGATTGTGAGCCCCAATGGGGACAATGATGATAATGTGTTCAAACTGTAAAGCGCTGCGGAATGTTAGTGCTATATAAAAATAATAATAATAATTATTATTATAATCCTATTAAAGAGATTCATCTGGTCTCATTTTTTTCCAGTCTGATTAAGGCCAAAAACAATGTTAATTTTATATTGTTTTAATTTAATCATGTTGCAATTATCATCCCTGGTTTACTAAAAGTCCCCAACAGTATTAAGTTTTAACCTTGCAGGACGTAGAACACACTAGCAATCCATGTATTAATTTTTTCAGCTTATTTTATTGTTGCATAAATAATCATGATTGCTGCTCTTTAAAAAAAAAAAAAAAAAAAACCCGCAAGCTTAAGAAATCGCTTTTTTGGATGATGGTCTGGGAATGTCTGATTTATTATCTTCGCTTTCATTTTGTTCCACACTATTGGGTTGCAGGCTTGCATTTGCCTCCTCTGTGTTCAAGTCATAACACCTGAGGTCTTATGTGTGGAGTTTGGTGGTTAGGACAATAATGGACCTGATGGTAAAGAGCACACAAAATGACCTGATAGTTATCAGTAATATAGGACGAGCTCTGAGACGTGGGAACTCTGCTGACCGCAATCCCTAAACCTATCAAACCACACTAGAGGTAGCCGTGGATTGCGCCTAACGCTCCCTATGCAACTCGGCACAGCCTGAGAAACTAGCTAGCCCTGAAGTAAGAAATAAAAGCCTACCTTGCCTCAGAGAAATTCCCCAAAGGAAAAGGCAGCCCCCCACATATAATGACTGTGAGTAAAGATGAAAATACAAACACAGAGATGAAATAGATTTAGCAAAGTGAGGCCCGACTTACTGAACAGACTGAGGATAGGAAAGGTCACTTTGCGGTCAGCACAAAAATACTACAAAAAGACCACGCAGAGGACGCAAAAAGATCCTCCGCACAGACTCACGGTGCGGAGGTGCTCCCTCTGCGTCCCAGAACTTCCAGCAAGCAAAAAACAAACAAAATAGCAAGCTAGACAGAAAAATATCAAAATAAAGAAACACAAGCAAAAACTTAGCTTATGCAGGGAAGACAGGTCACAAGAACGATCCAGGAGTGAACAAGACCAATACTGGAACATTGACTGGAGGCATGGAGGAGAGATCTAGGTGGAGTTAAATAGAGCAGCAGCTAATGAATTAACCTCGTCACCTGTGGAAGGAACCTCAGAAGCCGCAGCCCCACTCACATCCACCAGAGGAAGCCTATTGACAGAACCAGCCGAAGTTCCATTCATGACCACAGGAGGGAGCTCGACAACAGAATTCACAACACTCAGGAGTGCACATGGATGTCAGACATACTGTATGTACCATCCTACAAAACTTTGAGGACTACACCAAGATGGTGAGCAGCAATGACACCATAATTAGTGTCACCATCCCACTTCTCAGCATTCTGAAAACCTCTCTGCTCACAATTAGAGGATGCATTACAGCAAGGAACCAAACAGGGCTATTACTCAGCCCAGCCTCATGTCTTCCCAACGTGGAATGGTAGGCAATGAGGAGGAACAGGAGCTACTTTCATGCGCTATAGACTGAACAGACTGTATGATAGCTGTGTTTGTAGTACAGTGTGGATGGCCTGAGGACAGGGAGGAGGAGGATGAGGAGGAGGACAGCCTGGTCAGTTGTCCTGTTGATGAGGACACGGAAATCTTGCCTGTTAGCAGTCTGGCATGCATGTCTGACTTTATGTTGCGCTGCATTTCAAAAAATTTTGGTGACACTCATTACTGATTGGTGACACTTCTAGACCCACACTATAAGGAGAACTTTCAATCTCTTCTTCCAGAGGCAGACAGGTATACTGAAATCTTGCAGTACCAGAGGGCCCTTGTAGCTTATTTACTTAGAAAATTCCCATGTAAGAATGCTGGCAGCAGATGTCAGTTTGTTGTACAAGCAAGGAGTCCAAGCAAGTGTTAAAGAAATGGTTAATCTTCATTTTGTTAAATATCAGAAAAATAGCAGAAAAACAAAGTATTGCACGAGGTTATCATCTGAGTAACATTTCCCGAATATCATACATAACAATGGTCAATAATTCCCAGAAGATGTCAAGGACAAATGGCTGTTGTTGTCCAGACTCTGAATTTGTCTGAAAACACCCAAAAATGCTGAATTTCAGCCAGCATCTCCTAAAAACCACAGACATGTGCAAAGACTCCCTGCATTCTTTCACCTAATCTAGCTTGTATCCCAGGATGTATATGACAACCCATTGTGTAAGACATGCATATGTGCCAACTTATTATGTAATGTTGTTTTTCCCATTTTGGGGTATAAAAGATGGGCTCACTGAAAATAAAGGCGGATTCGTTATTATCTTGGAAAGACAACATGTCTGTCTCTCTTAGTTCTTCCCAATTCTAGGTGCCTATGAATAGAGATACCTGAGGTTGGTTCGAGTGAGAGAAAATCTCGCCTTCAACACAAGAGACAGAAGTATAATGCAGGTCAGGTAGGGGAACAATGGCAAAGTTCTGGGACAGTTTTCTTAGACCCTCCCGTGCTGGCGCAGAGGCAAGGGGTGCTGTCACAAGAAGAGCAATGTTTGGGAAGATGCTAAAGGAGTACCTTGCAGATCGTACAAATGTCCTCCGTGATTCCTCTGTGCCTTTTAATTATTGGGCATGCAAGCTGGACATGTATTTTTTTACCACTCAGCGGAGGGCACCATCACCCAAATCATACCATATATAAGGAGGGTATCAACCTACAGTATGTCTAAATTTAACCAATACAACACCAAAAAAAAGGAGACATACAAAAGCAGGGATACCCATAATATAACAATTTTTATTGCACTAATTCACACTGAACCACAAAAATACTCATAAAATTAAAAAAAAAAAAAAAAATTTACAGAAATAATATACAACATCAGGAACTGCAATATTGGCTAAAGTATTTGAGAGAGGTATACAAATACATGTGGGATGCAGCAAAAAAACTCTATACCAAAAACATCAGAGGTTGGCACTAAATATAGAACTAGCAGCATTTAATATATACCTACAATATTCATGTTAGAGACTGTATAGCTCAAAAAAGGTACCTCACAGTTGAATAAGAGAGCGTATTCATCCATCAATGCACAAAGCTATATAAGACATGAAGCGCACTATAAGCAAACTATGTGCAGAGAACCGTTGCTAACCCAATACCGGAATCAAACCAATTATAAAGTACCCACAAGAATCAAGCTAGACATATTTATAGAACATCATGCAGGATACCACACATAGAGTGCAGTCTAGCAGGTACAGGCAAATATACCAGCTCCCGAACTGGCCTGTACATAGTTTGTTTATAGTGCGCTTCATGTCTTATATAGCTTTGTGCATTGATGGATGAATACGCTCTCTTATTTAAGTGTGAGGTACCTTTTTTGAGCTATACAGTCTCTAACATGAATATTGTAGGTATATATTAAATCCTGCTAGTTCTATATTTGGTGCCAACCTCTGAGAGAGGTATACAAATACATGTGGGATGCAACAAAAAAAACTCTATACCAAAAACATTAGATAGTTTAGGCAATATTGCAGCTCCTGATGTGTATTATTTTTGTAGATTTTAAATGTTTTTTTTTATTTTTTATTTTGTGTGTATTTTTGTGGTTGTGTGAATTAGTGCAATAAAAATTGTTATTTTATGGGTATCCCTGCTTTTGTATGTACCCTGCTTTTTTGGTGTTGTCCAATCTGGACACGTGGCGTGAAATGGCTCTCTATGCCTTGGAGGTCCTGGCCTGACCTACTGCTAGCGTTCTGCCAGAGCGGGTTTTTAGTGTCACTGATGGAATTAAAACAGATAAGCGCATCCGCCTGTCAACTGAAAATGCTGACAGGCTGATTCTTATAAAAATGGACAAGGGCTGGATTGGGCAAAATTTCTGTACTCCACCAAGTGAAAACGGCAAAACATAACCTGTAATACATTGTCTTTTTTGTAGAGGTGTATTGTCATGCACCTCTCCCCAACCACACATGGCTATCCGCTTCCTGATTTTGTCTGTTTGGTGTTATCCTCCTTATCCTCATCTTCATCATCCACAACCAGTACAACACCAGTGATGCAAAAGTCACTCAATTTTTGTGCAATGGTGTTTTTCAGATGCCCATTAAGAATTAGAAACCAACATAAACTCCCTCTAGTGGGAATTGTCATCAAAATGAGATGTACATATATTTTTTCCCCACTTATTCTTATATATTCCAGTTTTAATATCTCTGCACCGTCCTTTTATGACCCAGTGTATACCTCTACAATATGAAAATATTTAAATTCTATTTTTTTTATATATCCCTGCTCTGAGCTGTTGCTAGGGACAAACATCTTGTTGGACAAAATCTGGCATTATATATACAGTATGAACCTGTGTTCACCCCTCCCTTTTGTTATTTACTTTCATTGGTGGATTCACATCCATTTTTTTTTATTTCAGTATGACTTATCTTTGTCTCCTCATTCTCCACCACTAGATCACCAGGCTTAACGTCTTCTGTGCTGTTACAGGCAGTCCAATTTTTGGCAAGGGTGTCTATGATGCCCATAGTATATTTTTAAAAAATGTATCCCCCTTAGGGAAATGTTTTTCAGCCCATGCACTGCGTGTATGTCATTTCAAGTCTAGGAAACACACTCCTGTACATTGGGCCTAGTTTTTCATGAGGCCCTTCAGCAATGTCTCCTCATTCTCCACCACTAGATCATCACGCTTAACGTGTTCTGCAGTCCAATTTTTGCTAAACCTGTTTATGATGTTCATAAAATATTTTTTGAAAAGGTACCCCCCCAATTGTGAAATGTTTCTCAGCCCATTCACTTCATGTATAGTCGTTACAAGCCTAGTAGACTCGCTCCTTATCATTGGACCTTAGTTTTTAATGAAGCCTTCCTCCACCGGTCATCATTTTCCACCACTAGATCACCAGGGTTCACATGTTCCGTGCTGCTACAGTCAATTTTTTGGCAACGGTGTCTGTGATCCCAATTAAATATTTTTTTTTAAAATGTATCCCCCATGGGGAAATGTTTGTCAGCCGATACACTTAAGGTACCTTCACACATAACGATATTGTTAACGATATTGTTGCTTTTTGTGACGTAGCAACGATATCGTTAATAAAATCGTTCTGTGTGACAGCGACCAACGATCAGGCCCCTGCTAGGAGATCGTTGGTCGCTGAACAAAGTCCAGAACTTTATTTCGTCGCTGGATCTCCCGTGGACATCGCTGGATCGGCGTGTGTGACACCGATCCAGCGATGTCTTCACTGGTAACCAGGGTAAACATCGGGTAACTAAGCGCAGGGCCGCGCTTAGTAACCCGATGTTGACCCTGGTTACCAGCGTAAAAGTAAAAAAACAAACAGTACATATTTACCTACCGCTGTCTGTCCTCCAGCGCTGTGCTCTGCACTCCTCCTGTACTGGCTGTGAGCGTCGGTCAGCCGGAAAGCAGAGCGGTGACGTCACCGCTCTGCTTTCCGGCCGCTGCGCTCACAGCCTGTACAGGAGGAGTGCAGAGCACAGCGCTGGAGGACAGACAGCGGTAGGTTAGTATGTACTGTTTGTTTTTTTTACTTTTAGGATGGTAACCAGGGTAAACATCGGGTTACTAAGCGCGGCCCTGCGCTTAGTTACCCGATGTTTACCCTGGTTACCGGCAACGTTGGTCGCTGGAGAGCGGTCTGTGTGACAGCTCTCCAGCGACCAAACAGCGACGCTGCAGCGATCCGGATCGTTGTCGGTATCGCTGCAGCGTCGCTTAATGTGAAGGGGCCATTAGTGTATTGGCATTAAGAGTCTAGGAGACCCGCTCCTTTGCAATGGGACCAATCTTTTTTTTTTTTTTTTTTTTTTATTATGAGGCCCTCCTCCATTCTTCTTCCAAGGGGGATTGGGGTGCGTGCACATTTGGGTCAAGGTGGCCCTTGCATTCAATGCATAAGGAAACAGCATGGCAGGACCAACTGAAGAATGTGTAGTGGGTTGTCCTGTGGCCATCCAGTACCTGGGTTCAAAGGCTTATTGGGGTGCATATAACTTGATAGCAGGGCAGGCTTTGCATTCAATGCAACATTTTTTCAGAAAGCACTCCTGTACCTCTCGTGAAAGGGGTATTGGGGTGCGTTGTAATTGTTGGCAGCCCAGACACTTTATAGGCTATAACCGCATAGGAGACCCACTGTTTAATAATGGCCCTAATGCTGCCTGATGCCCCTCTAAAAAAAAATGCTTTAAGACTGAGATAAGAGGTGTCTTCTTATGTGTCACACACCATATGGCCAGCTAGGGTTGTTAAATGTTACAATGACATTTCCCAGTGAATGCATTTGTATTGGTTGAAGGCAATGTAAAAGTTGAAAAACGCATCAAAAACGCTGCGTGTGAACATAGCCCATGTGGTGGATGAACACTTTGGTCTGGGGTTAATTATTTTGCCTTATATACAAGTCATTACCCTGGAAAGGATGTACTTTAGCCCCTTTACACCCAAGGGTGGTTTGCACTTTAATGACCAGGCCAATTTTTACAATTCTGACCACTGTCCTTTTATGAGGTTATAACTCTGGAACACTTCAACAGATCCCGGTGATTCTGACAATGTTTTCTCATGACATATTGTACTTCATGATAGTGGTAAAATTTCTTTGATATTACCTGCGTTAATTTGTGAAAAAAACAGAAATTTGGCGAAAATTTTGCAATTTTCCAAATTTGAATTTTTATGTAATTAAATTAGAGATATGTCACACAAACTGCTTAATAAGTAACATTTCCCACAGGTGTTCTTTACATCAGCACAATTTTGGAACCAAAGTTTTTTTTTTTTTAGGGAGTTATGAGGGTTAAAATTTGACCAGCAATTTCTCATTTTTACAAAACCATTAGGGACCACATCTCATTTGAAATCATTTTGAGGGGTCTATATGATAGAAAATACCCAAGTGTGACACCATTCTAAAAACTGCACCCCTCAAGGTGCTCAAAACCACATTCAAGAAGTTTATTAACCCTTCAGGCGTTTCACAGGAATTTTTGGAATGTTTAAATAAAAATGAACATTTAACTTTTTTTTTCTCTAAAAATTTACTTCAGCTCCAATTCTATTTTACCAAGGGTAACAGGAGAAAATGGACCCCAAACTTTGTTGTACAATTTGTTCGGAGTACGCCGATACCCGACATGTGGGGGTAAACCACTGTTTGGGCGCATGACAGAGCTCTGAAGCGAAGGAGCGCCATTTGACTTTTCAATGCAAAATTGACTGGAAATGAGATGGGACACCATGTTGCGTTTGGAGAGCTACTGATGTGCCTAAACATTGAAACCCCCCACAAGTGACACCATTTTGGAAAGTACACCCCCTAAGGAACTTATCTAGAGGTGTGGTGAGCACTTTGACCCACCAAGTGCTTCACAGAAGTTTATAATGCAGAGCCGTAAAAATAAAACAAAAATTTTTTCCCACAAAAATTATTTTTTATCCCCAGTTTTGTATTTTACCGAGGGTAACAGGAGAAATTGGACCCCAAAAGTTGTTGTCTAATTTGTCCTGAGTGCATTGATACCCCATATGTGGGGGGGAACCACCGTTTGGGCACATGTGAGGGCTCGGAAGGGAAGGAGCGCCATTTGGAATGCAGACTTAGATGGAATGGTCTGCAGGCGTCACATTGCATTTGCAGAGCCCCTAATGTACCTAAACAGTAGAAACCCCCCACAAGTGACACCATTTTGGAAAATAGACCCCCTAAGGAACTCATCTAGATATGATGTGAGAGCTTTGAACCCCCAAGTGTTTCACTACAGTTTATAACGCAGAGCCGCGCAAATAAAAAAAAATTTTTTCCACAAAAATTATTTTTTAGCCCCCAGTTTTGTATTTTCCCAAGGGTAACAGGAGAAATTGGACCCTAAATATTGTTGTCCAATTTCTCCTGAGTACGCTGATACCCGATATGTGGGGGGAACCACCATTTGAGCCCATGGCAGAGCTCGGAAGGGAAGGAGCATCATTTGGAATGCAGACTTAGATGGATTGGTGTTGTGAATTCTGCTTTTGGGCTCCCTCCGGTGGTTGTAGGTGGTAATGCAGTTGTCCCTGAAGGGTAGGCTTGGTCAGGTGTTTCTGCTGATTGCAGTTCTGACTGGGGTATTTAGGTGTGCAGGATTCATTAGTCCTTGCCAGTTGTCCAGGGTTCTGGGAGGAGTAGGTTCTCTGTCTGGTTCCTCCTGCCTTGCTGCTAATTCAGCAAAGATAAGTGTTTGGTTTCTTTTTCTGTGGCACACATGCTGTGTGCTAATAATTTTGTGCTATTCATTGTTTTCTCTTGTCCAGCTTAGATTGTGTCAGTGTTTTCTCAGTCTAGTTGGATTCTCAGGAGTTGCAGATATACGCTCCACATCTTTAGTTAGATGGTGGAGTTTTTTGTATCATCTGCTGTTGATGTTTTTTGGAAGGGTTTTATTACTGACCGCTTAGTATTCTGTCCTATCCTTTCCTATTTAGCTAGAAGTGGCATCTTTTGCTATATCCTGTTTCCTGCCTGCGTGTCTTTCCTCTACTACTCACAGTCAATATTTGTGGGGGGCTGCCTATCCTCTGGGGTTCTGATCTGAGGCAAGGTAGAATTCCTACTTCCATCTATAGGGGTATTTAGTCCTCCGGCTGTGTCGAGGTGTCTAGGATTTGTTAGGCACACCCCACGGCTACTTCTAGTTGTGGTGTTAAGTTCAGGATTTGCGGTCAGTATAGTTTCCACCAACTCCAGAGAAAGTTCCATGCGGCTCCAAGGCCACCAGATCATAACAGATTGGTCTGCAGGTGTCACATTGCGTTTGCAGAGCCCCATATGTACCTAAACAGTAGAAACCCCCCACAAGTGACCCCATATTGAAAACTAGACCCCCCAAGGAACTTATCTAGATGTGTTGTGAGAACTTTAAACCCACAAGTAGTTCACTACAGTTTATATCGCAGAGCCGTGAAAATAAAAAATCCTTTCTTTTCCCACAAAAATTATTTAGACCCCAGTTTTGTATTTTCCCAAGGGTAACAGGAGAAATTGGACCCCAAAAGTTGTTTTCCAATTTGTCCTGAGTACGCTGATACCCCATATGTTGGGGTAAACCCCTGTTTGGGCGCATGGGAGGGCTCGGAAGGTAAGGAGCACTGTTTTACTTTTTCAACGCAGAATTGGCTGGAATTGAGATCGGACGCCATGTCGCGTTTGGAGAGCCCCTGATGTGCCTAAACAGTGGAAACCCCCCAATTATAACTGAAACCCTAATCCAAACACCTCTAACCCTAATCCCAACAGTAACCCTAACCACACCTCTAACCCAGACACACCCATAACCCTAATCCCAACCCTATTCCCAACCGTAAATGTAATCTAAACCCTAACCCTAACTTTAGCCCCAACCCTAACTGTAGCCTTAACCCTAGCCCTAACCCTAACCATAGCCCTAACCCTAGCCCTAACCCTAATAAGAGAAAGGAAATAAATACATTTTTTTAATTTTTTAATCTTTCCCTAACTAAGGGGGTGATGAAGGGGGGTTTGATTTACTTTTATAGCGGGTTTTTTAGCGGATTTTTATGATTGGCAGCCGTCACACACTAAAAGACGCTTTTTATTGCAAAAAATATTTTTTGCATTACCACATTTTGAGAGCTATAATTTTTCCATATTTTGGTCCACAGTGTCATGTGAGGTCTTGTTTTTTGCGGGACAAGTTGACGTTTTTATTGGTAACATTTTCGGGCATGTGACATTTTTTGATCGCTTTTTATTCTGATTTTTGTGAGGCAAAATGACCAAAAACCAGCTATTCATGAATTTCTTTTGAGGGAGGCGTTTATACCGTTCCGCGTTTGGTAAAATGGATAAAGCAGTTTTATTCTTCAGGTCAGTACGATTACAGCGATACCTCATTTATATTTTTTTTATGTTTTGGCGCATTTATACGATAAAAACTATTTTATAGAAAAAAATTATTTTTGCATCGCTTTATTCTGAGGACTATAACTTTTTTATTTTTTTGCTGATGATGCTGTATGGTGGCTTGTTTTTTGCAGGACAAGATGACGCTTTCAGCGGTACCATGGTTATTTATATCTGTCTTTTTGATCGCGTGTTATTCCACTTTTTGTTCGGCAGTATGATAATAAAGTGTTGTGTTTTTGCCTCGTTTTTTTTTTACGGTGTTTACTGAAGGGGTTAACTAGTGATATAGTTTTATAGGTGGGGTCGTTACGGACGCGGCGATACTAAATGTGTACTTTTGTTTGTTTTTTTTATTTAGATAAAGAAATGAATTTATGGGAATAATAATTTTTTTTCATTATTTAGGAATTATTATTATTTTTTTTTTACACGTGTGGAATTTTTTTTAACTAATTTTACTTTGTCCCAGGTGGGGACATCACAGATCGGTGATCTGACAGTGTGCACATCACTCTGTCAGATCACCAATCTGACTTACAGCGCTGCAGGCTTCACAGTGCCTGCTCTGAGCAGGCTCTGTGAAGCCACCTCCCTGCAGGACCCGGATGCCGCGGCCATCTTGGATCCAGGCCTGGAGAAGGGAGGGAGGTAGGGAGACCCTCTAAGCAACGCGATCACATCGCGTTGCTGCGGGGGGCTCAGGGAAGCCCGCAGGGAGCCCCCTCCCTGGGCGATGCTTCCCTGTACCGCCGGCACATCGCGATCATGTTTGATCGCGGTGTGCCGGGGGTTAATGTGCTGGGAGCAGTCCGTGACCGCTCCTGACACATAGTGCCAGATGTCAGCTGTGATAGGCAGCTAACACCCGGCCGCAATCGGCCGCGCTCCCCCCGTGAGTGTGGCCGATTGCTATGATGTACTATCCCGTCGGTGGTCATAGGGGCCCACCCCACCTCGACGGGATAGTACGTCTAATGTCAGGAAGGGGTTAATAATTAGGGGAGCAACTTATATACAGCTATGCATTAATGTATGCACTTACTGTGCTCATGTACAGCATAGACACAGCCTCACATTATAATGTACACAAGTTATATAAGTACAGTGTGTACACATCAAGTACATATAGGATTCACCAGCTTAGTGTATATTAAGGGTGGAAAAAAGTCACAGAGAAAAATGCAAAGAAAAAAAAGAGCAGCATCCATCTCAGGTGAAAACGATTTCCAAAAAGGTGCTTTATTCTGCCATACAACTTTGTATGGCAGAATAAAGCACCTTTTTGGAAATCGTTTTCACCTGAGATGGATGCTGCTCTCTTTTTTTTTCTTTGAGTTTCCCTGGTCTGATTGGATCCTTGGACTTTGGAGCGTGCATCCTTCAAGCCGAGTGCTGATGGTTGAATTTACCTACAGAGAAAAATGCAGAGATGTTTTCCTGCTGAAGCCTCCAACCGAATGCACTAGCAGGGTGCGGCGGACACGATTAAAGATGGCAAATACACAGCTGCAAAAAATGCCGATGAAACAGCCAGTGTCAATCCAGTGTTGGCTGTTTTGCATTAGTGCACAAAAAATAAGCGATTCTAGTCTGTATGTGGCGTTATTCACACAAGCAATGCAAAGCATCTGGTTTACGGCCTATTACTGACGCAGATATATGCGGGTCGCCCAGTGCCACCTAATGCATGCTATGTGAACAGAGGCCAACAGTGTATATTAAGGGTGGGGAACATCCGACCTGCAGGTCACTTACAGCCTGCAATGTCACTTCCTCTGGTCAGAATGCAGGTACCCGGGGGAGGGGGGGGATATTCAGTTCACTGTCATTATGTACACATGTAAGAGAAACAGTAAAAATCTCCAGAAACTTTAGTTGTGTAATGAAATGGACCAATATGTTTACCAATTTGATTACAGTTATGACTTTTACGCTTGCAAGATACACCACAAGTACAATTAATGTATTCATATTTGAAAAAAATTTATTATAACAATTGTAATCATAGTTGACCTTTAAGAAAGCGCTCGAGAAACCTCTTTTTTGGATGAGGGACTGGAAATGTCCTAGAGTCATTTTCTTCATTTTCACCCAAGTTCGACCTATTAATTTCCTCCTCTGTCTCACTATTAGTTTCCTCCTCTGTCTCACTATTAGTTTCCTCCTCTGTGTCGCTGTTGATTTCCTCCTCTGTGTCACTGTTGATTTCCTCCTCTGTGTCACTGTTGATTTCCTCCTCTGTGTCACTGTCTGTCGTTGTGTCCTCTGCATCTCTACGAATTTTATGAATGAAGATATAAGTTTTTAAATGAGGCGGCAAAAGTCTTGGCCGAATCCCGAATGGACCATGTCGCACTAGATCTGTCGTGCAGATCCATTCCCCTTCTGGAGCATCCCCATGTATCGGACAACTCTTATCGAAATCCGGGAATGTTTCGTCATCTGGAGGTGTGTAACAAAGGATGGATACACCACAGCATATCTGTATGAGGGACAAAAAGAAACCTCAGTTAAGGTCTGTAGAAATAATTATAGAAGTACAATAATGTGTCACCTTAGAAAACAAAATTGATAAGAATAGGCAATGAAGATCAAATAAGTGGAGGTCCATCTGGTATAAGACTATCCTCCAAAAACAAAATAACAATTTTAAAGGAGCAGTATCTTGAACAGCTAATGCCCTATTGTCAAATATATACGCCATAAAAAAATTGGGTAAACTACATCTTCTGAAATTGGCCTCTGTCCTACATGCTAATCACAGTCCTCTTTAGTAACTCATACTAGCAAATATCATATACATGTTAGAAATGTAAACATTTAAGGAAAGGTGCACAAAAAAAATTGGTAATAAAAAAAATCCTAAAACATCTTATTATTTTGAATGATACTTCCAGAAATTAAAACTAAAAGCAAACCTTACCTCTTCATTGTTTGTCTGTGCCTGGGTATTCATTGTTTTTCCTTGCGAAGTGATGACCAGCAACCAACAAACAGCAGTGAAGTTGTGCAACTACCAAGCTATCTTCTCCTTTTATACAAATCTTATGGGCTTTGCTCCTCCCCTTATTCATTAATGAAATGCAAATGCATAGGAAACTCCTCCCCTTCATAACACTACCTTACCTTACATGGCAAACATTGCTGACACCCAAGTTTTCTAAAAGAAAATGTGAATACTCATGTTAACAAGTCTCACAAGGGATGAGAAAGCAGGATTTTAAGTGTAATGTCATCAATTTTCACTCAATGCCATACATAATGCAAGACTCTATAGCAGTAGGTGGTTCAAAGAAAAAAATTGTGATCATTTAAGGAATAACTTGTTTCATTCTGCTCCAAAAAGAAAGTTAGGAGCCATATGAGTCGATAGATTGTTTGAACCTATTACCACATATGTAAAGTGCAAAAAATGTATCTTAAGACTAATTGTAATTTATTAGTGATGGGCGAATTCACTTATAGGTTTGAAAAAAAAAAATAAAAAATGAGTCACAATATCTAAAATAGAAATGATTACCCCTCACTTTTCTGGCCTGTCCAATGCTCACTGCTCATCGACTTTTTTTGCTAGCATTCGTATTTTGCAGCTCCACATGGCTGTAGTATTTTGAATGTTAAAAATAAAGAATTGATGTCAAGTAGATATTTGACTTCTGTTTCAGGGTAGCAATGATATGTTTTATTTAGGGGTTTTATTTTGAAGTTGATAGGTGGATGCCACTATTTGTGATATCTAAGACTTTGTATTAGTTGGATAAACCTTCAGTTATACATTGCGGTTCCACATCCACCATGTTTTATCCTCCAGCATTCCTCACCATGATCTATGCATACCTGCAAAGTGAAGATTTGCTTCACGCTTCATCTTAAGGTCAGCTCATACCACTCATATATAAGAGCTGTGGCTTCCGGATAGATCCTTATGATGCTATAGGTTGTTCCATTTTAGCCTTGAAATAGAATTAAGCTGAACAGTATGTAATTCAGTAATCACTAATATTCAGCAAAATGTTTTCTAAAAATTTTTTTACGGTGAATAAATTCACCACAAAATTGCAGCACTGAAAAGCTTGATTTGCAAAAAGGGGTTTGCAATGGTATTCACATGAAGTTTATACAACAACAAATTAGATCAATGTCAGGTAAGATTCGCTCAGAACAGCACCTGATCTTCTGTTCTTCCAGGTGATCTGCTGCCAAATGCTTCAATCTTCCCCATTTCATAGGTATTCACATTTGGAGTTAACCATGTATGGTTTGTGAAATAATGACAATTACTTTATGGGATTAATCAGATTTTGGCTATATTGCACAGATTTATAGGAACAACAAGAAATGTGTCGTGATATATAAAATGTGATATATAAATATTATAGAATATATTTTCCCTTTGGAGCTTTAAGATGTTAAGGAGATGTCATAGTACAGTAGAAAACCCTCATCAGAAAAAAAGCATGCAATAGTGTTGATCTGTAAAGAGGGCCAAATTTAGTTTCATGTTTATTTTAAAGAATTATTTGGAAAGTTTTTTGCACTTATATGATGCTCTCAATACATTTTAAAGGCTCGCTCACATTTGTGAATATGTTCTGCAAGTTCTTTATTTTTGTAACTTGCTGGAAATTAAAAATAGCTGTGCCCTGAACACAAGAAGAAAATATGCTTAACTACTTTAAGCCATAATTGAAACGGACATAGTCCTTTACAGACATGATGCTACTTTTTTAGTGTAAAGCCTGAAATTAGCATTATAATCTGCTAATGAAAACTTTTTTTTACTCTCAAATACATCACTGACAGGTACATGTTTTCCAATAGTGTTCTTTTATCCTTTGTTCTTGCTTTAATTGTAAATTTTCTATCAAAACATACAGTTTTTTGTTTAATATACAAGAAACCTTTAAGTTTCATTCATTGCTAATTTGTTCATTAGCATTCCAATAACCTGGAAGACTGAAAGCAGTTTAACACTAGAAGTCTCAGACAGGGGTCATTTAACATTTCTACCTTTGGAAACCAGAGACAGGTTGAATGACCTGAAGGATTTTATGTAACATCCTCTATTCACCGTGTTTGTTCTGTAATTAAGGCCATTGCTGTCGCACCACAGGAGGTTGTTGTTTTCCATTGAGTTTAGCCATTTAGTTGTTTCTAGTTAGTTCTATTCAGTTTATTGTATTTGATAATATAAAGATTATACATATTGTATTTAGTTTAGTTTTATTTGAGCAAAAAAAGCACTGAAACAATGAATCATTTTTTATATATTTTAAACAGAGAATTAGAAATTTTAGAGCACGGTACAGCTGTGAGTAATGACCAGAAGCATTTGTGTCTAAAGGTACCTTCACACTAAACGATATCGCTAGCGATCCGTGACGTTGCAGCGTCCTGGCTAGCGATATAGTTTAGTTTGACACACAGCAGCGATCAGAATCCTGCTGTGATGTCGTTGGTCGGGGCTAGAGGGCCAGACCTTTCTTTGGTCGCTGGCTCTCCCGCTGACATCGCTGGATCGGCGTGTGACACCGATTCAGCGATGTCTTCGCTGGTAACCAGGGTAAACATCGGGTTACTAAGCGCAGGGCCGCGCTTAGTAACCCGATGTTTACCCTGGATACCATCCTAAAAGTAAAAAAAACAAACGCTTCATACTTACCTTCGGCTGTCTGTCCCCGGCGCTGTGCTTTCCTGCACTCACTGTGAGCACAGCGGCCGGAAAGCAGAGCGGTGACGTCACCGCTCTGCTTTCCGGCCGCTGTGCTCACAGCCAGAGCGGAGAAGCAGAGCACCGGGGACAGACAGCCGAAGGTAAGTATGAAGTGTTTTTTTTTTTTACTTTTAGGATGGTATCCAGGGTAAACATCGGGTTACTAAGCGCAGGGCCGCACTTAGTAACCCGATGTTTACCCTGGTTACCGGCATCGTTGGTCGCTGGAGAGCGGTCTGTGTGACAGCTCTCCAGCGACCAAACAGCGACGCTGCAGCGATCCGGATCGTTGTCTGGATCGCTGCAGCGTCGTTTAGTGTGAAGGTACCTTAAGGTCTCAAGCACACTAGCAAAAAAAAATTGTGCGAAAATCGCACAAGAGGACTGAAATTTTAGTGTGAAAAATATACAAAAGAACTACTGTTATTTGTTTCCATGCTATTTATTTTTGTTCTAAAAATAATAAAAAAAAAAAATACAATGGATAAAATAATTCCACACATATTTACAATAGGCTGCAGTGGGGGGCTGCGTGTGTGTGTGTGTGTGTGTGAGTGGCATGTCCTTGTGTGACATGCATTTCAGCACTCATTCAGCAGTCTGTCTGCACTGTCGGAACATACCTCGCACTGCCTGGGTATGTCCCTGGTACATTTGCCACACGTGTATTTGTAGCAGTCCACACTAGGGTTGAGCGACTTTTTTACTTTTTTGGGATCGAGTCGGGTTTCGCAAAACAGTCGGGTCGGGTGAAATCGGCCGTTTATTGCGAAAAGTCGGGGGCCGACTGAAACACTGAAACCCAATGCAAGTCAATGGGGAATCAAAGTCGGCAGTGAGTGAACGATAGGAAAACTCCTACAGTGCCCATTTCAATGCTCAAAACATCAATTCTTATTACTTAAGCTTGTCAATCTTAATATACTTTATAATAATAGTAAGGCATTGGAAACTGGGGGTCATTTGGCTAAAGTTGTGTGGGGGGGTAGGGCTGGCTCAAGATTTTTGTGGGCCCAGGAAACGCGGAATACGTCATGGCGGTGGAGCAGGGAGATGTAAGTATTTCAAATTTGCAAGTGCTGTGATCCTGAGCAAGCAGGGGGGGACCACTCGTTATCAGTGGCACTAGCACAGGGCCCCTCATAGTACGGCGGTGTATTTGACGGTGGATGGCGCCTCCCACTGGCAGAGACACTTCTGCATACTACGACGGGCCCTGTGCCAGTGATGTCGCCAACGAGTATGCCCCCCCGATGAAGGAACCTGCACTTTCATCTGCACCTTCCTCTTTGTCCCCATGTAAGGTGGTATAGTATGCGGGAAGGGGAACCAGACTTTCAGTAGGTTCAGATTCTGGCTGTAGAGTGCAAGGGAAATGTAGTGGTCTGGGTCAATGTACCAGCAGACTTATCTAGCAGTGGCTGGGCAATGGGATGAGGAGGAAACACAGATATAGGCCCAAATAAGAAAGTAGTCCTGTTACCAATTTTGAACTGCATTTAGCCTAAACAGGCGGCATTGCTTTGTTCAGTGGAGGACAACTGTAATGAGTGGCAGACAGTGTTAGTAGGCCCAAATAAGAAAGTGGGCTAAATATCTGCCAAATAATTGTTCATAAATAAACAGGTGGCATAGCTAGGTACAGGGGTGGGCTCCTCTGCTGAGTAGCAGACAGTGGTAGTAGGCACAAAGTATTAACTGGTCTAAATGGAGGCCAGGGCCTCTGTATATTTTAACTATCATTTCAACAAATTTGTATTGGCAGTGCCATTGAAGGATTTAACAGCACAGACTACACAGTGGTGGAGCAGGGAGAGGTAAGTATTGCAAGTGGTAAAGCACTGTTCGAGCTGGGGGGGAACACTCTCTCGTGGGTGGCGGACCTGGCACAGGGCCCCTCATATTACGACGGTGTGTCTGACGTTGGTTGTGCACCACCACCATCAGAGACACTTCATTGTACTATGTGGGACCCTGTGCCAGTGCAGTCGCCCAAGAGTGGGCAAACCCACCTGTACAGGCAAACGGCACTCGCACGGGTGCTTGTGCCAGGTGGTGACCACAGCCCTGTGGGGGGAGTCAGCCCATTTAGGGAGATATAAAAATGGCCTATGGTAGACATTCAGCAGCTGCAAATGGAGGAATTGGAGAAGTCAGTAAGAGGAGGCCAAAAGCAAGACATTTTTCAGGCAAGCTACGTGTCAGTAGGGGAAGGTGGGGCAAAATAATTTGAAATCCATGATTGGTTCATTTTAATGAAGGTTAGACCATCAACATTCTGGGTAGCCAGACGTGTCCTTTTTTTGGTCAGTATTGAACCAGCAGCACTGAAGACTTTCTGATAGCACACTAGCAGCAGGGCAAGCGAGCTCCTGTAATGCATATTCTGCCAATTCAGGCCAGGGGTCTATTTTAGATGCCCAGTAATCAAAGGGGAATGACCTGTGAGGGAGAATATCGATAAGGGAGGAAAACTAGTTCGTAACCATGCTGGACAAATGCTGTCTCCTGTCACTTTGAATCGATGCAGCAGTACCTGTCATGTTAGCGGTCATTGTAAAATCACTCCACAAACTGGTCATGAAACCCCTCTGTCCAACGCCACTTCTGATTCGTGCACCTCTAACACCTCTTCCATGTTGCCCCTATAATATTAAAACACAGAAGTACCGCACAATGTCAGGAGATATATTATATATCTGTTGGGATCCAAATTAAATTATATATCAATTCCAGGTACTCTGTGCAATTGTGTGATTACCACCACCAAGTGGAGTAAAACAGCCCAAACACCCTGATCATAGACACACCAGAGATTAGCACCACACCAGGAATAATATTAAAAAAAATCTGTTTTTATTACACAATTCAAGTAGCAACAATTAATTCATTACAATATATAAAATCAAATACTAGTATGCACCACAGGACATATAGGAATGGTACAATAACAGCAAACCCAATATTACATCAATAGATCCCGAACCAAAGTAAAAACTGTACTTTTTAAATGTGCTATATAAATTAAAAAATATATATTTCACAATTCACACAATATAAAGTGCAACATATTAAAAGGATTAGATTGCATATATATATATATATATATATATATATATATATATATATATATATATATATATATATATATATATATATATATATATGTGCATGCATGTAACCAGCAATCATAAGCCCTGCTGAAAAGTGCTATGTGCCAAAAATAAAATACATATGCACCTAAAGGTGCTTACATGCTCCAACAGTCCTGAGCCAAAAAGTGCTAAGTGCTATGCATATAACCAGCAATCATAAGCCCGACTAAAAAAATACTTTGTGCCAAAAATAAATTACATATGCTCCTAAAAGTGCTTATGTGCTCCAACAGTCCTGAGCCCAAAAAAGTGCCAAGTGTACAAAGTGCACGGAGGGGACCTAAAATTATATTAATGTCGGTAAATACCTTTGGGTAGCTTAGTCCTGTGGTAACATATGCTATGTTGTGCATAAATATGTGATTCTTCAGAATTTGTTTTAGTCTTTGCCTGATGAAGAGACCTGTGTAGTCTCGAAAGCTTGCAATTTGTTACTATCTTTTCAGTTAGCCATTAAAAAGGTATCAACCACTGAGGACTCTCAATGATGAAAAAAGTCATTTAGCATATTGGCTTTTTCCTCATCCTCATCCACCATTTTACCCAGACTATTTTTAAGGGGGCCAACACTATCATTTTTTAGTTTCTTACTATTTACGTAGTTAAAGAATATTTTGGGATTATTTTTACTCTCTCTGGCAAGGAGTCTCTCTGTCTCAATCTTTGCTGCCTTGATTTTCTTTTTACAGGATTTATTTAATTTTTTGTATTTATCTAATGCCTTATCACTACCTTCTTCCTTTAATTCTCTAAATGCTTTCTTTTTGTCACTTATTGCGCCCCTTACAGCTCTATTTAGCCAATTGGATTCCTCCTATTTCTAGTATGTTTATTCCCATACGGTATATACTGTGCACAGGTCCTATCCAGGATGCTAATAAACGTCTCCCATTTTCTTTGTGTATTTTTGTGTCTCAGGATATCGTCCCAGTTAATTGCACCAAGATCCTCTCTCATCCGTTGGAAATTTGCCCTCCTGAAGTTTAGTGCCCTTGTAACCCCTCTACTACACATCTTATTAAAGGATACATGAAAACTTATTATTTTGTGATCACTATTCCCCAAGTGACCCCCAACCCTTATATTTGATATGTGGTCTGGCCTGTTGGTTAATATTAGGTCTAGCAGTGCCCACCTTCTTGTTGGGTCCTGGGTCATCAGTTGTGAAACATAATGGTCTCTCATAGTTGTCAAAAACCGATTACTTTTGCTGGAACTGCAGATTTCCATTCCCCAATCTATTTCAGGGTAGTTGAAGTCCCCCATAATAATGACTTCCCCTTGAGTCGCAGCTTTATCTGTTTGCTTTACGAGGATATTCTCCATTGCTTCCATTATTTTTGGAGATTTATAACACACCCTATCAGTAATTTATTATTTTTCCCCCTCCCCTTATTTCCACCCACAGGGACTCTACATTTTCATTAGATTCACCTATATTATCACGCCGGATGGGTTTTAACCCCTTTCTGCCATTGGACGTACTATTCCGTCTATGTGGGGTGGGCCCTAATTCCCAAGGATGGAATAGTACGTCCAGAGCGATCAGCCGCGCTCACGGGGTAAGCGCGGCCGGTTGTCAGCTGACTATCGCAGCTTACATCCAGCACAATGTGCCAGGAGTGGTCACGGACCGCCCCTGGCACACTAACCCCGGCACACTGCGATCAAACATGATCACAGTGTTCCGGTGGTATAGGGAAGCATCGCGCAAAAACAGGGCCGCGCTTAGTAACCCGATGTTTACCCTGGTTACCAGTGTAAATGTAAAAAAAAAACAAAAAACACTACATACTTACATTCCGGTGTCTGTTGCGTCCCCCGGTGTTCTGCTCCCCTGCACTGTGTAAGCGCCGGCCATAAAGCAGAGCGGTGACGTCGATGGGAAGCGGTGGGAAGCAGAACGCCGGGGGACGCGACAGACACCAGAATGTAAGTATGTAATGTTTGTTTTTTTTACATTTACACTGGTAACCAGGGTAAACATCGGGTTACTAAGCGCGGCCCTGCGTTTAGTAACCCGATGTTTACCCTGGTTACCAGTGAAGACATCGCTGAATCGGCATCACACACGCCGATTCAGCGATGTCAGCAGGTGATCCAGTGACGAAATAAAGTGCTGACCTTCTAGCTCTGACCAACGATGTCACAGCAGGATCCTGATCGCTACTGCGTGTCAAACACAACGATATCGCTATCCAGGACGCTGCAACGTTACGGATCACTATCGTTATCATTGTTAAGTTGTTCAGTGTGAAGGTACCTTTAGGGTTGGGATTAGGGGTAGGGTTAGGATTAGGGTTGGGAATAGGGGAAGGGTTAGGATTAGATTTGGGATTAGGGGTAGGGTTGGGATTAGGGGTAGGGCTAAGGGTGTGTTGGGGTTAGGGTTTGATTTGGGAGGTTTCCACTGTTTAGGCACATCAGGGTCTCTCCAAATGTATAATGACACCTGCAGACTATTCCATCAAAGTCTGCATTTTAAAACATCACTACTTCCTTTCCGAGCCCCGACGTGTGCTCAAACAGTGGTTTACCCCCACATATGGGGTATCAGCGTACTCAGGACAAACTAGACAACAACTTTTGGGGACCAATTTCTTTTGTTACCCTTGTGAAAATAAAAAATTGCAGGCTAAAAATCATTTTTGAGGAAAAAATAGATTTTTTTATTTTCACGGCTCTGCGTTATAAACTTCTGTGAAGCACATGGGGGTTCAAAGTGCTCACCACACATCTAGATAAGTTCCTTGGGGGTCTAGTTTCCAAAATGGGGTCACTTGTGGAGGGTTTTCACTGTTTAGGCACATCAGGGTCTCTCCAAATGTGTAATGACACCTGCAGACTATTGCATCAAAGTCTGCATTTTAAAACGTCACTACTTCCCTTCCGAGCCCTGACGTGTGCCCAAACAGTGGTTTGCCCCCACATATGGGGTACCAGCGTACTCAGGACAAACTGGGCAACAACTATTGGGGTCCAATTTCTCCTGTTACCCTTGAGAAAATAAAAATTTCTTGCTAAAACAATTTGAGGAAAGAAAAATGATTTTTTTATTTTCACGGCTTTGCGTTGTAAACTTCTGAGAAGCACTTGGGGGTTTAAAGTGCTCACCACATATCTAAATAAGTTCCTTGGGAGGTATAGTTTCCAAAATGGGGTCACTTAAGGGGAACTCCAATGTTTAGGTACACAGGGGCTCTCCAAACGCGACATGGTGTCCGCTTACAATTGGAGCCAATTTTTCATTCAAAAAGTCAAATGGCACTCCTTCCCTTCCGAGCCCTGCTGTGTGCCCAAACAGTGGTTTACCCCCACATGTGAGGTATCGGTGTACTCAGGAGATATTACCCAATAAATTTTATGATCCATTTCATCCTGTTGCCCATGTGGAAATGAACAAATTGAGGCTAAAAGAATTTTCTTGTGAAAAAAAAGGACTCTTTCATTTTTACGGATCAATTTGTGAAGCACCTGGGGGGGGTTCAAAGTGCTTACTATGCATCTAGATAAGTTCCTTGGGGGTCTAGTTTCTAAAATGGAGTCACTTATGGGGGATCTCCATTGTTTAGGCACACAGGGGCTCTCAAACGCGACATGGTGTCCACTAAAGATTGGAGCCAATTTTTCATTGAAATAGTCAAATGGCGCTCCTTCCCTTCTGAGCCCTGTCGTGTGCCCAAACAGTAGTTTGTCCCAACATATGGGGTATCGGCGTTCTCAGGACAAATTATACAACAACTTTTGTGGGTCCAATTTCTCCTGTTACCCTTGGGAAAATAAAAAAATTGTTGCTAAAAGATCATTTTTGTGACTAAATAGTTAAATGTTTATTTTTTCCTTCCATGTTGCTTCTGCTAATGTGAAGAACCTGAAGGGTTAATAAACTTCTTGAATGTGGTTTTGAGTACCTTGAGGGGTGCAGTTTTTAGAATGGTGTCACTGGGGTATTTTCAGCCATATAGACCCCTCAAACTGACTTCAAATGTGAGGTGGTCCCTAAAAAAAGTTTTGTAAATTTCACTGTAAAAATGAGAAATCGCTGGTCAAATTTTCCAGCAAAAAAAAAAAAAAAAATGTTTCCAAAATTGTGCTGATGTAAAGTAGACATGTGGGTAATGTTATTTATTAACTATTTTGTGTCACAAGTCACAACTCTCTCGTTTAACAGAATAAAAAATTCAAAATTTCCATTTTTTCACTAGTATACGCAAAAAACAATCGACCTAAGTTTACCACTAACATGAAGCCCAATATATCACGAAAAAACAGTCTCAGAACCGCTAGGATCTGTTGATCCCGCTAGGATCCTGAGTTATTACCTCATAGGGACACTGGTCAGAATTGCAAAAAAGCGGCCAGGTCATTAAGGTCAAAATAGGCTGGGTCATGAAGGGGTTAACAAAGTGAATTTAGTTCATTGACAAAAAAAACTTGAATAATTCAAAGCCAAATATTAACTAAAGCTTTTCTACTATAAATATATTTTGCATATATTACTATAGCTTGATATTAGAGTAGATGTTAAATGTTTATTAATGCAAAATTACTGAAGTATAGTTGTCATCTAGATGCGGTTCACATATTCTATTCCAGGAGTTTACAGGAATTTCCTTTTCTAAAGCATCCAATGACATATTTCACTATTCAGCTCATTGAAACATTTTCAATATTCTACAATACCACCTCTCCATAGGATATATTATAAAAGATTGAAAGGATTTTAAGAAGAGGGACATTATGTATGTCCATGGTTGTTTATAGATGATATTCCTTGGTATGTTTGTTTTTAAAGTTAAATGTATTTCTCTTTATTGTGTTCTTGTTACATCTTCGAGTAAATAAATATTTTAACAATTCTAATTGTAGCAACAGAAGTAACCAATGCTACTAATCAATCACATTAATTTTAAGAATTGTGGCAATATTTCTTTACAGTAAATTTGTAATTCTAGACCAGATTCTAAGTTAGATCAAGTCAAGTAAGAAACATTCAAAAATGTACCCGATCTTCTGGTGATGATATACTAGCAAATTCCCTATTTCATAGGACTTCACATTATTCAGAGTTAGCTATGTATGGTTTGAGAATTAAGTGTAAATTATTTTATGGAATTATTCAGCTGTTGACTATATTGTAAAACCGTTTTGTAGTGAAACATGAAATTTTCTTTATATATTATTTATGTATTATGATAAAATGTTGTATATTATTTTTCCCCTTTGGGGCTTCCAGAAACATAGCAGTACTATTAATGCATTTACACCACTTTAAGGATGAGTACATACATATTACCAAATTATCCAAAAGGTAAATGAACTAATGAATTATGAATAAACGTCTGTTTTAATGCATCCCTTAAAGTTTTTAAGAGTGGTAACTAAATTTAAAATGACACCAGGTCTTCCTGGTTTCAGAAATAACACAATCTCTCAAACCCATATGGCTCATTAGTAGTGATGAGCGAGCACTAAAATGCTCGGGTGCTCGTTGCTCAGGTTGAGCAAATTGCAATACTCGGATTCTCGACCCGAGCAACGAGCCCCCCTGGGGGTCCATTTAAGGTGTAAAAACATCAGAAAATGATGGAAACACTGCTCAAATGACACAAGATCATCATGGGTAGGGTTGAGCAAAACGGGTCGGCCATTTTCAGAAGTCGCCGACTTTTGGCAAGGTTGGGTTTCATGAAACCCGACCCGACCCCTGTGTGGGGTCGGCCATGAGGTCGGCGATCTTCTGAATCTGGTATCAGAATTCCGATATCGAGTTCCGATATGTTTGCAATATCGGAAATCGGTATCGGAATCCATATTGAAGTGTAAAAGAAAGAATTAAAATAAAAAATATTGCTATACTTACCCTCTGATGCGCCCTGGTACTAACCGGCAGTCTTCCTTCCTTAGAATCAGCGCTTGAAAGACCTTCGGTGACTTTGCGGCTTGTGATTGGTCGTGCGACGGCCCATGTGACCGCTCACGCGACCAATCACAAGCCACGACGTCACCGAAGGTCCTTCAAGCGCTGATTCTAAGGAAGGAAGACTGCCGGTTAGTACCAGGGCGCGTCAGAGGGTGAATATACCAATATTTTTTATTTTAATTCTTTCTTTTACACTTAAATATGGATCCCAGGGCCTGAAGGAGAGTTTCCTCTCCTTCAGACCCTGGGAACCATAGTAACCCATTGCAATGCATTGGGTTTCGGGTTTCGGCCGACCCCGACTTTTTTATAGGATCGGCCGATTTCACTCGACCCGACTTTTGAGAAAGTCGGGTTTCGTGAAACCCGACTCGATCCTATAAAAGTAAAGGTCGCTCAACCCTAATCATGGGGATCACCCCTGGAAGCATTTCTGACTCCAAGGTCAAAAGTTTAAGCAGTGTTGACAGAGTTTCACGCCATTTTTACAGGTAAACCAACAAACATACAATAACGAAACCAAAATGGATATTGCTGGGAAATATGTTAAGGTACGTCCTTTCCAGGGAAATGAGTTGTATGTAAGGCAAAATAATTAACCCCAGACCAAAATGTTCCTCCACCACTTGGGCTATGTTCACAAGCAGCGCTTGATGCGTTTTTCATCTTTTACATTGCTTTCAACCAATACAAATGCATTCACTGGGAAATGTCATTGCAATATTTAACAACCCTAGCTGGCCATGTGGTGAGTGACACATAAGGAGACACCTTGTGTCATTTATGAAAGAGGGACTCGGTCTTAAAGCCTCAAAGCCTATTTTTAGAGGGGCATCGGCGGCATTAATATTCTTAAGGGCCATTATTAAACAATGGGTCTCCTATGCTGTTATTGCCTGTGAAAAAATGTTGCTGTTGCATTGAATGCAAGGCCTGCCCTGCTTTTCAGTCATATACACCCCAATAAGCCTTTGAACCCAGGTACTGGATGGCCACAGGAAAACCTGCTTCACATTCTTCAGTTGGTCCTGCCATATTGTTTCCTTATGCATTGAATGCAAGGGCTGCCTTGGTGAGTATGAGGGGGGTGGGTGAGCCATGGGATATTCACCTGTCCCCGTTCCACCGCCACGCTGTGCCTTCCGTATCCTCTGGCTGTGGTGTTCAGGTCAGAGGGCACGATGACGTGTTTAGTAAGTGCTCTCTGCCTGAACAGTCACTGCAGAGACAGCAGCATGCAGCGGTGGAACGGAGACAGATGAATATTGCAAGTGCCAGGGACCTGAGCAAGCGGCGACGCCGGCACCTCGCCCCATAGCACGCCGGTGTCGCTGCCTGCTCACGATCCCGGCAACTAGCCCCCAGCGATGAGTGTCTTATTTTTAATTTCGCAGCAGCATAAGGGGCATATTGTTCAATGGAGCATCTTATTCTATGGAGCATCTTATGGGGCCATCATTAACCTTTTATGCAGCATTATATGGGGCATATTTTAATATGGAGCATCTTATTGGGCCATTATCCTTTCTGCAGCATTATGTTTGTAATTTTTGCATGGAGCATCTTATGGGGCCTGTTATGATCTGGTGACCTTGGAGCCACAAGAAACTTTCTCTGGAGTAGGTGGAAACTGTACTGACCGCAAATGCTAAACTAACACCGCAACTAGAAGTAGCCGTGGGGTGTGCCTAACAAATCCTAGACACCTCGACACAGCCGGAGGACTAAATACCCCTATAGATGGAAATAGGAATTCTACCTTGCCTCAGAGCAGAACCCCAAAGGATAGGCAGCCCCCCACGAATATTGACTGTGAGTAGTAGTGTAAAGGCACACGCAGGCAGAAAACAGGATTTAGCAAAAGAGGCCACTCTAGCTAAATAGGAAACGATAGGACAGAATACTAAGCGGTCAGTATTAAAATCCTTCCAAAAATATCCACAGCAGATAATACAAACAATTCCACCATCTAACTAAAGACGTGGAACGTATATCCGCAACTCCTGAGAATCCAACAAGACTGAGAAAATACTGACACAATCTAAGCTGGACAAGAAAAAACCAATGAAAAGCACTGAATTATTAAGCACACAGCATGTGTGCCACAGAAGCAAAAACCAGACACTTATCTTTGCTGATTTGGCAGCAAGGCAGGAGGAACCAGACAGAGATCCAAAACCTCCCAACAACCATGGACATCTGGCAAGGACTAATGAATCCTGCACACCTAAATACCCCAGTCAGAACTGCAATCAGCAGATACACCTGACCAGGACTGCAACCCAGGGACAACTGCATTACCACCTACAACCACCGGAGGGAACCCAAAAGCAGAATTCACAACAGGGGCCATCGTGAACTGTATGGTGGTGATGTCTCAAATTTATAGGGATCGTTTCATTTTTTAAATTTACCAGTAGCTGCTGCATTTCCCACTCTAGGCTTATACTCGAGTCAATAAGTTTTCCCAGTTTTCTATTGCAAAATTAGGGGTCTCTGCTTATACTTGGGTCAGCTTATACTCTAGTATATATGGTACATTGTAACATCTAGAGTGCCTATGGTATAGATGGATATCAATGTAAGAGGCATATCAGTACATGTCCATAAAGAGGGGTTGTCCAAGTAAAGTATCAGAGTAATCAGGATTGTAAGCCCAAAAGGGTGGGAGCGCTAATAAGGCACAGTGGCAACTGTGTATAGTAAGGCAGGTGCCACTGTGCCTTGCTATCTCTCCAATACATTTGGGCTTACAATCCCGATTACTCTGATACTTGAATTAGTTTACAACTAGTCTTTTTTTCTATTAAATTTTTTATGTGCAGTTTCTTAGTTGATTTACTCTTTGCTCTTGGTATATAGGTAGGTTTACTTTCTAATCCTAATATGACAGTAATCATATTATCTCCTTTGTCCAAGACATTGACAGCAGGTATAGAAATAGAAGAAAAAAGCTAGCTCACCAAGCCACCACCGCAGGTGCACGGAACACCACGCTGATCAACGAGGTCAAATCCAAAGGAAAAAAAAAAAAAAAAGTTCCAGCTCCATGGTAAAATTCAGGCATTATATCTTTATTAAATCCTGTTTAAAAACGATGGCTGTAAAGCTTTCCACAGGCACACAGGACAACTAGCGATGCGTTTCGATCCAAGCAGATCTTTATCCAAGCTACAAATGTGAATGCACATTAACACTATATAGAAACTAGCAACGAATGAAATTTCTACAAGCAATCACATGACATGTCAAATGATATATCAAAGGTCCTGAATATCTGAATCAAAAACAAATGTGAATAACAAAAAAAGGACTCAAAACATTAAAAACATGATAAATCACACAATTCCTTCCTGAACTCTTAATAGAGCGCAGAAAATTCTGACCTATAAGAAACGTGAGGATCTCATTTCGTGCAAGGAGGGAAATTCTTCTGTTGATTTCTGTAATAAATTAACTAAAAGACCTTTTGTCTGTTTTCAATTTAGTCCTCAGTTTAACCAAATAAAGGAAGTTATCAACAGATTTCTCCCAATTTTGCATGAAGATGAGAGTTTATCCAAAATTCTGAACACAGGTGTACCATATTATCGAGAACAACTCCCACTATCGGGAACAGGGTTTCTCCCAGTATCTATCACACAAAAGAGGAAAGATGAAACATGGCTTCATTATAATGGTTTTTATAAATGCGGTTCAAATCATTGCAAAACTTGCACTCATGCTTTCGTTACTAAAATTTTCAATAATTCAGATAATTCGGACATTTAATATAAAACAGTATATCAATTGCAACACTACATTTGTTGTGTATAAAATTGATTGTACTGCAGGTCAGCTTTCTTATATTGGGTGTACTTCGCGGAAATTGAAGGTTCGCATTACTGAACATTTGTATGATATAGTACATACAGGTAATTCAACCCGCAGTGCATCGGCAGCATCTAAACATTTTATCACACAGCATAATCGAAGTACCAAGTTTTTTCAGGTTTATGGTATTGAACATGTGAACAGACCATTGCGGGGTGGTGACGTCAATCGGCGTCTCCACACTCGTGAGGCTTTTTGGATATATTATTTAAATCCTCATCTGGGTATGTATCACTGAGAATTAAGATGCAGCAAATTCAGAAAGAAACATTAGTCAAGGTCTGTTGAAAAGCTAAATACATTGTATTTTTTTTAGAATGTGCTTAGCGAATATAATGTCAGATATCAATTTCAGATCAGTGGAGATCCATCTAGTGTAAAGGTACCATCACACTCAGCGATGCTGCAGTGATATAGACAACGAGATGACCTAAACTAGATCGCTGGAGCATCGCTGTTTAGGTCGCTGTAGAGACGTCAAACACAGCAACTCCAGAACGATGCAGGAGCGATCCAGTGACGTAACGGCGACTCACTTCTTGTTCTCACTGGTTGTTAGCTCCATGTCAAACAGCCGGAGTGTACTTATCCGACACACATCTAGGGGCGTTGCAGCGTAGCCAGATAGGCGTGTTTCTCCACAGGGAGACACCCAGGATGTGACGTCCCAGCGTCCCGGAATATAAACCGCGACTCTACAGAAATTCATTCTTTCCATATTTTTTGCGAGCTGTGTCTTCACGTTCTGCCTTTCCAGCATTTGGTCTGGAATGACCCTCCGCCAGCTACGATCCTCTTCTCCCGGGAGCATCCTGTCCGGAATGCCATACTCAGTATACTGCAGGCGTCTTCATCGGATCTTTTCTTGCTCATCAACGGTATGAAATATCTTTGAGTTGTTGTTTGTTTCTTCTGTGTATAGTTATGGCTATGCAGCAATGCTTATCTATGTACTTGGTAAAATGATGTATAAAACATCTCTGGCAGCCATCTTGTGCATCTGGCAAGCGGACGCACTTTAGGAGGCGGTTAGCAAACTCTTTTGCGCTGGCTGCCATTTTGTGCGCACACTATATGGAAAGGTAAACCAACTCTTTTGTGTCTGCCTTGGCTGGCCCTGGCCTGCTCCGCTAGTTAATTAAATCAGCACACAACATAACGGTAATATTGTAACACATTTATTAGAAAAAAGATGAAAAAAATAAACAAAACTTCCAGAAAATAACCAATAAAATAAAAGTTTTAAGAAGTCTAAAATAAAATGGAAAAAAAATCAAAACCTCCCACGGCGGTGGGCCAACAGATGGCGTAGCATGCGTCCCTGGAGCCTGACCTTCTGTGCAAGATCTGTCGCGGCCTCCAGCAGGCGCGCTGACGTCTTCTCCAGGCACTTCTGCCTGGACAGCAACTCTTCCGTGGTGGGCGGTTCTGTGGATAGAAGAAGTAGCAGTAAAGGGTATGTAGACACATGGCATATTTGCACCGCTTTCTACGCTCTGTGTAGCATCCGCAACTGCTGTACCTCATTTCTATGCATTTTTGGCCGCATTCTGGCCAGCCCATAGGACTCCATGTTATAAAATCAGTCGCGTATACGGTTCTAAAATTTACATGCTGCGTATGCAAAAAACACGCACTTGCGTTCAAATACGCAGCGTATTTTTGTACGCAGTGTGTGAACTATATTTTTGTCCTGCGTACAGAACGGACGGAGATTACGCTGCAAATACGGCATGTGTGAACATGCCCTGAGATTTACTACACACTCAATTTGGTCCTGTCACAGAGGGCGAGAACGTTTTTTTTTCTCGCTGTCATATGTGACATCCCATCAATAACCCCTCCCACTGTCTGTCTACTTCCGGGGATGAGCAACGGCGTCCCTTCTCCGTAAGAGCTGCTGACCTCCCAACCCCTTGCTTGGGCTGCACCGACTAAGGAAGCAAATACATATCTGGTTAACAATTGAACACGCTGTGGGGAACCGCTCGCAGTTTTGGTCACTTACCAATTGATCCACTGTTCGCCTCTGGGGAGAACACCGCTGACCCGGGGGAAGAAGGCAAGTGTCGAGGATGGTGGAGGGGTGCTACTGCGCCTGGTCCTAACTGCATCTGTAATGTATACAATATTTCAGCTCCCCTCTAATGTCCCGTATGCAGTAATAAAATCGCAATGAATGATAGTTAACATACGTGGCGGCCCGGGCTGTGGGCTGCTGCTGGTGGCGGATGATGGGCCCTCTGTGCCAGTGCTGGAAGATGACAACCCCTGCTCCGTCTCTCTACTAATAATTAAAGAACCGCAATGTTTAGACAGCAAAAGTACAGGGCTCCAGACTAAAAAAAATACCTAGGCGCCATTGGCGGCAAAAGTTAGGAGCCAAATGAAAATTTGAGTCGCCAAATGTACGTACATATATAGAAAATAGAGATCACTCTTCCCAGTGATGCTATACTCTTCATTATCTGGGGGCTCTGGTGTTCAATGCTCTGCGTGGCCTGGGACTCATATTATTGCATTACTGGGAAGCGCCTCCTGGCAGCGCGCATCTCCTGATTCCCCCCTCCCGGCAGTGCGCGCAGGGTTGCCAACCTCCTCCTAAAAGATTTCTGGACAATCTAGCTAAAAATTGCGGACATCCCAAAATTTGAAATGTTTGTGGAGATTCTGAAACCCCTGACCTGACCATTTATCACGGACACAGCATTTTCCTCTCGGACGTTACGGACATGAGGAAAAAGTGGCATGTTTTTCCGGGAATTCCAGGACAAGTTGGCAACCACGAGCGCGAGTCTCCCGATTCCCCCATACTGGTACTTGCCACGCCTTGTCTCCGCCCGCAAATCTGCCAGATGCTGTGGGGTCTTGTAGCGCAAGTCAGCCGACTTTTTGCGCAGCTGCAGCACACTGCGGCGGATGCCAAATCACCTCTCTATGATGCGCCCAATGCAGCACAGCACTACCGGTTTGTGGAGGTTCCTGTGGGCTGGTGCAGTCTCCAGGCCCTCGTAATCCCAGTCATACATTTTTTTGATAAAAAATTTAAGCTCTGTCTGCCCCAGAGGAGCAGAACGCTGTCTCGGCGCCATTTTTCCTGGAAAGACACTGAACGGCACCGCCCAACCACGCCGAGAAGAGGTCCTTGACTCAGGCGTTATGCCGTGCGATCCGCATCGCTATAGCGTCTCCGTTTATGCACAGCAACCTGGTTGTGGCGCCGGTATACACAGCATTGCGGCCAGCAGGAGGCTCATGCGCGGAACACTAGTACTAAGCGACAGCGCTGCATGTGGACCAGACAGTGGCTGCAGAAGAGGAATCAATTGTCCCATATGGGCCTAATAAGGGAACTGCAGGAGAACAACCCGCATGATTTCAGGAACTACCTGCGAATGTCGGAGGATTCTTTTTATGTGCTACTTGCTGCTGTGGAACCTTTTATCAGGCGGCAAAATACCAGGATGCGAGCTGCTGTCCCTGTGGATGAGAGACTGGCTGTCACACTGTGGTTCCTGGCGACTGGCAGGTCTATGCAAGACTTGCATTACTGCGCAGCTATTTCCTGATCCCTGCTCAGCGTCATCATCCCAGAAACATGTAATGCAATCGTCTCAGCTTTACACCGCACTTACATGCCTTTCTCGGAGACCTAGGATGATTGGAAACAGATTTCCCATGGATTTCAGCAGCAATGGCAGTTCCCTAATTGCGGTGGGGCCTTGGATGGGAAACATGTCCGCATCACCCAACCACCACACTCCGGCTCATTTTTCTACAATTACAAGGATTATTTCAGCGTTATTCTGATGGCCCTCGTTAATGCAAACTATGAATTTATAAATGTGGATGTAGGGATCAACGGGAGAGTATCTGATGGCGGAGTTTTGGCGCACACCGATTTTGGGAACCGCTTGAAAGAACACAAACTGGCCTTGCCGCCCAACAGCAACACTACTGAATACATGAACTTTGTGTTTGTCAGAGATGAGGCGTTCCCACTGCATCCCAACCTTCTGAAGCCATTCTCCCAGAAAACTCTGACACCGGAGCGACGCATTTTTAATTACAGACTTTCCAGAGCTCGACGTGTTGTGGAGAATGCTTTTGGTATTATGGCAAACCAATTTTGGGTTTTCCACACTCCACTCAACATGAAACTCTCGTCTATTGACTCTGTGGTGCTTGCCTGTTGCGTCCTGCACAACTTTCTATGCCGCCGTGATGCCAGTGCCCTCCACAATATGTAGACTCTGTTGACCCTGCAAACGGAGATGTATCCCAGGGCGAATGGCGTCTCGACGAGCACAGGGTTTCAGGCTTGGAAAGTCTTGGATCCGGAAGGAACTCTGATGATGTGACGATTTGCAGGGAGAAGTACTGTGACTTTTTCAATGGGCCAGGGGCTGTCCCATGGCAGCATCTCCAGCAGTAGCGCAACTGTTGCCATTTCCTTGTTCCATGTATTATGGAATACAATTTTTTTGGTTGACGTGCTCTTGTGTACCATTTTGTTGATCACCCATGCAATTCCTTTTTCTGTCTCAATGTCTACATAAATATATCTATCTATGCAGATACTCTAGTTCTGTAGCAAACATACGAATCCTGGGAGTCCGCAGCATCCTCTGCCCTAGCGCTTTCCTGATTTATATATATATACATTATGTGAATATGTAAACAATAAATCTAAAGAAAAGAGACCATGTGAAGCTAAAAGTTTATTGACATATTAAACCAGTAACAAGTGACAGTAACGAGCAATTCGAGGCCATGCGAACTAAATCGAGCAGTTAACTGGTCGCTCAACACAAACAATAACGATACATGCAACAAATTGTTTATTTACAGATTTTCTATGAATTTCTGTATGTATACACACTAGGCTGGCAACTCACTGTGATTAACCACGGCCGTAAATACGGGATGAGCCAACATCAGCAGAAGGAACGCATATGCGTCCCTTTGCTGATGAAAGCTCCTCCCGTATTTACGGCCGTGTTTTCCTACGAGTTGCCGGCCATGTGTATACGGACCACAATTTTCTATGAATTTTGGTCCGTATACACACAGCCGGCAACTCGCTGTGGATAACCACGGCCGTACATACTGGAGGAGCTGACATCGGCAGAAGGAATGAATATGCGTCCCTTCTTCTGACGATGTCAGCTCCTGCCATATGCACGGCGAGTTGCTGGCCGTGTGTATATGGACCAAAATTCATAGAAAATTGTGGTCCACAAAACTACCGGTAAATGAAGGCCCCAAAAAAAACGGCAGTGTGAACGCATGAAGTGCTTAGGAAAAAAAAGTCTCTATCGTTTTCAGTCCAAGAATACTACAGATGTTGATAGTAGGGGTCCATCTCACTGTACTGGTGTGTGGGCTTAGAAAGTCCTTGCGAAAAGTCACCAAAAGAAGGGGGTGGAGGTGGTGGCCGGAACTGGAAATGATGTGGGGCCAGTCTGCGGACAGGAGTGCTGTACATGGGCTCTTGCTGGTGTCCCCAAGAAAACTGGTCACTGGGCTGACGGTCGCTGCTGGTCAATGTTGTTGTCTCAGTCAGTTTGCCTGCGGCTGCCAAGTTCAAAACCTCGAATATGACTCTCTCCGCGTACATTCGCTGGGTAATGTCCAATCTATTTAAGCGTTCCGCAACGAAGGATGGGAATGCGGTGAGCTGGGTTGTGGCATGCTGGGTCATTATGTTGCTGGCCAGTGCCAGGAGATCCACAGGTGTGCCCGCAGTCGCCTTTCTTTTGCAAGATTGTCGCTGTAGACGTGTCTGCTCCTCGACACACGGGCTTATGGAGGACTGAGGGGTCTCATCATCGTTTCCTTCCGGTGTTTGGAGATGTTCAGGAGACACCTGCGAGTACTGGGAAAAAAAAAGTTAATAACATACAAACACATCAGCCCTAGAGAGCCCCCACCTCCCCAACACCTCTATGCCCGTCCGTGGGAAGCTATGAGGAACAGTTATCTAGGTAGCAAACCACAGGGGTTACAGAGCTGGGCTGAACTACTTTTGCCGGCTATACTGTACGAATCGGCGGAAGACCCAAAATTTAAAATTTATTTTCGACTTTTGAAATAAGACAGCATCTAAAGGTAGGGAAGGACTGTTTGGACTATACTTGTCTGAACAGGAAGTGGCAACTGTTATTATCTGGTGGATTAAACATGAAAAACGGGAATTATTATTACTGGAAACTGCAGTATCATAAACATACAAGACACAGGGCATGCTACAAGCAGGGAAGCTAGGGGGTACTTACATGCTCGTCAGGAGACTCGGGAAGGATCTCTTCAGCAGATGGCGCACAAAGGCTTGTCACGGTCTTGGACGGGCGAGGGATTTCCTGGTCCCGAGTGAACGCCAGCAGGTCATAGTACCACAACTTGGGCACATACACGTCATCGGTTCCGGCCCCAGACTTCATGGACTTTTCCACCTTGTTCAGTTCTTTAATGTAGTCTGTGCGGAGAGCCTGGATCATCTTCCGCACAATGTTTTCATCCACCGTCTCAGTGGGATGATGCTGCTTGTAGAGGGCCACCAGTTTCTTGTACGCAGCTTTCTTCTTGTAGCGTTTGCTGTAATCCGCAGACTTGATCTTCCACAAGCAGGGCACAGACCGGTACATGTCGATGAGTTCCCGAACAAACTCCTGGTCATTGGCAGACATCTGAAAGAAAGAAATAGTAAAGCTACAGCAAGCAAGAAAGCGACGCTCAACATGGCTGCCAGCCAGCCAGCGCAAAAGCGTATTTGTTTACCTTTCCATAAAGCGAAAGCTCAAAATGGCTGCCAGCCATCGCAAAAGCGTATTTGTTTACAAACTTGCAAGCTCAAACAGATCTCTGCAGAGATGTAGTATACATCACTCTACAATACACATAAATTAGCATTGCTGCATGGCAGATCAAACAAACAGCACAAAGATATTACTAAGCTGAAAGAGATAGAGGACGAAGAAGTTGGGAGTATGCAGAGTTCCGGACAGGACGCTCCCGTGAGGCTCGTAGGTGGCGGAGGACAGACTGAGTAGAGTCGCGGCTTATATTCCGGAACGCAGCTACAGATGATCCTGCTGTGGTCTATCAGCGTTCACAGGGAGACGCCGTCACAGCCACTCATTTCCGCCCAGCGAACAACCATTGTTCCTGCTGCAAGTTCCCTCCCAGGCCGTCGCGGCTGAGGGCGTCTCCTTTTGTAATGTAAAACGCCTACCTGGCTAGAAGGAGACGCTGCGACGCCCCCTATGCTTGTTGCTGGCATTGTTGCTTTTGATGTCAAACATGACGATACACGCCGACCTGGCGACGAAATAAAGTTCTGAACTTCTAGCTCCGATCAGCGATGGCACAGCGGGATCCAGATCGCTGCTGCGTGTCAAACACAACGAGCTCGCTATCCATGACGCTGCAACGTCACGGATTGTTGTCATTCTCTTTGCAAAGTTGCTGAGTGTGACTGTACCTTAAAAGCATATAGATAAGAAGAACCCGGCACTCAACTTTAAGACAAACTTGTGGTTTTTATTTTGTAGTACGTAACCGCTCTGCTTTCTGGCCGCTGTGCTTACACAGGGCAGAGAAGCAGAGCGCCGAGGGACAGACAGCGGAAGGTAAGTATGAAGTGTTTTTTTTTTTTTACTTTTATGCTGGTAACCAGGGTAAACATCGGGTTACTAAGCCCGGCCCTGCGCTTAGTAACCCGATGTTTACCCTGGTTACTGGCATTGTTGGTCGCTGGAGAGCTGTCTGTGTGACAGCTCTCCAGCGACCAAACAGCGACCCTGCAGCGATCCGGATCGTTGTCTGGATCGCTGCAGCGTCGTTTAGTGTGAAGGTACCTTAAAACATATTATTTGGAATGATACTTCTAGAAAACTAAAAGCAAACCTTACCTCTTCAATGCTTTTCTGTGCCTGGGTATTCATTGTTTTTCCTTGCCAAGTGCTTGGTGACCAATAACCAACAAACAGCAGTGAAGTTGTGCAACTACCAAGCTATCTTCTCCTTTTATACAAATCTTATGGGCTTTGCTCCCCAGCTTATTCATTAATGAAATGCAAATGCATAGGAAACTCCTCCCCTTCTTAACACTACCTTATCTTACATGGCAAACATTGCTGGCACCCAAGTTTTATAAAAGAAAATGTGAATACTCATGTTAACAAGTCTCACAAGGAATGAGAAAGCAGGATTTTAAGTGTAATGTCATCAATTTTCACTCAATGCCATACATAATGCAAGACTCTATAGCAGTAGGTGGTTCAAAGAAAAAAATCGTGATCATTTAAGGAATAACTTGTTTCAATCTGCTCCAAAAAAGAAAGTTAGGAGCCATATGAGTCGATAGATAGGATAAGGATAAAACAATTACCACATATGTAAAGTGCAAAAAATGTATCTTAAGACTAATTGTAATGTATTAGTGATGGGTGAATTCACTTATATATTTTTTTTCAAACCTATGAGTCACAAAATCTAAAATGGAAATGATCACCCCTCACTTTTCTGGACTTTCCAATGTTCATCGACCTTTTTTGCTAGCATTCGTATTTTGCTAGATCCACTGTAGTATTTTTAATGTTAAAAATAAAGAATTGATGTCAAGTAGATATTTGAATTCTGTTTTAGGGTAGCAATGATGTTTTTTATTTAGGGGTTTTATTTTGAAAATGATAGCTGGACGCCACTATTTGTGATATCTAAGACGTTGTATTAGTTGGATAAACCTTCAGTTATACATTGCGGTTCCACATCCTCCATGTTTTATCCTCCAGGATTCCTCACCATGATCTATGCATACCTGCAAAGTGAAGATTTGCTTCACGCTTCCTCTTAAGGTCAGCTCATACCATTCATATATAAGAGCTGTGGCTTCCTGGTAGATGCTTATGATGCTATAGGCTGTTCCATTTTAGCCTTGAAATAGAATTATGCTGAACAGTATGTAATTCAGTAATCACTAATATTCCGCAAGAGGTTTTCTTAAAAAAAAAAAAAAAAAAAAATGTATGGTGAATAAATTCACCACAAAATTGCAGCTCTGAAAAGCTTGGTTTGCAAAAAGGGGTTTAACACTAGAGTGAGGCAATGGTATTCACATGAAATTTATACCAAGGGTGGCATGGTGGCGCAGTGGTTAGCACTACAGCCTTGCAGCGCTGGGGTCCTGGATTCGAACCCCACCAAGGACAACAACTGCAAAGAGTTTGTACATTCTCTCCATGTTTGTGTGGCACCCCTAGGGGTATTTGCCACAAAAATAGTTACTGACAGTAAATGCAAATACTAAAATAGCAAGACTGCACTACCACCTCCGGCCAGAAGGGGGAGCTCCAGAGACTCCCCTTGATCCATTCTGGTCTGAGAGAAGAACTGGCAGTTGGGCTAAGGAGCTGAAAGTGAGAGGTCATACAGTTGAATCTCTAACAGCCCTGTGACTGTTACCAGGCCTAAATCACCGGCCTGAGGAGAAGAGGGATAGAGAAAAAGGACATTGTGAGAACCGGGTAGCATTAATCACTACCCAGAACAGGCGCAAAGACGGATACCGGATCCGTGGCTGTATTCATTATATATAATACAGCAACCGGAAAAACGTGAGGTGATATCAGCTTCACTAGGGCCGGACGCAGCAACAGACACAGAGTTCAGCGGTACTCCTGGAGGGGGTAAGCCGATAAAAGGACTCGGGTTGCCCGTCGAACCAGGACTCGGAGGGGACAGATTGGGCCGGCAGCCAGTTCACATACAGCAGCAGGGCCACACAGATATTGCGTACAATAAGAGGCGAAGACCCCGGCAGGGTCAAAGTAACTCAGAGTTCCCATACAGACTCCGGTGACAGGACTGGTTGTAAATCCTTTTTTTTGTTAAAGTAAACTGGTTAAACGTTTCAGTGCCTCAGTCTTTCATTTGGACAATAGCCATCTATCCAGGATTGGGATCATCACCGCTGGGAGAACCTGCTGCTGATCAAGTAAGTGCCTGTTCCCTCACGATACCCTTTACACTGTGCATTGCCTGAGGCCACAGCACCGGGTCAAGCCACCCGTGACACCCCCCCTCAACAGACAGACCCCATTGGTCCGGTGCTGGGTACCCCGGTCTCTTGGGCGTCACGAACAGGATCTAGCCAGCCCGTATACCGGGTATTGTGTGCCGTGATTGGAGCCCAAAACTGTGAAAACTTGGATGAAAAATCTTGAAAATTGACTTTATTAAAGAAAAATCCATTCTCCATTGAAAACTATTGAAAGTGACTTTTCCCCATTGGTTATAATGGAGTAAAGATGGCCGCCATCCCCTGAGGTAATCACTTCATAACCGTTAGGCACGAGACTGTTAATTGAGCTACGCCATCACCTGAGCCCCAGTCTAACTGAAAAACTTCAGAATCCGCCATTACAGAGCGCGGTGGGTGGGAGCAGCAGGGGGCGTGTCATTGTGGGCGGCACCAAGCTGAGCGCTCTGACATCAGAGCAAGGGGAAAATCGATCCTGCTGCACAGCGGAACGAATCTACACTATCCCGACGGAAGCGGAGGACCGGAAGGGTCCGGATTAACTAAGGGGGCACAGTATGTCGCAGCACGGAGACGCCGCAGCACCCGGCGACGCTAATGCAGCTGAAAGACAGTGTCAATAGAGAGTCCGGTAGCGCAGCGGTGCAAGGAGTGGCGCCCATCATGCCGGTGCTGATGCCATATACCCCGGGTGGCCCATGGCTTCCAATGTATGAAGGTGAGCCTAATACCCTTGACGATTTCAGAGAAAAGATGCTGGCCCATTTTGACATGTTCCCTGTGGGTGAAGTTCAGCGTGTTAGTCTCCTGATGATGCAGTTAAGTGGCCATGCTAAGCGAGAAGTCACAGCATGGGCAGCTGATCTAAAAGGCACTGTTGAACGCATATTTGCTGGATTAAAAGCTACATTTGAAACCACTGCCAGCAGCAAAGCTAAAGTACGATTCTTTCATTGCAAACAAAAAGTTAATGAGGGCGTGAGAGACTTTGCCTTAAACCTGCAGGAAGCCCTTAAATCACTTACACTGGCTGAACCCATTTTTAACACCGGAGCGGATAAACTGCTAAGAGATCAATTTATTGAGGGACTCTACACCCCTTCTCACCGGGGGCATGTGAGCATGCTTGTTTTTAAGAACCCTGAATTGACATTTGCCCAATTAAAGGAGAGCGTTATACGTCTCCAGCTGGCAGAGGCACCTCGGGATCAGGATCCTGTGCAACTCATGGCAGAGGCTCCTCAACAACATGGAGTACCAGTGACATCAGCTATGTCCGGGGCCATTGCTAAGCCCCTGGGGCCCAGTACTAATGAGGCTCTTCAACAAAAGCTTGACTCTTTAACTGATGTTGTTGCTTCAATGGCTAAAACCATGCAGGAGATGAGAGGACCCAAGATGGAGTTGTCAAACCGTAGAGAAGGTGTTCCATGGATGAGACCCCGGAGATACCCGACATGGAGAGGACGACCCCGCGACCGCTACCAACCGGATGGACAGCCCATTTGCCGCCGTTGCCAGCAGCCAGGCCACTTTGCACGAGATTGTGATTTAAACGGGAATCCCCTGGGAATGCGGGCCGCTTCGCAGGAATGAACTTTCAAGGCCCAACACCCTGGCACGACAGGTACATTGGAGGACGACCCATTATCCCTATCGTGCTGGACGGAATGCCCCTCAACGCTTTGCTGGACACAGGTTCCCAGATTTCATCTATACCGTATATCCTTTATAAGAGGTACTGGGCTGATGCAGATATTGATAAAGGGCCCTCTGATGTTGAACTAGATATATGGGCCAGTAATGGTAAGTTGGTACCGAAACTAGGATTCAGGGAGATGACCATAAAGATTGGTAAAGTAGAATTGAAGAAACAGGGTATAATTGTTGTTGATGTTGACCGGCGGAACTGTGAACCAACTGTATTGATAGGAATGAATGTGTTAGAGAACTGCTTTTCCGAAGTCATTTCTGTCTTACAGCAAATTGCTGAAACTGCCCAATCCTGCCAGCAGAGAGTTCTCTGGAGGGAAATAAAGTATTGATGTTAAGGCAACAGGTAGAAGTTGCAGGTGGAGAAATCGGCAGTGTGAGGGTAAGTGATCCAACATCTATTGTAATCCCACCATAAACAGAAATGCTGGTATGGTGTAGAGCAGCCATTGGTACTAAGGGACGAGATTATCAAGCCTTAATAGAACCAGTGTACACCGACAGCAGGCCCACTATACTCACAGCACGAGGGATAGTCGAGGTACACCGGGGACGAGTGCCGGTACGACTTTTGAACTGTGGAGAGGAATAGGTCACTTTGCCAAGGTATGCTACAATGGCAAAGCTATATACTGTTGACAACAATGCCATCACAACCATTGAGCCCTTAGAACCAACCTGTCAGGTGGAAGGCAATGGCTCAGATGGAGAAATGGAGGATTGGTGCCGACAGCTACACGTGGGCATAAATTCAACACCTACCCATCAAAAACAAGGGGTGTATAGGCTAGTGACGGAATATGAACAAGTCTTCAGTAAACACCCATCAGACTTCGGACGGATAGAAGGGGTAGAACACACAATCCCCACCAGTGGCCATCCCCCAATAAAAGAAAGATATAGACCCATACCGCCCGCTCACTATCAATGTGCAAAAGATATGCTGAGGGAGATGAAACAGGCCGGGGTAATAAGAGACAGCTGTAGCCCCTGGGCGGCCCCTCTAGTGATTGTCAAAAAAAAGGACGGAACCATGAGAATGTGCGTAGACTACCGGAAGATTAATAACATCACCCATAAAGACGCCTACCCCTTGCCTAGGATAGAAGAGTCCTTAACTGCTTTGAAATCTGCTAATTATTTTTCCACCTTAGACTTAACAAGCGGGTATTGGCAAGTCCCTGTGGCTGAGCGAGATAAGGAAAAGACGGCATTCACCACACCAATGGGTCTATGTGAATTTAATCGCATGCCGTTCGGACTCTGCAACGCATCCGGTACCTTCCAGCGGCTGATGGAATGCTGCCTCGGACACAAGAACTTCGAGACCGTCCTCCTGTACCTAGATGATGTGATCGTCTACTCAAAGACTTACGAACAACACTTAATAGACCTGGCAGAAGTGTTCGAAGCCTTATCCAGGTATGGCATGAAAGTCAAGCCATCCAAATGTCACCTTCTCAAGCCAAAGGTACAGTACCTGGGACACATCGTGAGTTCGGAGGGAGTAGCACCAGATCCCGAGAAAATAAGCGCCATAAGGGATTGGCCAAGACCTACCAGCGCAAAAGAAGTGAGACAATTCCTGGGATTGGTGGGTTACTATCGCAGATTTATAAAAGGATTTACCAAGTTGGCAGCACCCTTGCAAGACACCTTGGTAGGGCAGACGAAGAAACCTTCAAACCGAAACCCTCCTTTTCAGTGGAACGACGAAAGGGAAGACTCCTTTGAACAACTAAAGAAGGCACTAACCGGAGAAGAGGTTCTGGCATACCCAGATTACCATCAACCTTTCATCCTCTACACCGATGCCAGTAATGTGGGACTAGGAGCGGTGCTGTCACAAAAGCAAGAAGGTCGGGAGAAAGTCATCGCCTTTGCAAGTAGAAAGCTCCGGCCTACTGAAAGAAATTCAGAAAATTACAGCTCCTTCAAATTGGAACTACTGGCAGTAGTTTGAGCTGTGACTGAACGTTTCAAACACTATCTGGCCGCTGCAGAATTTATTGTCTATACTGACAACAATCCGTTGACCCACCTGGACACAGCCAAATTAGGTGCGTTAGAACAGCGATGGATAGCCCGGTTATCTAATTACAACTTCAAGATCAAGTATCGAGCAGGTCGCAAGAATGGAAATGCCGATGCCCTATCCCGGATGCCACACTTGAGAGATGTAGAAGAAGAAATGGGGGAGCTTGAAGAAATTGAACTACCAGCCTTCCATCATCCCAAGGCAAAACATCATCAGTCAAGTACCTATCAGAAACAACAAGAGGTGAATTTAAATCCGTTAGCACACCATAGATGGGCTGACACCCAAGACAGCAATCCGGCTGTGAAGTTGGTGAAGGAACTGTTAACTGAGCAAAGTGCATATCCCGATGAGGATGCCCCAGAAGAGACGCATCAACTCTGGAAAGAGAGGCAAAATGTTCCTGTATCAAGGGAAGCTCTGTAGAAGGTACACCAATCCGAAAACACATGAATTGGTTTGGCAGATTATCGTGCCTAAACAAGATGTCAAGATGGTCCTCGAAGCTTACCATAATGGTGCTGGTCACTTCGGTTGGAAAAAGTTAGAAGTACTTCTAAGAGAAAGATTTTATTGGGTCGGGATGAGAAAATCAATCGAACAGTGGTGCAGAAATTGTGGCCCGTGCAACCTCAGAAGAAACGATCAAAAGAACCAAAGAGCACCACTGCAGCCCATAATCACCAAACAACCACTTGAACTTGTAGCCATGGACCACGTGAAGTTGACACCAAGCCGGTCTGGCTATGTCTATGCCTTGACCATCGTGGACCATTATTCACGCTTCTTGGTAGTAGTACCCGTAAAAGATCTGACAGCAAAAACAGCAGCCAAAGCGTTCCAAACGTACTTTTGTAGACCCCATGGATATCCGGAACAGGTTCTCACCGACCAAGGTACAGCCTTTGAATCAGAGATCTTCAGAGAATTCTGTAATATGTATGGTTGCAAAAAGATCCGGACGACGGCCTATCATCCACAAACAAACGGCTTATGCGAGAAGATGAACCATATTGTAATAGAACTACTAAAGACTTTACCTGAGGCAGAAAGGAATCAATGGCCAGAGAAATTGCCTGACTTGGTGGATCTGTATAATCATGTCCCGGTGAGTTCCACCAATTGCACCCCAGCTTACCTTATGCGTGCAAGACCCGGCCAATTACCAATCGATCTAGAAATGGGAATTCTGAAACCAGACGCAGAAGTCCAAGACTCCAATTGGGATATCATACGGCAAAAGCAGTATCGCCAAGTGCAAGAGAGTGTGGAAAGAAGCCTTCAGCAAACTAGAGAAAGACAAGAGCGAACTTTCAACCAGAATGCTCTAGCGACCCCATTAAGACCAGGTGACCAAGTGCTCAAGAGAAATCGTCGAACCAATAAACTGGACAATCAGTGGGAAGCCGTACCCTACACAGTTTTACCAACAAGAGTGGATAATCCTAAAATGTGTCTCATTAGCAAAAACGGAGGCTTAACATCTGTACTAGTGTCAAGAGACAATCTTAAATTATGTCCGGAAGCATTGAAAGAGCCAGACGTTGTCCAGCCAGAACCAGAAGTTATTCAACCCATACAGGTTCAACCAGTAAAGGAAAAAGAAGAGGAAGTGTATCACACCTGTATAGGAGACTTTCCCAAAACCCTACTAACATACCATGGTGCAGTAGTGGTTCCCATGGTGGCCTTTTACCCAACACCGAACCCAATACCAGAAGTCCCAAGACAGGAAGAGGCTGACCCCGTACTACAGGAGGTTCCAGGCCAGGAAGAACAGATTCCTGGTCAGAGTAATCCCATTCACGGTGGACTTGCCAACTCCATAGTCGTGGAATTATCTTTAGCAGAGCGGGCAGATACTACATCCGCAGTAGACAGTAGTACACCACATGAAGAGACACCGCTATTACGTAGATCACAGCGTAGTACCCAGGGTCAATTACCGGCCAGGTATGCAGATTACCAACTATAAAGCTCATAATGTGAATTGTATATATGTTATGCCGTATATAGTTAAACAGAAAATGTAGTATAGTCATTGTTATCAGTCTGCAACGTTTAAGCCCAGTGCCTACAGAGACTTGTCTGTATGAACTTCTTGCATATTCTTGAACTTTTTATCAGCCCGGAGGCACTAAATCAAAGCTCCGGAAAGACTGCTTTTTGAACTTTGCTCTTCGCTCTTTTTGAACTTTCTTTAGACTTTATATTGATAACTCCGTTGGAAAAATGGAACTAAATTCCTGGACACAAAGTGCAGTGCCTTTCCTAGTACCTTCAAGGATAGAACTGTATTAATGGACGCTATTTGAAGTGACTTTGTACAGAACTATATTTTTGTTTCCTCGAGTGGTTTTTGTAACTTTTCATTTTTAAGACTCTGTACATATTAATTGTTATTTCAAAATGTTATTGTCCCACAGTCCCGGAGTACTGTTCTTAACTAAGGGGGAATGTGGCACCCCTAGGGGTATTTGCCACAAAAATAGTTACTGACAGTAAATGCAAATACTAAAATAGCAAGACTGCACTACCACCTCCGGCCAGAAGGGGGAGCTCCAGAGACTCCCCTTGATCCATTCTGGTCTGAAAGAAGAACTGGCAGTTGGGCTAAGGAGCTGAAAGTGAGAGGTCGTACAGTTGAATCTCTAACAGCCCTGTGACTGTTACCAGGCCTAAATCACCGGCCTGAGGAGAAGAGGGATAGAGAAAAAGGACATTGTGAGAACCGGGTAGCATTAATCACTACCCAGAACAGGCACAAAGACGGATACCGGATCCGTGGCTGTATTCATTACATATAATACAGCAACCGGAAAAACGTGAGGTGATATCAGCTTCACTAGGGTCGGACGCAGCAACAGACACAGAGTTCAGCGGTACTCCTGGAGGGGGTAAGCCGATAAAAGGACTCGGGTTGCCCGTCGAACCAGGACCCGGAGGGGACAGATTGGGCCGGCAGCCAGTTCACATACAGCAGCAGGGCCACACAGATATTGCGTACAATAAGAGGCAAAGACCCCGGCAGGGTCAAAGTAACTCAGAGTTCCCATACAGACTCCGGTGACAGGACTGGTTGTAAATCCTTTTTTTGTTAAAGTAAACTAGTTAAACGTTTCAGTGCCTCAGTCTTTCATTTGGACAATAGCCATCTATCCAGGATTGGGATCATCACCGCTGGGAGAACCTGCTGCTGATCAAGTAAGTGCCTGTTCCCTCACGATACCCTTTACACTGTGCATTGCCTGAGGCCACAGCACCGGGTCAAGCCACCCGTGACACCCCCCTCAACAGACAGACCCCATTGGTCCGGTGCTGGGTACCCCGGTCTCTTGGGCGTCACAATTGCGTGGGTTTTCTCCGGGTTCTCCGGTTTCCTCCCACATTCCAAAGACATACTGATAGGGAATTTAGATTCATAATGTGTGCAAAAAATGTAAAGCGCTGCGGAATATGTTAGCGCTATATAAAGATTATTATTATTATTATTACCAAATTATTTTCCTCTCAAAATTGTTTTAACAGATTTTTTGTAATTTGCTTTATGCTTGCTCAGCAAAATGGTGGCTGTCCAACATTTTTGCTGAACCTTATAAGGCTGTGAACAAAAAAAATATTTGACTGGAACATACATGTTTAATACTGAATGCTCCTAGGACTGGAGATGGACAAAACCTATTCAAATGGAATTAAATTATCCTCCAATTTAAAATAGAGATTGTACTCGGAATACATTTTTTTTTGTTTTGTGTTCTGAACTTTTCTGAACCATCTGCAGCCAGCCGAAAGTAAAAAAAATAAAAAAATAAAATAATTCTCACATAACCAGTCCCCTCTACTGATTGCTTTCCAACATACTGTAATCTATACTAGAATCACAGATAAATATATTTAAAGTAAGCAATAATGCTAGATTATCACATCCATGGCTTCTCATTTTGAGAAAACAATTATTTTATATGGTCATAGACAGAATCATCAAAATAAACTTTAATCTTAAAGAAAAACCCACACATCATCTCTAACGGATTCCCCCAAAATATTTCTAAAATAGGTGCTTAAATTCAAAAACCTACAATAAAGAAAATACATTTTAAATTATCACTATTTTAACTTTTTGAAAACACATTTTTTTCAAACTGAACACCGAAGAAATCTCTTGTGGGAATATTTAACAATTTCCTACTTTGGGCATAATAATACACCCAAGTCAAAATCCCTCCCTTTGTTGTGGGCTTTGAACAGCTGACATGTGCCTCTAAGGCTATGTTCACACTTTGCAGATTCCACTGCGGATTTTTCCGCAGCAGAATTCCAAAATCCGCAGTGAAAACCGCAGCGCGTTTTCACTGCGGATTTATCGCGGTTTTTACTGCGTTTTCTTCTGCGGATTTTCAACTGCAGTTTTCTATTGGAGCAGCTGAAAATCCGCAGAAAAGAAGTGACATGCTGCGGAATGTAATCCGCAGCGTTTCCGCGCGGATTTTTCTGCAGCATGTGCACAGCGTTTTTTGTTTCCCATAGGTTTACATTGAAATGTAAACTCATGGGAAACTGCTGTGGATCCGCAGCGGTCAAATCCGCTGCGGATCCGCAGCAAAATCCGCAAAGTGTGAATATAGCCTAACAGCCCCAAGTAAAATAGTGATTCACCTGTAGCTGTTAACTAATTAAATGCTGCTGTCAATCTTGACAGCGGCATTTAACTCACGCTTAACGAACATGTGTTGGAAATCCCCCATCACTTGATTGTGGGTCCCCGATGGGTTGGAATGATAACCAGAGGTCTCTCAGACATTAGTAAAGGATAATTTGTGGATTGAATCCGCGCTGCCACAATGATACAATTTCAGATATAATGAAGAGCTCTGGTGGTTTATTCTCAATGCATTTCAAGGTCTGTGACCCCTTCATCAGGAAAATTACCACAAGGAAAGGTCTTGTGGTAAATATCCTGATGAAGGAGTCAGATGGACCTTGAGAATAAATCAGAGTTCTTCATTATATCTGAATTTGTATTATTGTGGCAGCGCGGATTTAAAGGGACACTGTCACCTGAATTTGGAGGGAACAATCTTCAGCCATGGAGGCGGGGTTTTGGGGTTTTTGATTCACCCTTTCCTTACCCGCTGGCTGCAATATTGGATTGAAGTTCATTCTCTGTCCTCCATAGTACACGCCTGCGCAAGGCAAGATTACCTTGTGCAGGCATGTACTACGGAGGACAGAGAATGAACTTCAATCCAATATTGCAGCCAGCATGCAGCCAGCGGGTAAGGAAAGGGTGAATCAAAAACCCCGCCTCCATGGCTGAAGATTGTTCCCTCCAAATTCAGGTGACAGTGTCCCTTTAATCCACAAATTATCCTTTACTAACATCTCTGAGAAGGTCGCAGTGGCGGCCCATGGATCAGCAGCAGCCAATAAACACATGCTTTTGCTTTATTCCATCAGGTGAGCAGCTCCTTGTTAAAACCACAATTAATCGGAAGGATAAGACCCTATTTGCGCTTTTTTATATCCTTAATTTACTCAAACCAGAGGTCTCCAGCAGTCCTCTATGGTTGTCTTAAGGTACCGTCACACATAGCGACGCTGCAGCGATACCGACAACGATCCGGATCGCTGCAGCGTCGCTGTTTTGTCACTGGAGAGCTGTCACACAGACAGCTCTCCAGCGACCAACGATCCCGAGGTCCCCGGTAACCAGGGTAAACATCGGGTAACTAAGCGCAGGGCCGCGCTTAGTAACCCGATGTTTACCCTGGTTACCATCCTAAAAAGTAAAAAAACAAACGCTACATACTTACCTACCGCTGTCTGTCCTCGGCGCTCTGCTTCTCTGGTCTGGCTGTGAGCGCCGGGCAGCCAGAAAGCAGAGCGGTGACGTCACCGCTCTGCTTTCCGGCTGACCGATGCTCACAGCCAGAGCAGGAGGAGTGCAGAGCACAGCGCTGGAGGACAGACGGCTGTAGGTAAGTATGTAGTGTTTGTTTTTTTACTTTTAGGATGGTAACCAGGGTAAACATCGGGTTACTAAGCGCGGCCCTGCGCTTAGTTACCCGATGTTTACCCTGGTTACCAGCAAAGACATCGCTGAATCGGTGTCACACACGCCGATTCAGCGATGTCTACGGGGAGTCCAGCGACGAAATAAAGTTCTGGACTTTCTTCCCCGACCAGCGATCTCCCAGCAGGGGCCTGATCGCTGCTGCCTGTCACACTGGACGATATCGCTAGCGAGGACGCTGCAACGTCACGGATCGCTAGCGATATCGTCTAGTGTGACAGTACCTTTAGCCAGATTACAATGAGAGCCGCCCAGTGGTCAGCACTCACAGCAAGTGAACATTTTGCTACAAGAAAGCGAGCAGATTATCACTTGAGTGTTGCAAAGGCGCACTACTGAACCATGCAAAATAAAAAAATGCTATAAAGCAAATTACATTTTATTCTTAAACTTCCTAAAGATGTAAATTCTATTATACCTAGGATGATTAAACTCCTGGTCTTTTCTCTTGTAACAACAAAGTAAATTAATCTTTTATCAATTCTAATTGCAGCAGCAAAGTTACCAATGCTACTCCATTCCCAGAAATATATTTAATTTTAAGTATTGTGGTACCATTTTATAGTAAATTCATAATTCAAGACAAGATATTAAATTAGATCAATGTCAGGAAAGATTCACTCAGAACAGCACCTGATCTTCTGTTCTTCCAGGTGATCTGTTGCCAAATGCTTCAATCTTCCCCATTTCATAGGTATTCACATTTGGAGTTAACCATGTATGGTTTGTGAAATAATGGACAATTATTTTATGGGATTAATTAGATTTTGGCTATATTACCCAGATTTATAGGAACAACAAGAAATGTGTCATGATATATAAAATGTGATATATAAATATTATAGAATATATTTTCCCTTCTTTGGAGCTTCTAGGTGTTAAGGAGGTGTCATAGTACAGTAGAAAACCCTCATCAGAAAAAAACATGCAATAGTGTTGATCTGTAAAGAGCCGCAAATTTAGTTTCATGTTTATTTTAAAGAATTATTTGGAAGTTTTTTGCACTTATATGATGCTCAATACATTTTAAAGGCTCACTCACATTTGTGAATATGTTCTGCAAGTTCTTTATTTTTGTAACTTGCTGGAAATTAAAAATAACTGTGCCCTGATCACAGGAAGAAAATATGCTTAACCACTTTAAGCCATAATTGAAACGGACATAGTCCTTTACAGACATGATGCTACTTTTAGTGTAAAGCCTGAAATTAGCATTATAATCTGATAATGAAAACTATTTTTTTACTTTCAAATGCATCACTGACGGTTACATGTTTTTCAATAGTGTTTTTATCCTTTGTTCTTGCTTTAATTGTAAATTTTCTATCAAAACAGTTTTTTGTTTATTGTACAAGAAACCTTTAACTTTCATGCATTGCTAATTTGTTCATTAGCATTCCAATAACCTGGGAGACTGAAAGCACTTTAACACTAGAAGTCCCAGACAGGGGTCATTTAACATTTCTACCTTTGGAAACCAGAGACAGGTGGAATGACCTGAAGGATTTTATCTAACATCCTCTAATCACAGTGTTTTGTTCTGTAATTAAGGCCGTTACTGTCGGTGCCATTACTGTGGAGCACAGGAGGTTGTTGTTTTCCATTGAGTTTAGCCATTTAGATGTTTCTAGTTGGTTCTATTCAGTTTATTGTATTTGATAATATAAAGATTATACATATTGTATTCAGTTTAGTTTTATTTGAGCAAAAAAAGCACTGAAACAATTAATTTTTTATATATTTTAACCCCTTAGTGACAGAGCTAATTTGGTACTTAATGACCGGGCCAATTTTTAAAATTCTGACCACTGTCACTTTATGAGGTTATAACTCTGGAATGCTTTAACGGATCCTGCTGATTCTGAGATCATTTTCTCGAGACATATTGTACTTAATGATAGTGGTAACATTTCTTCGATATTACTTGCGATTATTTATGGAAAAAAAATGGAAATATGGTGAACATTTTTAAAATTTAGCAATTTTCAAACTCTGTATTTTTATGCCCTTAAATCTGAATATGTCACAAAAAAGTTAATCAATAACATTTCCCACATGTCTACTTTACAACAGCACAATTTTTGAAAAAAATTTTTTGTTAGGGAGTTATAAGGGTTAAAAGTTGACCAGCATTTTCTCATTTTTAGAACTTTTTTTTTTTTTTTCTAGGGACCACATCACATTTGAAGTCATTTTGAAGAGTCTATACGATAGAAAATAACCAAGTGTGACACCATTCTAAAAACTGCACCCCTCAAGGTTCTCAAAACCACATTCAAAAAGTTTATTAACCCTTTACGTGCTTCACCAGAACTGAAACAATGTGGAAGGAAAAAAAATGAACATTTAACTTTTTTTTGCAAACATTTTACTTCAGAACCATTTTTTAAATTTTCACAAGAGTAAAAACAGAAGTGTAACCATAAAAGTTTTGTTGAGCAACTGCTCCTGAATACGCCAATACCCCATATGTGGGGGTAAACCACTTTTTGGGCGCACCGCAGAACTTAGAAGTGAAGGAGCGCCGTTTTACTTTTTCAATGCAGAATTGTCTGGAATTGAGATCCGACGCCATGTCACGTTTAGAGAGCCCCTGATCTGCCTAAACAGTGGAAATGCTGCACAAGTGACACCATTTTGGAAACTAGACCCCTTAAGTAACTTATCTATGTGTGGTGAGCACTTTGAGCCTTGAAGTGCTTCACAGAAGTTTATAACGTAGAGCCGTGAAAATAAAAAAATTGCATTTGTTGACACAAAAATGATCTTTTCGCCCACAAATTCTTATTTTTACAATGGTAACAGGAGAAATTAGACCACAAAAGTTGTTGTGCAATTTCTCCCGAGTACGTCGATACCCCATATGTGGGGGTAAACCACTGTTTGGGTGCACCGCAGAGCTTGGAAGAGAATGAGTGCCGTTTTTCTTTTTCAATGTAGAATTGGCTGGAATTGAGATCGGACGCCATGTCGCGTTTGGAGAGCCCCTGATGTGCCTAAACAGTAGAAATCCCCCACAAGTGACCCCATTTTGGAAACTAGACCCCTTAAGGAACTTATCTAGATGTGTGGTGAGTAGAGTTGAGCGACTTACTTTTTTCGGATCGAGTCGGGTTTATGTTACGTTAACTAAATGCTAAAACTGACCTTCCATTATGATTCTCCAGGTCATTACGAGTTCATAAACACCAAACATGTCTAGGTTCTCTTTTATCTAATTGGTAAAAAAAAAAAAAAAAAAAAAATCCAAAATCTGCTAAAAATAAAAAAAAAAAATTGCGCAGATTTCCGATACCCGTAGCGTCTCCATTTTTCATGATCTGGGGTTGGGCGAGGGCTTATTTTTTGCATGCCGAGCTGGTGATTTTAATAAATACCACTTTTGTGCAGATACATTCTTTTGGTCGCTTGTTATTGCATTTTAATGCAATGTCACGGGGATTAAAAAAAAACATAATTTTGGCTTTTTTATTTTTTTGTCGCTATGCTGTTTAGCGATCAAGTTAATCTGCCATCAACAACATAGGTCTCAAGGAGACCTCAGGTTGTTATAGCAATGCACCGATGACCCCCGATCATGTGACGGGGTCAGCGGTGCGAGTAATTCTGGCCTCGCGGCCGGGAGCATTTGTTAAATGCCGCTGTCAGTTTGACAGTGGCATTTAACTAGTTAATGGGTGCGGGCGGATCGCGACTCCACTTGCGCCCATTGCGCGCACATGTCAGCTGTTGAAAACAGCTGACATGTTGTGGCTTTGAGGTGGGCTCACCGCCGGAGCCAACCTCAAAGCAGGGGATACTGCCAGTTGACATACTATCCCATCAGCTGGCATAAAGGGGTTAAAATAAATTTACCATATATACTCATGTATTAGCTGAGTTTTTCAGCACTTATTTGTCAATTGTCCCAGAGGGCGGTGGGCGAGGGGGAGCGGCGAAGAAGTGGGTCACAGGAGGCAGGAGCCTGCAGCTGTAATTGTGCCCGCTGCTAAAGAGAAATCAATGTTTGTTAGGCCAGGATCATGCATGTGAGAAATATGGCCGAGTCTCGCATGTTAATACCCAGCACTGCCGCCGGCATTGGGGAGCGGAGGGTGCGGCCGCATAGCAATACATGCAGCCGCACGCTCTGCTCTTGAGTGCCGGTGACAGTGCCAGGTATTAACATGCAAGATGGCCATATTTCTCTCATGTGTGATCCCGGCCTTATAGCGCGCACAGTGACACCAACATCCGCCTGCTTCCAGAAGACATCCTACTCACTTTCCTGCGCGCCCTCGCTGCATCTCATTGGTTCCGGCGCCAGCAGCATTTCTGGCCCAACAATCACGTGGCCCCGCTCACTAAGGTAAAGAATATGCATGCCTCTCCACTCTCATAGGTGTGGAGTGAATATTCATTACCTTGATGAGCAGGGCCACGTGATCGCTCGGCAGGAAGAGCTGCTGGCACCGGAACGAGATGCAGCAAGGCGAGTAGGAGGTTTTTTGTTTTTTTTTTACATAGGAAACATGCATACAAGGAGGGGATAAGTAATCATGCAGACAAGGATAGTGATGGGGGAGCCATGCATACAAGGACAAGGATGGAGGAGCCATGCATACCCAGCTTATAGTAGTCAATAAGCTTACCCAGTTTCTTGTGGCAAAATTAGGTGAGGAGGTTTATACTCAGGTCTGCTTATGCTCGAGTATATACGATAGCTGTTGTAATGTTTAAAATATGGTAACTTTCTTATTTATATGCATTAGCCTGTAATGTACAAAAAATTAGTTGATTCAGTTCTGTATATTTTAAGTTGAAAGGATTATCCCTTATATATGAGAAAGTGATGTTTTGTCTGTTCCCTCCTCCCATATCAAGAGCAGATCATCGATTTTTAAAATGTCCATTCAATTTAATTTGAGAGAAATGGATTAAACTCATTGAGCAGATTTTTCTTCCCAAGCCGCTATAGCTGTATTTGCCAATGAAGGGGAAATTAAGCCCCCATGCTATTGCTTTGTTTTTTGGGGAAAAATATTAGGGAAAACATTTGTTCAATAAAAAAATGTTGCTGCTAACACAATTTTGTAATCTTAGGAGTGTATGAACTGAATTTGTTCAAAAAGTACAAAGACCGTTGATGTCAACATTATGGCAAATTGACAGGTACAAGCCAACGCCACAACTTATCCACTTATATGCCGGTTGCTAACTGAAATGATCAAAAACCATAAGTTATTTGGAATCTCTGATATAACCCAGTAGATTTTGAACCAAAGGCTGGAGAAAATGGTCCACCCACGTTCCATGTTTTTCCTCTAACTGACTCAATTCCAGTTATGATGGGTTAGAGAGGTTGTGGAAATGTTTTTATGAGTCTTGGGAAGGCAATTTCCAGAATTGCCCTTAAAATAATCGCTGTTGCATCGTATGATTCCAGATAAACTTCTTAGTTTTGGATATCTGATAATTTCACATTATACCATGAAATGAATTTAAGAACCAAACTTCCATCTCCCTTGTCTGCTGATTTTATTAGATCTTATCTAAACTCTTTAATTGCCTGTTTCTCCTTTGGATTTATTGTAGTTACTCGTTCTGGTAGAAGTGGATTTGTCCACATTTACTAGTTCCTTCTCCACATGATTTTGGAATTGGTGAAGTGCTGTGGGACGTGCCTGGATCCAATTAAAAATATGGATTATTTGAAAGAAAGCTGTTTAATGTTGCCCCTAGCAGTGATTGAAATTGTAAAACTCTTAAATGAACAATACTGGCTAGATTCTCAAAGGAAAACTAGGTGTTTCCTAATGAGATTCAGGTTCACATTCATTATTAACCACTTCTGTGTTTTGATTTCAGTTTGTTCAAAATGACATTTGTGTCAAGTTCCAAGCCAGTATATTGGTTCTAGGATGGTTTTAAGTAGATAAATGCTGAAGATGCTGCATTAAGAGGCGCTTTCCTCCTAAAGGATCAGGAAGGAATAAAGTGACGCGAGTCTCCATATGTACCCTGACACAAATCTCAACCCTGTCCCGATACGGAACCCCCTGTTCATAATCTATTTGTAACTGTAGCTAACTCTGGTCACCACACTCCTATCCTTCAACAATCCCTGCCCACTTTGTAGGAAATGGGCGATTTGACGGTGTGAAAAAGCCAAGAGTTGCAATTTTTGACTGCGTTGTGCAAAGAATGTTGTGTTTTTTTTCCCCAAACCATTTTTTTTCAGAATTCAGTCATAAAAATCTTTAATGATTAGGGGAGCAACTTATATACAGCTATGCATTAATGTATGCACTTACCGTGCTCATGTACAGTATATAGACACAGCCTCACATTATAATGTACACAAGTTATATAAGTACAGTGTGTACACATCAAGTACATATAGGATTCACCTGCTTAGTGTATATTAAGGATGGGGAACATTGGACCTGCAGGTCACTTACAGCCTGCAATGTCACTTCCTCTGGCCAGAATGCAGGTGCCCAGGGGGAGGGGAGGCATCACAGTGCTTTTGTAAGCAACTTTCAATTTCCACCGACACTATGAGCATATGCAGTGTTCACTACCTTATAATTATTTCAATTTATATAGCGCCAACATATTCCGCAGCACTTTGCAATTACTTTCTGTATTTACTTTAGACGTATTACTTTTAATCAGTGTGATTACTTTAGTGGATATTCAGTTCACTGTCATTATGTACACATGTAAGAGAAAAAGTAAAAATCTCCAGAAACTTTAGTTGTGCAATGAAATGGACCAATATGTTTACCAATTTGAATACAGTTTTATGACTTTTACGCTTGCAAGATACACCACAAGTACAATTAATGTATTCAGATTTTAAAAAAAATATATTATAACAATTGTAATCATTGTTGACCTTTAAGAAAGCGCTCGAGAAACCTCTTTTTTGGATGAGGGACTGGAAATGTCCTAGAGTCATTTTCTTCATTTTCACTCAAGTCCGACCTATCAGTTTCCTCCTCTGTGTCACTATTAGTTTCCTCCTCTGTCTCACTTTCTGTGCTTATGTCCTCTGCATCTCTACGAATTTTATGAATGAACATATAAGTTTTTAGATGAGGCGGCAAAAGTCTTGGCCGAATCCCGAATGGACCATGTCGCACTATATCTGTCGTGCAGATCCATTCCCCTTCTGGAGAATCCCCATGTACCGGACAACACTTATCCCAATCCGGGAATGTTTCGTCATCTGGAGGTGTGGAACAAAGGATGGATACACCACAGCATATCTGTATGAGGGACAAAAAGAAACCTCAGTTAAGGTCTGTAGAAATAATTATAGAAGTACAATAATGTGTCACATTAGAAAACAAAATTGATAAGAATAGGCAATGAAGATCAAATAAGTGGAGGTCCATCTGGTATAAGACTATTCTCCAAAAACAAAATAACAATTTTAAAGGAGCAGTATCTTGAACAGCTAATGCCCTATTGTCAAATATATACCATAAAAAAAATATCAGTCCTCTTTAGTAACTCATACTAGCAAATATCATATACATGTTAGAAATGTAAACATTTAAGGAAAGGTGTACAAAAACAAATTGGTAATAAAAAAAATCCTTAAACATCTTATTTGGAATGATACTTCTAGAAATTAAAACTAAAAGCAAACCTTACCTCTTCATTGTTTGTCTGTGCCTGGTTATTCATTGTTTTTCCTTGCCAAGTGTTTGGTGACCAATAACCAACAAACAGCAGTGAAGTTGTGCAACTACCAAGCTGTCTTCTCCTTTTATACAAATCTTATGGGCTTTGCTCCCCACCTTATTCAATGCAAATGCATAGGAAACTCCTCCCCTTTGTAACACTACCTTACCTTACATGTCAAACATTGCTGACACCCAAGTTTTATAAAAGAAAATGTGAATACTCATGTTAACAAGTCTCACAAGGAATGAGAAAGCAGGATTTTAAGTGTAATGTCATCAATTTTCACTCAATGCCATACATAATGCAAGACTCCATAGCAGTAGGTGGTTCAAAGAAAAAAAATTGTGATCATTTAAGGAATAACTTGTTTCAATCTGCTACAAAGAGAAATTTAGGAGCCATATGAGTCGATAGATTGTTTGAACCTATTACCACATATGTAAAGTGCAAAAAATGTATTTTAAGACTAATTGTAATGAATTCGTGATGGGTGAATTCACTTATATATTTTTTTTTCAAACCTATGAGTCACAAAATCTAAAATAGAAATGATCACCCCTCACTTTTCTGGACTTTCCAATGTTCATCGACTTTTTTTGCTAGCATTCATATTTTGCTAGATCCACTTGGCTGTAGTATTTTGAATGTTAAAAATAAAGAATTGATGTCAAGTAGATATTTGACTTCTGTTTTACGGTAGCAATGATATGTTTTATTTAGGGGTTTTATTTTCAAAATGATAGGTGGATACCACTATTTGTGATATCCAAAACTTTGTATTAGTTGGATAAACCTTCAGTTATACATTGCGGTTCCACATCCTCCATGTTTTATCCTCCAGCATGCCTCACCATGATCTATGCATACCTGCAAAGCGAAGATTTGCTTCACGCTACCTCTTAAGGTCAGCTCATACCATTCATATATAAGAGCTGTGGCTTCCTGGTAGATGCTTATGATGCTATAGGTTATTACATTTTAGCCTTGAAATAGTGATTACTGAATTATATACTGTTCAGCGTAATTCTAATATTCAGCAAAATGTTTTCTAAAAAAAAAACAAAAAAAAAAAAAAAAACACCTAATTCTAGCATAACCAGTCCCCTCCACTAATTGCTTTCCAACATACTGTAATCTACACTAGAATCACAGGTAAATATATTTAAAGTAAGCAATAATGCTAGATTATCACATCCATGGATTCTCATTTTGAGAAAACATTTTATGTTGTCAGACAGAATCATCAAAATAAATTTTAATCTTAAAGAAAAACCCACACATCTCTGTAACGGATTCCCCCAAAAATATTTCTAAAATAATAGGTACTTAATTTAAAATGTATTTTCTTAATTTATTGTAGGTTTTTGAATTTATCACTATTTTAACTTTTTGAAATTACATTTTTTTCTAACTGAACATCGAAGAAATCTCTTGTGGGAATATTTAACAATTTCCTACTTTGGGCATAATAATACACTCACGTCTGAATCCCTCCCTTTGATGTGGGATTTGAACAGCTGACATGTGCCTCTAACAGCCCCGAGTACAATCGTGATTCACCTGTAGCTGTTAACTAATTAAATGCTGTTGTTAATCTCGACAGCGGCATTTAACTTGCGCTTACCGGAAGTGTTCCAGAAATCCCATCCATCGGTGACCCCATCATTTGATCGTGGGTCACCGATGGGTTGGAATAACAACCAGATCTCTCCGAGACATTAGTAAAGGATAATTTGTGGATTAAATCCACGCTGCCACAATGATACAATTTCAGATATAATGAAGAGCTCTGGTGGTTTATTCTCAATATATTTCAAGGTCTGTGACCCCTTCATCAGGAAAATTACCACAAGGAAAGGTCTTTGTAGTAAATTTCCTGATGAAGGGGTCAGATGGACCTTGAAACGTCTTGAGAATAAATCAGAGTATTTCATTATATCTGAATTTGTATTATTGTGGCAGCGCGGATTCAATCCACAAATTATTTACCAACATCTCTGAGAAGATCGCAGTGGCGGCCCATGGATCATCAGCAGCCGATAAACACATGCTTTTGCTTTATGCCATCAGGTGAGCAGCTCCTTGTTAAAAACTACAATTAATCGGAAGGATAAGACCCTATTTGCGCTTTTTTATATCCTTAATTTACTAAAACCAGAGGTCTCCAGCAGTCCTCTATGGTTGTCTTAGCCAGTTTACAATGAGTGCCGCCCAGTGGTCAGCACTCAGAGCAAGTGAACATTTTGCTACACGAAAGCGAGCAGATTATCACTTGAGTGTTGGAAAGGCGCACTACAGAACCATGCAAAATAAAAAAAAATGATAAAGCAAATTACATTTTACTTTTAAACTTCCTAAAGATGTAAATTCTATTATACCTAGAATGATTAAACTCCTGGTCTTTTCTCTTGTAACAACAAAGTAAATTAATCTTTTATCAATTCTAGTTGCAGCAACAAAGTTACCAATGCTACTACATTTCCAGAAATATATTTAATTTAAAGTATTGCGGTAACATTTTATAGTAAATTCATAATTCAAGACAAGATATTAAATTAGATCAATGTCAGGTAAGATTCGCTCAGAACAGCACCTGATCTTCTGTTCTTCCAGGTGATCTGCTGCCAAATGCTTCAATCTTCCCCATTTCATAGGTATTCACATTTGGAGTTAACCATGTATGGTTTGTGAAATAATGACAATTATTTTATGGGATTAATCACATTTTGGCTGTATTATACAGATTTGTAGGAACAACAAGAAATGTGTCATGATATATAAAATGTCTAATATATAAATATTATAGAATATATTTTCCCTTCTTTGGAGCTTCTAGATGTTAAGGAGATGTCATAGTACAGTAGAAAACCCTCATCAGAAAAAAAACATGCAATAGTGTTGACCTGTAAAGAGCGGCAAATTTAGTGTCATGTTTATTTTAAAGAATTGTTTGGAAGTTTTTTGCACTTATATGATGCTCTCAATACATTTTAAAGGCTCGCTCACAGTTGTGAATATGTTCTGAAAGATCATTATTTTTGTAAATTGCTGGAAATTAAAAATAGCTGTGCCCTGATCACAGGAAGAAAATATGCTTAACTACTTTAAGCCATAATTGAAACTGAAATAGTCCTTTACAGACATGATGCTACTTTTTAGTTTAAAGCCTGAAATTAGCATTATAATCTGCTAATGAAAACTTTTTTTTTTACTTTCAAATGCATCACTGACAGTTAAATGTTTTCCAATAGTGTTCTTTTATCCTTTGTTCTTGCTTTAATTGTAAATTTTCTATCAAAACAAACAGTTTTTTGTTTATTGTACAAGAAACCTTTAACTTTCATTCATTGCTAATTTGTTCGTTAGCATTCCAATAACCTGGAAGACTGAAAGCACTTTAAGCATGAATTTTATAATAGTGATTCCAGAAAGTTTTTCTCCAGCATCTAGGAATGTGGAATGCTAAAAAATAAAACTTTGAAAGAACAGGATTATTTGCTGTTACAACTGTTAATTAGATTCATCAATAACATTGCATTAATTTTGTAATTGGGAACAGTCTGGCAAGAATAATTACATTTATTATACTACTAGTCAAAACATTAATTAAATGCTCCAAGAATCAACCATTCCCTGCCATGTAAAGAGTGTACAATTTAATATGGAACTTTTCAAAGTGAAATGGCAAATAAACCAGAGTCCCAGTCTTAAATGCATACTTAGACCCCTCTTGGTAGCAGACCCATAGGTAAATGGACAAATACTACCTGGTGCTGAGATGTGACTAACCCCAACATGCATTTCACGTCAGCTTCTTTGGGCGGGTTGTTCCAATATTCCAAATTATATTGTACAATTTTTATATGGCCATCTACTGTGGTCACTGACATCTCAATATTCGGATTGCAAAAACCATCCTTGATCCCCATGTGCATAGCTTAATTATCTTTATTCCATACTCCACTATTACTGGGCCACTAAAAGATGATACTATATACTTGAATTTGATAGGGATTATACACACCAGGTGCGTTCAGTGAGTGCCACAGCACCTTCTTTGCTTTTAGTGTATTTTTTTATATAAATTGTATATATTCTAAAGTATATTCATTTTTAGTAATTTATATGCTTTGTACTTTGTTTTTGTTTGATGAAAAATAAGCAAAGCTTTTTTTAACTAAGTTTCTTACTGCCAAGAGTAAGTTTGGCTGTAGATAAAAAAAATTGCAGCAAAAACAAAATGCAATATATATATATTCACACACACACACACACACACATTGTTAGGTTCAGTTTGTGAGATGGACAAACAATATTAAAAAAATCTAATAGTGCAGAAGTTTAAAAAACTTATTACCCCACAATGCAGGAGGCGTTCTGTATAAGGTGTACACAAACTGGTTTCAGGATTTTGTTTTAGTAGCAAAATTAGCACAAAAGGGTATCAGAGTAATTGAGATTGTAAGCCCAAGGGTACCGTCACACAATGTCATTTTGATCGCTACGACGGCACGATCCGTGACGCTCCAGCGTCGTAGACTGCTGTGACACTTTGCAATGTACGACGCTGGAGCGATAATTTCATGACGTATGTGCGATGTAGAAGCCGTTGGTTACTATGTGCACATCGTATACAATATCGTGCACACCTTTGTTACACCATGCGATAATGCCGCCACAGCGGGACACTAGACGACGAAAGAAAGTATCAAACGATCTGCTACGACGTATGATTCTCAGCGGGGTCCCTGATCGCAGGAGCATGTCAGACACTGCGAGATCATAACTATCGCTGGAACGTCACGGATATATCGCTGGAACGTCACGAATCGTGCCGTCGTAGCGATCAAAATGCCACTGTGTGACGGTACCCTAAGAGTATGGGAGAGATAGTAAGGAACAGTGACAACTGTGTATAGTAAGGCAGGTGTCACTGTGCCTTACTAAATCTCTCATACTTTTGGGCTTACAATCCTGATTACTCGGATGCTTGAATTAATTTACAATTGGTCTTTTTTTCTATTAAATTGATTTTTTTATGCACAGTTTTTAGTTGATATACTCTATACTCTTGGTATATATGTAGGTTTACTTTCTAATCCTAATGTAATATGACAGTAATCATCATCTCCTTTGTCTAAAGGGGGAGTCACACATAACGATATCGTTGCAACGTCACGCTTTTGGTGACGTAGCAACGATCCCGCTAACGATCTCGTTTTGTGTGACAGCAACCAACGATCAGGCCCCTGCTGGGAGATCGTTGGTCATTGGGGAATGATCAGGACCATTTTTTGGTCGCTGATCACCTGCTGTCATCGCTGGATCGGCGTGTGTGACGCCGATCTAGCGATGTGTTCACTTGTAACCAGGGTAAATATCTGGTTACTAAGTGCAGGGCTGCGCTTAGTAACCCGATATTTACCCTGGTTACCATTGTAAAAGTTAAAAAAAAAAAAAAAATACATTACATACATTCTGATGTCTGTCACATCCCCCGGCGTCCACAGGGTTAAAACTGCTTTCGGCAGGAGCGCTGCTAATGTGTCAGCGCCGGCCGTAAAGCTGAACACAGCGGTGACGTCACCGCTGTTACTGCCGGCGCTGACACAGTCAGTGCAGGGAAGCTCTCGGCAGCAGCGCGTGCATTAGCAGCGCTCTTGCCGAAAGCAGTTTTAACCCTGTGGTCGCCGGCGGGGGACGTGAGACATCAGAATGTGATTATGTAGTGTTTTTTTTTTGTTTTTTGTTTTACTTTTACAATGGTAACCAGGGTAAATATCAGGTTACTAAGCGCGGCCCTGCACTTAGTAACCCGATGTTTACCCTGGTTACCCAGGTGTTGCAGGGGGACTTCGGCATCGTTGAAGACAGTTTCAACAATGCCGAAGTCTTTCCCCTGATCGTTGGTCGCTGGAGAGAGATGTCTGTGTGACAGCTCCCCAGCGACCACACAACGACTTACCAACGATCACGGCCAGGTCGTATCGCTGGTCGTGATCGTTGGTAAGTCATTTAGTGTGACTAAATGTACCATCACACATAACGATATCGTTAACGATATCGTTGCTTTTTGTGACGTAGCAACGATATCGTTAAGGAAATCGTTATGTGTGACAGCGACCAACGATCAGGCCCCTGCTGAGAGATCGTTGGTCGCTGGGGAAAGTCCAGAACTTTATTTTGTCGCTGGATCTCCCACTGATATCGCTGAATCGGCATGTGTGACGCTGATCCAGCGATGTCTTCACTGGTAACCAGAGTAAACATCGGGTTACTAAGCGCAGGGCGGCGCTTAGTAACCCGATGTTTACCCTGGTTATCGTTGTAAATGTAAAAAAAAAAAAAAAAAAAAACACACTACATACTTACATTCCCGGTGTCTGGTCATGTCCCCCGCCGTCAGCTTCCCGCACTGACTGGTGAGCGCCGGCCGTAAAGTACAGCACAGCGGTGACGTCACCGCTGTGCTTTACGGCCGGCGCTCAGTCAGTGCGGGAAGCTGAAGGCGAGGGACATGACCAGACACTGGGAATGTAAGTATGTAGTGTTTTTTTTTTTTTTTTTTACATTTACAACGGTAACCAGGGTAAACATCGGGTTACTAAGCGCGGCCCCGCACTTAGTAACCCGATGTTTACCCGGGGACTTCGGGATCGTTGGTCGCTGGAGAGCTGTCTCTGTGACAGCTCTCCAGCGACCAAACAGCGACGCTGCAGCGATCGACATCGTTGTCGGTATCAATGCAGCGTCGCTTAGTGTGACGGTACCTTAAAGCTTAAGACATTGACAGCAGGAAAAACTAATCAGATTCATCTTATTTAATCAGAAACAGAACTAAAAGATTTTATGTCTGGGGGTCTCTGCCCCTGGAAGAAGCTTGATAAGCAGTGAAACAAGCATTGGGATGTCAGTCCTGACAGTAGTGTAGGGAGAGATTTTTATCAATCTGATGGGATATACACAATTTATTGTAGAAGCCTGATATTGACAGTAATTCAATTAGTTTGGTGTCTAGTTGCCATAACACATTACACCTGCAGACAGCAGCAGCTCTGTATGTTAAAACTTTAAAGATAAAGAACATCTAATATGAGACAGCTCAGCATGCCACTACTACTCTAATCTACAGACCAGTCCCAATCTATAGTGTTTACTTGGTGAGTGCATCCATTGTTCTTTAGCAAGGGATTTACAACAGGAACACTCCTGATGAAGCTTGTTAACCCTTTATAATACAATATTGGGTGATACAAATCAGATCAGTCTGCAGGGATTGAGTTGAAGGTCTTCAAATTATACTAAGTAAAGGTACCGTCACACTAGACGATATCGCTAGCGATCCGTGACGTTGCAGCGTCCTCGCTAGCGATATCGTCCAGTGTGACAGGCAGCAGCGATCAGGCCCCTGCTGTGCTGTCGCTGGTCGGGGAAGAAAGTCCAGAACTTTATTTCGTCGCTGGACTCCCCGCAGACATCGCTGAATCGGCGTGTGTGACACCGATTCAGCGATGTCTTCACTGGTAACCAGGGTAAACATCGGGTAACTAAGCGCAGGGCCGCGCTTAGTAACCCGATGTTTACCCTGGTTACCATCCTAAAAGTAAAAAAAACAAACACTACATACTTACCTACCGCTGTCTGTCCCCGGCGCTGTGCTCTGCTCTCCTCCTGTACTGGCTGTGAGCGTCGGTCAGCCGGAAAGCAGAGCGGTGACGTCACCGCTCTGCTTTCCGGCCGCTGTGCTCACACAGACAGTACAGGAGGAGAGCAGAGCACAGCGCTGGAGGACAGACGGCCGTAGGTAAGTATGTAGTGTTTGTTTTTTTTACTTTTAGGATGGTAACCAGGGTAAACATCGGGTTACTAAGCGCGGCCCTGCGCTTAGTAACCCGATGTTTACCCTGGTTACCGGGGACCTCGGGATCGTTGGTCGCTGGAGAGCGGTCTGTGTGACAGCTCTCCAGCGACCAAACAGCGATGCTGCAGCGATCCGGATAGTTGTCGGTATCGCTGCAGCGTCGCTAAGTGTGACGGTACCTTAAAGCAGACGATCTCACTTGTCCGCTCCACCATACTCTGCTGCCAATAGAGTTTAATTTAATACAATCTACTCCAGATTCTAAACAGATATTATAATGGGAATTTCCTAATTACTGGATTTCATAATTATGGGGACCTCCATTTAGTGATTCCTCTCCTTACACTACTAGTCAGGCTTTCTTATGCATTTATAGTAAAAACACTTTTCTTTAAGTCATATTGTAATTCCTGCCCATTCACATTCTCGCACCTTATCCCTTTAACCCCTTTACCCCCAAGGGTGGTTTGCACGTTAATGACCGGGCCAATTTTTACAATTTTGACCACTGTCCCTTTATGAGGTTATAACTCTGGAATGCTTCAACGGATCCCAGTGATTCTGACATTGTACTTCATGATAGTGGTAAAAATTCTTTGATATTTCCTGCGTTTATTTGTGAAAAAAACGGAAATTTGGCGAAAATTATGAAAATTTCGCAATTTTCCAACTTTGAATTTTTATGCAATTAAATCACAGATATGTCACACAAAATACTTAATAAGTAACATTTCCCACATGTCTACTTTACATCAGCACAATTTTGGAATCAAAATTTTTTTTTGTTAGGGAGTTATAAGGGTAAAAATTTGACCAGCAATTTCTCGTTTTTACAACACCATTTTTTTTTTTTTAGGGACCACATCTCATTTGAAGTCATTTTGAGGGGTCTATATGATAGAATGGTGTCACACTTGGGTATTTTCTAAAAACTGCACCCCTCAAGGTGCTCAAAACCACATTCAAGAAGTTTATTAACCCTTCTGGTGCTTCACAGGAATTTTTGGAATGTTTAAATAAAAATGAACATTTAACTTTTTTTCACAAAAAAATTTTACTTCAGCTCCAATTTGTTTTATTGTACCAAGGGTAACAGGAGAAAATGGACCCCAAAAGTTGTTGTACAATTTGTCCTGAGTACGCCGATACCCCATATGTGGCGGTAAACTACTGGTTGGGCGCATGGGAGAGCTCGGAAGGGAAGGAGCGCCGTTTGACTTTTCAATGCAAAATTGACAGGAATTGAGATGGGACACCATGTTGCGTTTGGAGAGCCACTGATGTGCCTAAACATTGAAACCCCCCACAAGTGACACCATTTTGGAAAGTAGACCCTCTAAGAAACTTATCTAGAGGTGTAATGAGCACTTTGACCCACCAAGTGCTTCACAGAAGTTTATAATGCAGAGCCGTAAAAATAAAGCTAAAATTTTTTCCCACAAAAGTTATTTTTAGCCCCCAGTTTTGTATTTTCCCCGAGGGTAACAGGACAAATTGGACAACAAATTTTGAGGTCCAATTTCTCCTGAGTGCGCCGATACCCCATATGTGGGGGGGAACCACCGTTTGGGTGCATGGGAGGGCTCAGAAGGGAAGGAGCTCCATTTGGAATGCAGACTTAGATGGAATGGTGTGCAGGTGTCACATTTCATTTGCAGAGCCCCTAATGTACCTAAACAGTAGAAACCCCCACAAGTGACACCATTTTGGAAAGTAGACCCCCTAAGGAACTTATCTAGATGTGTTGTGAGAGCTTTGAACCCTCAAGTGTTTCACTACAGTTTGTAACGCAGAGCCATGAAAATAAAAACAAACAAAAAAACTTTCCCCCAAAATTATTTTTTACCCCCCAGTTTTGTATTTTCCCAGGGGTAAGAGGAGAAATTCGACCCCTAAAGTTGTTGTCCTATTTGTCTTGAGTACGCTGATACTGCATAAACAGTGGAAACCCCCCAATTATAACTGAAACCCTAATCTAACCACACCCCTAACCCTAATCCCAACCCTATTCCCAATTGTAAATGTAATCTAAACCCTAACCGTAACTTTAGCCCCAACCCTAACTGTAGCCCTAACCCTAGCCCTAACCCTAACCCTAGCCCTAACCCTAGCCCTAACGGGAAAATGGAAATAAATAAATTTTTTTAATTTTTCCCTAACTAAGGGGGTGATGAAGGGGGGGGGTTTTATTTACTTTTATAGCTGTTTTTTTTAGCGGATTTTTATGATTGGCAGCCGTCACACACTGAAAGACGCTTTTTATTGCAAAAAATATTTTTTGCGTTAACACATTTTGAGAGCTATAATTTTTCCACATTTTGGTCCACAGAGTCATGTGAGGTCTTGTTTTTTGCGGGACGAGTTGATGTTTTTATTGGTAACATTTTCAGGCACGTGACATTTTTTGATCGCTTTTTATTCCGATTTTTGTGAGGCAGAATGACCAAAACCAGCTATTCATGAATTTCTTTTGGGGGAGGCGTTTATACCGTTCCGCGTTTGGTAAAATTGATAAAGCAGTTTTATTCTTCGGGTCAGTACGATTACAGCGATACCTCATTTATATCATTTTTTTATGCTTTGGCGCTTTTATACGATAAACCATTTTATAGGAAAAATTATTTTTGCATCGCTTTATTCTCAGGACTATAACTTTTTTATTTTTTTGCTGATGATGCTGTATGGCAGCTTGTTTTTTGCGGGACAAGATGGTGCTTTCAGTGGTACCATGGTTATTTATATCTGTCTTTTTGATCGCGTGTTATTCCACTTTTTGTTCGGCAGTATGATAATAAAGCGTTGTTTTTGCCTCTTTTTTTCTTACGGTGTTTACTGAAGGGGTTAACTAGTGGGCCAGTTTTATAGGATGGGCCGTTACGGATGCGGCGATACTAAATATGTGCACTTTTGTTTTTGTTTTTTTATTTAGATAAAGAAATGTATTTATGGGAATAATTTTTTTTTTTTTCATTATTTAGGAATATTTTTATTTTTTATTTTTTTTTTTTTTTTTTTTTTTTTTTTACACATTTGGAAATTTTTTTTTTTTTTACTTTTTTACTTTGTCCCAGGGGGGACATCACAGATCGATGATCTGACAGTTTGCACAGCACTGTCAGATCACCGATCTGCCTGAGAGCACTGTAGGCTTCACAGTGCCTGCTCTGAGCAGGCTTTGTGAAGCCACCTCCCTCTCTGCAGGACCCGGATGCCGTGGCCATCTTGGATCCGGGCCTGGAGCAGGGAGGGAGGTACGGAGACCCTCACAGCAACGCGATCACATCGTGTTGCTGCTGGGGGCTCAGGGAAGCCCGCAGGGAGCCCTCTCCCTGCGCGATGCTTCCCTGTACCGCCGGCACATCGCTATCATGTTTGATCGCGGTGTGCCGGGGGTTAATGTGCCGGGAGCGGTCCGTGACCGCTCCTGGCACATAGTGCCGGATGTCAGCTGCGATAGGCATCTGACTCCCAGCCGCGATCGGCCGCGCTCCCCCCGAGAGCGCAGCCGATCGCGTATGACGTACTATCCCGTCGGTGGTCATGGGGCCCCACCCCACCTCGACGGGATAGTACGTCTGATGTCAGAAAGGGGTTAACATTAAAATTGTTTTAATAAATAAATTTCATACGATTATATTTGTCTTTGTTCTCACTATATGAATGCCAAATATGTTGTAGCCTCTTCCATCTTGTATATGATCAACATTGCATTAATATATTTTAGAAATGTTATTATAAAGGCCTGATGTTACTCTGTAGAACATAACAGAGAAGTGAAAATTTAAGTGGCAAATACTTAAGTAAATGTGTGAAGACTAGGGTTGAGCGAAACGGATCGGACAAATTGAAAAATCGCCGACTTTCGGCAAAGTCGGGTTTTGTGAAACCCGACCCTACTGTGGGATCAGTCATGTTTCGTATGATGCCATTGAAGGAGGACACAGAGTGTGGGCAGCGTGATGACATAGGTCTCAGTCCCTTCCATCTTAGAGAAGGGCATGACAGTGATTGGCTTGCTTTCTGTGGCGTCACAGGGGCTATAAAGGGGCGTGCATGCCGACAGCCATCTTACTTCTGCCGATCGTAGCATAGGGAGAGGTTGCTGCAGCTTCATCAGAAGAAGGGATATAGTTAGGGAGGGAAGATTAACCCCCAAACCACTTGTGCTGTAGCGATTTCCACTGCCCAACACCACCTTTTCTTTGCAGGGACAGTGGAGTTTATATTTGTGTGCATCATCTCTGTAGCTTATTAGGCTGCCTTATAAGGCTCCCTGATAGCTGCATTGCTGTTTGTACGCTGCTGTACAAACCAACTGCTTTTTTAAAAGCAAAAATCCTGTTGCTCCTTTCTGCACAATTGTCTTGTTTATTTGTCCACACTTGTGTGCAGCAGTCCTTTTTATTACTGGCTGCCATACTTGTCCTGAGATCATTGTAGGGAGATTGTAGTACAGTCCTTGTATTTTTTTTTTAAATATCTTCCAGCCACTTACATTGTGTATTGTTATACACTGGGCCTGAGTTTTGGTGCAGTCTCCCCCCCAAAAAAAGGGAGATTTAAATTCTCAACAAGTTTATATACACCTTCTGCTAGTGTGCTATCAGAAAGAGTCTTCAGTGCTGCTGGCTACCCGAAATGTTGATGATCTAACCTTCATTAAAATGAACCAATCATGGATTTCAAATTATTTTGCCCCACCTTCCCCTGCTGACACGTAGCTTGCCTGAAAAATGTCTTGCTTTTGGCCTCCTCTTACTGACTGCTCCAATTCCTCCATTTGCAGCTGCTGAATGTCCAGCATAGGCCATTTTTATACCTCCCTAAATGGGTTGACTCCCCCCACAGGGGAGTGGTCACCACTTGGCGCAAGCAACAGTGTGAGTGCCGTTTGCCTGGATAGGTGGGTGTGCCCACTCTTGGGCGATGGTACTGGCACAGGGTCAATAGTACAATGAAGTGTCTGACGGTGGTGGTGCACAACCAACGTCAGACACACCGTCGTAATATGAGGGGTCCTGGGCCAGTACCACCGCCCACAAGAGAGTGTTCCCCCCAGCTCGAACAGTGCTCTACCACTTGCAAAACTTATCTCTCCCTGCTCCACCACTGTGTAGTCTGTGCTGTTAAATCCTTCAATGGCACTGCCAATACAAATTTGTTGAAATGATAGATAGTAAAAATATACAGGGGCCCTGGCCTCCATTTATACCAGTTAATACTTTGCGCCAACTACCACTGTCTGCTACTCAGCAGAGTAGCCCACCCCTGTACCTAGCTATGCCACCTGTTTATTTAGGAACATTTTTTGTCAGAAATTTTGCCCACTTTATTATTTTGGCCTAGTAACTGTGTCAGCCACTCCTTACAGTTGTCCTCCACTGAACAAAGCAATGCCGCCTGTGTACTCCTGTTACCAATTTTGAACTGCATTTAGCATACTTACTTAGGCCGGTTTCACATGTCAGTGGCTCCGGTACGTGAGGTGACAGTTTCCTCACGTACCGGAGACACTGACTCACATAGACACATTAAAATTAATGTGTCTCTGCACATGTCAGCATGTTTTCACGGACTGTGTGTCCATTTGAAAAACACAGACACATGTCAGTGTTCATGGGAGCGCACGTATTACACGGACCCATTAAAGTCAATGGGTCCGTGTAAAACACGTACCGCACACGGATGCTGTCCGTGTGCAGTGCAGGAGACAGCGCTACAGTAAGCGCTGTCCCCCCAGCGTGGTGCTGAAGCCGCCATTCATTTCTTCTCGCCAGCAGCATTCGCTGGAGAGAAGATATGACATTTTTTTTTTTGGTGTTTAAAAAAAAGATCCCTGTCCCCAACCCCCTCCCACCCCTATGGGAGGTGGAGCCGCATATTCATCACTTTAATGAGCGGTACCACGTGACAGCTCATACAGGAGAAGCTGCGGCGAGGAGAGGAATCAGCGAGGGAGCCGGGTAAGTATTTTATTAACAGCGGGAGGGTGCACAGGGGGGGTGGGAAGGGGTTGGGGACTGGGATCTTTTTTTTTTTTTTTTTTTTTTAACCCCTTTACCCCCAAGGGTGGTTTGCACGTTAATGACCGGGCCAATTTTTACAATTCTGACCACTGTCTCTTTATGAGGTTATAACTCTGGAACGCTTCAACGGATCCCAGTGAATCTGACATTGTTTTCTCGTGACATATTTTACTTCATTACAGTGGTAAAAATTCTTTGATAGTACCTGCGTTTATTTGTGAAAAAAACAGAAATTTGGCGAAAATTATGAAAATTTCGCAATTTTCCAACTTTGAATTTTTATGCAATTAAATCACAGATATGTCACACAAAATACTTAATAAGTAACATTTCCCACATGTCTACTTTACATCAGCACAATTTTGGAACCAAAATTTTTTTTTGTTAGGGAGTTATAAGGGTAAAAATTTGACCAGCAATTTCTCATTTCTACAACACCATTTTTTTTTTTTTAGGGACCACATCTCATTTGAAGTCATTTTGAGGGGTCTATATGATAGAATGGTGTCACACTTGGGTATTTTCTAAAAACTGCACCCCTCAAGGTGCTCAAAACCACATTCAAGAAGTTTATTAACCCTTCTGGTGCTTCACAGGAATATTTTTAATGTTTAAATAAAAATGAACATTTAACTTTTTTTCACAAAAAATTTAATTCAGCTCCAATTTGTTTTATTTTACCAAGGGTAACAGGAGAAAATGGACCCCAAACATTGTTGTACAATTTGTCCTGAGTACGCCAATACCCCACATGTGGGGGTAAACCACTGTTTGGGCGCATGGGAGAGCTCGGAAGGGAAGGAGCGCCGTTTGACTTTTCAATGCAAAACTGACAGGAATTGAGATGGGACGCCATGTTGCGTTTGGAGAGCCACTGATGTGCCTAAACATTGAAACCCCCCACAAGTGACACCATTTTGGAAAGTAGACGCCCTAAGGAACTTATCTAGATGTGTGGTGAGCACTTTGACCCACCAAGGGCTTCACAGAAGTTTATAATGGAGAGCCGTAAAAATAAAACAAAACATTTTTCCCACAAAAATTATTTTTTAGCCCCCAGTTTTGTTTTTTCCCGAGGGTAACAGGAGAAATTGGACCCCAAAATTTGTTGTCCAATTTGTCCTGAGTGCACCGATACCCCATATGTGGGGGGAACCACTGTTTGGGTGCATGGGAGGGCTCGGAAGGGAAGGAGCTCCATTTGGAATGCAGACTTAGATGGAATGGTCTGCAGGTGTCATATTGCATTTGCAGAGCCCCTAATGTACCTAAACAGTAGAAACCCCCCACAAGTGACATCATTTTGGAAACTAGACCCCCTAAGGAACTCATCTAGATGTGTTGTGAGAGCTTTGAACCCCCAAGTGTTTCACTACAGTTTGTAACGCAGAGCCGTAAAAATAAAAAATCTTTTTTTCCCCACAAAAATTATGTTTTAGACCCCAGTTTTGTATTTTCCCAAGGGTACCAGGAGAAATTGGACCCCAACAGTTGTTTTCCAATTTGTCCTGAGTACGATGATACCCCATATGTTGGGGTAAACCCCTGTTTGGGCACACGGGAGAGCTCGGAAGGGAAGAAGCACTGTTTTACTTTTTCAACGCAGAATTGGCTGGAATTGAGATCGGACGCCATGTCGCGTTTGGAGAGCCCCTGATGTGCCTAAACAGTGGAACCCCCCAATTATAACTGAAACCCTAATCCAAACACACCCCTAACCCTAATTCCAACGGTAACCCTAACCACACCTCTAACCCTAATCCCAACTGTAAATGTAATCTAAACCCTAACTGTAACTTTAGCCCCAACCCAAACTGTAGCCCTAACCCTAGCCCTAACCATAGGCCTAACCCTAGCCCTTACCCTAACCCTAACCCTAGCCCTAATGGGAAAATGGAAATAAATACATTTTTTTAATTTTTCCCTAACTAAGGGGGTGATGAAGGGGGGTTTGATTTACTTTTATTGTGTTTTTTTTAGCGGATTTTTATGATTGGCAGCCGTCACACACTGAAAGACGCTTTTTATTGCAAAAAATATTTTTTGCATTACCACATTTTGAGAGCTATAATTTTTCCATATTTTGGTCCACAGAGTCATGTGAGGTCTTGTTTTTTGCAGGACGAGTTGTCGTTTTTATTGGTAACATTTTCGGGCACGTGACATTTTTTGATCGCTTTTTATTCCGATTTTTGTGAGGCAGAATGACCAAAAACCAGCTATTCATGAATTTCTTTTGGGGGAGGCGTTTATACCGTTCCACGTTTGGTAAAATTGATAAAGCAGTTTTATTCTTCGGGTCAGTACAATTACAGCGACACCTCATTTATATCTTTTTTTATGTTTTGGCGCTTTTATACGATAAAAACTATTTTATAGAAAAAATTATTTTTGCATCGCTTTATTCTCAGGACTATAACTTTTTTATTTTTTTGCTGATGCTGTATGGCGGCTCGTTTTTTGCGGGACAAGATGACGCTTTCAGCCGTTCCATGGTTATTTATATCTGTCTTTTTGATCGCGTGTTATTCCACTTTTTGTTCGGCGGTATGATAAAGCGTTGTTTTTTGCCTCTTTTTTTTCTTACGGTGTTTACTGAAGGGGTTAACTAGTGGGCCAGTTTTATAGGTCGGGCCGCTCCGGACGCGGCGATACTAAATATATGTACTTTGTTTTTTTTTTATTTAGATAAAGAAATGTATTTATGGGAATAATATATATATTTTTTTCATTATTTAGGAATATTTTTTTTTCACACTGTTTGGAAAATTTTTTTTTAACTTTTTTACTTTGTCCCAGGGGGGGACATCACAGATCGGTGATCTGACAGTTTGCACAGCACTCTGTCAGATCACCGATCTGACATGCAGCACTGCAGTCTTCACAGTGCCTGCTCTGAGCAGGCGCTGTGAAGCCACCTCCCTCCCTGCAGGACCCGGATCCACGGCCATCTTGGATCCGGGTCTGGAGCAGTCAGGGAGGGAGTTAAGACCCTCGCAGCAACGCGATCACATTGCGTTGCTGCGGGGGGCTCAGGGAAGCCCGCAGGGAGCCCCTCCCTGCACGATGCTTCACTGCACCGCTGGCACATCGCGATCATCTTTGATCACGGTGTGCCAGGGGTTAATGTGCCGGGGGCGGTCCATGACCGCTCCCGGCACATAGTGCCGGATGTCAGCTGCGATAGGCAGCTGACACCCGGCCGCGCTCCCGTCCGTGGTCATAGGGGCCCACCCCACCTCGACGGGATAGTACGTCCGATGTCAGAAAGGGGTTAAACGCCAAAAAAAAAAAAAAAAAGATTTCATATCTTCTCTCCAGCGAACGCTGCTGGAGAGAAGAAATGAATGGCGGCTTCAGCACCAGATGCAGGGGACAGCACTTAACTGTAGCGCTGTCTCCTGCATGGTGCGTGTGGTACCCAGTTGGCACACGGATGCCGCACGTGTGCCACACTGATGTGCCACGTGAGCACATGGGCAATTCTGGTACCGATTTTTCCGGTACCGGAATTATCTAGACGTGTGGGACAGGCCTTATTTTGGCCTACTAACTGTCAGACACTCCTTACAGTTGTCCTCCACTGAACAAAGCAATGCTGCCTGTGTACTCCTGTTACCAATTTTGAACTGCATTTTGTCTACTTTATCATTTGGGCCTACTAAGTCTGTCTGCACCACTCATTACAGTTGTCCTCCACTCAACAAAGCTATGCCGCCTGTTTAGTCTTGTTACCAGTTTTGAACTGCATTTAGCCCACTTTATTCTTTGGGCTTATATCTGTGTTTCCTCCTCATCCTGCCCATTGCCCAGCCAGTGATAGATGAGTCTGCTGGTACATTGCCCCAGACCACTACATTTCCCTTGCACGCTACACAGCCAGAATTTGACCCTGCTGAAAGTCAGGTTCCCCTTCCCGCATACTATACCACCTTACATGGGGACAAGGAGGATGGTGCAGATGAAAGTGCAGGTTCCTTCATCAGGTAGGGGGGCATACTCATTGGCACTGGCACAGGGCCCCTCATAGTACGCAAAAGTGTCTGGCAGTGGGAGGCACTGCCTGCCGTTAAACACACTACCGTACTATGAGGGGACCTGTGCCAGTGCCAACTAGTGGGCCCCCCTGCTTGCTCAGGATCACAGCACTTGCAAAGTTGAAATACTTACCTCTCCTTGCTCCACTGCCGTGAGGTATTCCGTGTTTCCTGGGCCCACGAAAACCTTCCTGTCCTTCACTCACTGCCGAATTTGATTCCCCATTGACTTGCAATGGGTTTCGTGTTTCAGTTGACCCCGAATTTTCGCAATAATCGGCCGATTTCACCCGACCCGACTTTTGACAAAGTCGGGTTTCACGAAACCCGACTCGATACTAAAAAGTAAAAAGTCGCTCAACTCTAGTAAAGACCTATTAGCTCACCTTTATTTTGTTTTTACAAAATTCTGTCTAAATTACTTTGATTTTAGGCCAATATGTATAACACACTAATGTATGCTTACATCGGTAAAATGTGCCATTTGTTTTTTTTGTTTTTGTTTTTATTACTGAGATCTAACAGTAAAATTGTTTTTTCCTCCCCTTTCTTTTAAGAGCCATCTCTTTATTTTTCTGTCAATGATATATAAGGATTTGTTTTCGGATGAAGGATTTTTCCTCTTAAAAGGTAACATTCATTGTACGGCATACCATACTAGAATATATTCTAAGTGTGTTGAAATTGCAACAAAAAGCAATTCCACAAATGTTGTTTTATCTACCATGTTCACTATATGTTAAAACTGACTTGGTAATAGGATTCTACAGGTCAGTATGAGTTTGTAGACTTAATACATCACAAAGACTTCAGTGCTTACTAGTGATGAGCGAACGTGCTCGCCACTACTCGTTACTCGCCCGAGTATCGCTATGCTCGGCGTACTCGGCGAGCATTTCTGGGATTATTCGGCGGTAACTGCAGTCTCCACTCAGCAGTTTTGGTGGACTTTAGAGACCCTATCACGGTGCAGGGATTGTCTGCCAGGCCATGAAACGCCGCAGCCATCTTTGTTGTGGCCGTGCAGCGATTGACTGGGCCATACAGCATCATCCCGAGTATAAGAGACCAGGCGCCGCCCTGCTCCTGTTTCAGTGAGAGTAGGGAGACCTGCTGCCGAGATAGTGTAGGTCTGCAACTCTTACATCCACAACTCATTTTTAGGGCTATTTCGTATGTCATGATATTGCAGCACTAGGCAGGCAGGGCACAGCATATCCACATCAGTGCAAGACCTGCAGGCAGTGTATTTGCATCCATTGCATCCTTCCCAAAGCTCCATAACTGCCTGCTGCAGCTTATTTACTGTCTGTATACCTATTTTTTTTTTCCAAAAAATCCCCCTCCCCCCCCAAAAAAAAATAAATAAAAAAAATAAAAAAATACAGTCTGTTTTGTCAGACTGAGGCCTGTTGAAAAGTGATAGTTTGTCAGGCATATGTAGCATAGTTATGTGTGCTACCCTTGTGCCCCTTTTTTTTTTTTTTTTTCTTTTTTCGGTGTTTTAAATTCACCGAAAAAGGCCTCATATCTCTGTGCTCCAAATTTGGTAATTGGAGGCCAGTGCACTCATTTTGTGCTGTGGGATACTCAAATTCTATACAGCGCTATTTAGCATCCAAAAAAATTCAAAGGCCACAGATTTGCCAGTGTGGTATTTCCGTTACAGCAGTCATATATCTTTGTGCTCTAAGTTTGGGCATTGGAGGTCGGTGTATTTGTATTTTGTGGCTCTGTGATACTCTAAAGGTCCCGTCACACTAAGCGACGCTGCAGCGATACCGACAACGATGTCGATCGCTGCAGCGTCGCTGTTTGGTCTCTGGAGAGCTGTCACACAGACAGCTCTCTAGCGACCAACGATCCCGAAGTCCCCGGGTAACCAGGGTAAACATCGGGTTACTAAGCGCAGGGCCGCACTTAGTAACCCAATGTTTACCCTGGTTACCGTTGTAAATGTAAAAAACCACTACATTCTTACATTCCCGGTGTCTGGTCATGTCCCTAGCCTTCAGCTTCCCGCACTGACTGAGCGCCGGCCGGAAAGCACAGCGGTGACGTCACCGCTGCACAGCGTGCTTTACGGCCGGCGCTCAGTCAGTGCGGGAAGCTGAAGGCGAGGGACATGACCAGACACCGGGAATGTAAGTATGTAGTGGTTTTTTACATTTACAACGGTAACCAGGGTAAATATCGGGTTACTAAACGCGGCCCTGCGCTTAGTAACCCGATGTTTACCCTGGTTATCAGTGAAGACAACGCTGGATCGGCGTCACACACGCCGATTCATCGATGTCAGCGGGAGAACAGCGACAAAATAAAGTTCTTATCTTTCCCCATCGACCAACGATCTTCCAGCAGGGGCGTGATCGTTGGTCGCTGTCACACAAAGATTTCGTTAACGATATTGTTGCTACGTCACAAAAAGCAACGATATTGTTAATGATATCGATGTGTGACGATATCTTAATTCTATACAGCACTATTTAGCATAAATTAACTTAAAAAAAAATTGAATACAGTCTGTTAGGTCAGGCTGAGGCCTGCCTGTTTGGGTTTGAAAAATTGTAGATTTGCAGACATACTGATCACATATTATTTCACTAGACATTTGTGTTGAGCATTTGAAATAGTGCAGTAGTCCATTTAAAATGGTTAAGACAAGGGGCAAAGGACAGGGAAGTGGACGTAATGCTGATGGTGCATCCAGAGGATGAGGCCGTGGGCAAAGTGAAAGTGGGCAACAATAAAGACCCACATCTTCTCGCTCGACCTTCCCGTACCAGTTTCTAGGGGACTGCAGCACACCACTAATGAAGCCAGAGCAGTGTGAAATGGTTGTTGGCAAGATACCGGATAATGCTTCCAGTCACTTAGCCACCACCTTGTCTTCCACATGGTCAAGTCTGAGTAGCCGTGAGTATGGCCAGGATATTCCTCACCCTGATCCTCCTTCCTCCCACCATGCTGAGTGCCCTGTGACAACTGATCCCACACTTGGACACTCTGAAGGGCTGTTCAGTTTTCCATTTCAAGATTCAGAAATCTCTGCCGTCAACTTGAAGTGGGGAAAAAGAAGATCGCATGTAGAGCTGCCCAAGGCTTTGACCAGCCCCACTCACACAGAGGCAATGGTGGTAAAGTGTCACAAGAGGTAGACGATGATGAGACAATTGCCAGAAAGTCAGGAGGAGGAGCAGGGTGTGGATGTGGAAGATGAGGTGGTGGATGGCACAGTGACTGACCCAACCTGGCAGGAGGACATGCATAGCAAGGACAGCAGCACAAATGGGGAAGGAGGCAAATCAACCCAACAGGCAGGAAGAAGCAGTGTGCTGGCCACAGACAGAAAGCGTGCATCCGTTCCCTGTAACACCAACATGAGTGAAGTTGCCATTCCACCTATGAGATCTTCCAGAGTCTGGTTATTTTTCTAAAGACTCTGCCGATAACCCCAAACAGGCCATTTGCAGCACCTGTAATGCCACATCAGCAGGGGTAGCATAACAACCAGCCTGACCACCACCAGCATGATCAGGCACATGCAAGCAAAGCACCCGAATTTGTGGGCCAAACCCCAGGCTTCAGGACCACTGCCTGCTGGTCACACCACTGCTTCTTCCACTGTTTTGCGTATAAGTCAATCCCCAGTACACCGTGCATGTGAAGATGCCTCTAGCCCTGCACCTGTTGTGGCCCACAGTTAGGCAGCACCATCAGCAAGCGTGTCCACGTCCTTGTCCCAGCACAGTGTTCAGTTGTCTATCATCCAGTCTTTGGAACGCAAGCGAAAATACCCAGCCAACGCCCTACAGTCCTCAATTCTAATATTTCTCTTCTGCTTGCGCTAGAAATGCTGCCTTTTAGGCTTGTTGAGACTGAAGCTTTCCACAACCTGATTGTGGCAGCCATCCCAAGGTACTCGGTCCCCTTTCACCACTATTTCTCCCTGTGTACTGACATTACACCAGCATGTGTCCCAAACATTACCTGTTCCCTCAACAATGCGGTTAGCGGGAATGTCCACCTAACCACAGACACGTCGACAAGTGCTTGTGGGCAGGGACGGTACATCTCAATGACGGCACACTGGGTTAACATAGTGGAAGCCAGGACCCAGTCAGACCTTGGGATGGAACATCCTCCCCACGCCGAGGATTCCTGGCCCTACGTCAATCAGGGTTGCCCCCACAGTCTACCGCTCCTGCACCACCTCCTCCTCCTCCTCCTCCATGTCTGAAATCAACACATCAGTCAGAAGCTGGAAGCACTGCCTCAGCCTTGCAGCAACAGGCTGTGCTGAAGCTAATTTGCATAGGTGACAAACCGTACAATGCAGAAGAGGTGTGGACAGCGCTGAAAGAGCAGTCAAATGTTTGGATGACACCGCTGAACCTACAGCCAGGCATGGTCGCGTGTGACAGTGGCCATAACCTGGTGGCAGCTCTGAGGCAAGGTGAGCTCACACACGTACCTTGCTTGGCCCATGTGCTTAACCTCGTGGTTCAACCTTTTCTGAAAAGCTACATGGACTTGCTAGTAAAAGTACGCCATCTGTCTGCCCATTTCAGAAGTCAGCTACAGCTTCAGCCGCCCTTGCCGTGCTACAGCAGCGGTTTCAGCTTCCAGCTCACTGACTGTTGTGTGATGTCCCCCACGCGCTGGAACTCTACGCTGCATATGTTGTAAAGGATTTGTGAGCAGAAGAGGGCCGTTGTTGACTAGCAACATCAACAAGGCCGTCAAATTTCAGGTCAGACTCCACATAAGACCTCAGGAGTGGACATGGATGTCAGACATATGTAACATCCTCCAAAACTGACTGCACCATGATGGTGAGCGGCGATAACGCCATAATTAGTTTTTCAGAATGCTGAGAAGCGAGATGGTGATGCTCTCTGCTCACAATCAAAGAGGATGCATTGCAGGCGGAGCACGAGGGCATAGAGCAAGGAAACATACAGGAGGATTACACGTCAGTTTGTTGTACAACCAAGGACTCCAAGCAAGAGAGACAGAAGTACAATCCCTCTTATACCAGGTCCTACGCTTGCCCTACCTCGCTGAGAATAAACGTCTCCATCTGAATGGGTACATGTGAAACCTCTTCCTAGATCAAAATTCTCTCTCTCTATGGAGGGGTATTGGACCTGCTGTAATTAAAACACCTGTGGCTAGAAGGCGGAGTGCACGATCAGAAGGCTAGAGAATACATTTCAAAAACCTGACCTGCACATCCAAACATAGACTAGGTGTGAACAGGTGCTGAACCTAGAGTCGCCAACTCGTATATAGTTAAATAAATAAGGCAGCACACTGCAGGGCTAGAACATACAAACTTGGAATACGAAATTTGAACTGCATTACTGCACTAGAAATATGAAATGTGTGCTGCCTTATTTATTTAACTATATACGAGTTGGCGACTCTAGGTTCAGCACCTGTTCACACTTAGTCTATGTTTGGATGTGCAGGTCAGGTTTTTGAGAAGTACAATCCAGCTCAGGCAGGGAAACAATGGCCAAGTTCTGGGACAGCTTTCTCAGTCCCTCCCATCGTGGCGGCACAGAGGCAAAAGGTGCTGTCACAAGAAGTGCAATGTTTGTACGATCTGCAAGGTACTCCCTCACCATCTTCCCAAACGTCCTCCATGATTACTCTGTGCCTTTTAATTATTGGGTATCCAAGCTGGGCACGTGGCATGAATTGGCTCTACGGCTTGGAGGTCCTGGCCTGCCCTGCTGCTAGCGTTCTGTCGGAGAGGGTTTTTAGTACCGCTGGTGGAATTATAACAGATAAGCTCATCCGCCTGTCAACTGAAAATGCTGACAGGCTGACTTATCAAAATGAACAAGGCCTGGATTGGGAATTCTGTACACCACCAAGTGAAAACAGCAAAACATAACCTCAAATACATTCTCTCTTTTGGGGAGGTGTATTCTCATGCACCTCTTCACAACCACACATGGGTATACGCTTCCAGATTTGGTCGGTTTGTTTTTATCCTTTTCATCTAGAACCACTATATCACCAGGGTAAACGCGCTCTGTATGGTGCATTTTGGCCAAGGGTGCTGTGATGGCACTTATTTTTGAAAAAAGGACAACACATTGGGGAATTGGGCATGGCATTACATTGGGCCAACTTCTTAACTCGGTCTTCTGCAATCTAAAATGTACCTGCCACTAGATCACCAGGATGAACGTGCTCAGTACTGTTCTAGGCCGTGATGGCACTAGTGTATTTTTAATAGAGGTACCTGCGTTGATACTTTTAATGCAGTGCATGATCTGCCAAAAAATTCTCCAGAGACCCACACCACTACATTGGCCCACACCACTACATTGGCCCTAATTCTTAACTCTGTCTCCTGCAATGTCTCTTCCTTACCTCCGACAACATGACTAGGGTGCACGTGCTCAGTACTGTTATAGGCCGGTGATTTTTGGGCACGGGGGCTGTAAAGGCACTATTTCATTTTGTAAAAACAGGACCCCACATTGGGGAATTTGGCATTACATTACATTGGGCCTACTTCTTAAGTCTGTCTCCTGCAATATGTCCTGTACCTGCCACTAGATCACCAGGGTGAACGTGCTCTGTACTCTGTGCATTTTAGGCTAGGGAGCTGTGATGGCATTATGTTAATCAGTCCAAAAAGGAACCCACATTGGGGAATTGGGCATGGCATTCCATTGGGCCTACTTCTTAACTCGGTCTCCTGCAATGTCTCTTGTTTAACTGCCAGTAGAAAAAAAAAACCGAAAACCATAAAAATCTATAAATTTATTCAAGAAACCAAACCAAACTTAAAAGCATTAATGTAACACCAGATCACTATTTTTTGACCCACCATTCTAGACAAAATCTAAGGTACGTAAGGGTATGGGTATGCCTGATTCACACTTTCCACCCCTAACTTAACCCTTGCTATATGCGGAGGTTGGAACACTCTTAAACGCAATATGGCACCCCTGCTCCTTGGCCAAAAAAAAAAATAGTGATCTGGTGTTATATTAATGCTTTCAGTTTGGTTTTTTAATAAACTTTAGAGATTTTTATGGTATTTTTTGTGTGAGCCTTGTTCTATACTAATCCAGATAATGTAGTTGATATTCTTTTTAACTGCCAGTATATCACCAGGGTGAACGCGCTTTGTACTATTACAGGCCCGTGAAGTTTGGTCAAGGGGGGCTTTGATGGCACTAGTCTATTTTTACAGAAGGTATCCCCCATTGGTGAAACAACATCCTTGTTGGCAAACACTTCATAACATTTGTGTACTTTAAAGAGCTCACTTGAAAAGCTCCTTTTTGTGTTGCCTGGTTGCTAACATTTGACACAATACACTTCATATAAATTTGCTAAAGTAATGCTGTTACTTTGCCTTAGTAGTTCATTAAAAATATAGCTTTGTCCACTATATTAGTTTCTCGCCTTGTGAGCCTTAACTTTGTCTGCCTCAACTGTACAAATGGAGAATATACAAATGGCAATTTGTAAACAAGATTGCAATACTGTATACCGAATGCATTCAGACAATCACATAGCTGTATTTCTTGTAAAACATTTAAGGTACCTTCACACTAAATGACGCTGCAGCGATCCAGAAAACGATCCGGATCGCTGCAGCGTCGCTGTTTGGTCGCTGGAGAGCTGTCACACCGACAGCTCTCCAGCGACCAACGATGCCGGTAACCAGAGTAAACATCGGGTTACTAAGCGCAGGGCCGCACTTAGTAACCCGATGTTTACCCTGGATACCATCCTAAAAGTAAAAAAGACAAACGCTTCATACTTACCTTCCGCTGTCTGTCCCCGGCGCTGTGCTTCTCTGTACTGGCTGTGAGCACAGCGGCCGGAAAGCACAGCGGTGACGTCACCGCTCTGCTTTCCGGCCGCTGTGCTCACAGTGAGTGCAGGAAAGCACAGCGCCGGGGACAGACAGCGGAAGGTAAGTATGAAGCGTTTGTCTTTTTTACTTTTAGGATGGTATCCAGGGTAAACATCGGTTTACTAAGCGCGGCCCTGCGCTTAGTAACCCGATGTTTACCCTGGTTACCAGCGAAGACATCGCTGAATCGGTGTCACACACGCCAATTCAGCGATGTCAGCGGGAGAGCCAGTGACCAAAGAAAGGTCTGGCCCTCTAACCCCGACATCACAGCAGGATCCTGATCGCGGCTGCCTGTCACATTGAACGATATCACTAGCCAGGATGCTGCAACGTCACGGATCGCTAGCGATATCGTTTAGTGTGAAGTGTTATGAACAGGTGATTCAGAACCACAATAGACCTAGTGGTTAAGAGCACACAAATTGACCTGATAGTTACTAACATAGGACAAGCTCTGAGACGTGGGAACTCTGCTGACCGCAATCCCTAATCCTATCATACCACACTAGAGGTAGCCGTGGATTGCGCCTAACGCTCCCTATGCAACTCGGCACAGCCTGAGAAACTAGCTAGCCCTGAAGACAGAAAAATAAGCCTACCTTGCCTCAGAGAAATTCCCCAAAGGAAAAGGCAGCCCCCCCACATATAATGACTGAGATAAGATGAAAATACAAACACAGAGATGAAATAGATTTAGCAAAGTGAGGCCCGACTTACTGAATAGACTGAGGATAGGAAAGATAGCTTTGCGGTCAGCACAAAAACCTACAAACAACCACGCAGAGGGGCAAAAAGACCCTCCGCACCGACTAACGGTACGGAGGTGCTCCCTCTGCGTCTCAGAGCTTCCAGCAAGCAAGAAAAACCAATATAGCAAGCTGGACAGAAAATATAGCAAACAAAAGTAACACAAGCAAAACTTAGCTTATGCAGGGCGGACAGGCCACAAGAACGATCCAGGAGAAAGCAAGACCAATACTGGAACATTGACTGGAGGCCAGGAACAAAGAACTAGGTGGAGTTAAATAGAGCTGCACCTAACGACTTAACCTCGTCACCTGAGGAAGGAAACTCAGAAGCCGCAGCCCCACTCACATCCACCAGAGGAAGCTCATAGACAGAACCAGCCGAAGTACCACTCATGAACACAGGAGGGAGCTTGACCACAGAATTCACAACAGTGAAGGTACCTTTAGAGATGTGACAGACAAAGCTCAGAGTGCCACAATCTTGATAAATGTTTGTTTATTCACTTCAAACAGTTCTAAGCCTCTATAGGTTTGCTGTTTGTCATTGTAAAACATTAAGGTTTACTGAAACTATGCCGGTGGTGGTTTGATCTAAATCCTTGTGGCTATTATTTTCTAGGGGTTTGTGGCCCCTCGTCTGACTCCATATCATCAGTTTCATCCAACCTTGAAAAGTGGCCACTTGAAGGTGTGGGTGAAACCAGAGTAACTACATAGTGTTATTCACTATATAAGACGAGAGAAACGTCACTAAGACAGATGCCAAAACTGGGGTACCTGTACAGTGTGCTGATACCTGCAGAATTGGGGACGCCCATGCAGTGTAGCTAATCTCCCAGGGGTTCTCTGTCTTGGTGTTGCTTCTCTAATATTCCAGACGGATGATGTTTAAAAGCCTCTTGGTGACGATCTAACTATACTGTATATAGTTAATCTTCCTATATACGTAATTACTATATTTATTTAATCCTTATATGTACTTATTAACCTGTGTATGTTAACGCATACAAAAGTGTACGCACTCACACTATTCAATCATACTATTTTTTGAATTTTGTAGTTTGCAATAAAATTGCCTTGTATTACAAGTATTTGCCTTTTTAAAGCCATATCTGAACCTTAGTGCTAAAAACATGTCAAATAAAATTGCCAAATTCTCCTGCTAATAATTGTGCAAAGAGGGAACCATCATACCATTAAAAATATGAGTGAATTTTCCTGGGCCCATCCAGTATGTGAGTTTCAAGGCCTAATGGGGTGCATATGACTGACTATGCATAAGGGCTCGCCTCCCTGCCAATGTATAAAACAAAGGAGTATGGAGCACATAACGCATATTGTGAAGTGGATTTTCATGGGCCCATTCAGTATGTGGGTTCTAAGTATTATTGGGGTGTATATGAATTGATAGCAGGGCATGCCTTAAATTCAATGCAACACTTTCAGGAGTCCCCCCTGGACATCTTATGACAGGGGTATTGTGGTGCGTCATAATTCTTGGCAGCCCATCCACTCACAGCATAGGCTACAACAGCGTAGGAGACCCACTGTTTCATAATGGCCCTTTAAGAAGATTAATGCCTCCTGATGCACCAGTAAAAATAGGCTCTGTGACCTATTTAAGAGTCCCTCCTCTGTAAATGAAACAAGATGGGTCTTCTTATGTGTCACACCCAACATGGCCAGCTAGGGGTGTTAAATACTACAATGACATTTCCCAGTGAATGCATTTATAGTGGTTGAAAGCAATGTTAAAGTTGAAAAACGCTTCAAAAACGCTGCGTCTGAACTAAGCCTAAGTGGGAGAGGAAATTTTCGGTCTGGGGTGTAATATTTGGCCTTACAGGCAAGTCATTAACCTGCAATGGATGTACCTTGACATGTTTCCAAGCAAAGCCAGTTTTGGTTTTGTTTTCATGTGTTTTTTGTGGCACCGGGAAAAAAAAATATTAAAAATTATTATTGCTGTGAACTAGGAGTCAGGAATGCTTCCAGGGGCGATCCCCATGATGTTCTTGTGTCATTTGAGCAGTGTTTCCATCATTTTCAGATCTTAAAAAGGACCCCCGAGAGGGATTGCAGTAAAAATACTCGGGTCTCCCATAGACTTATATTCGGCTCGTTGTTCTGGCCGAGTACCCGAGTGTTCCAATTTGCACGACCCGAGCACCTGAGCATTTTAGTGCTCCCCATCACTAGTGCTTACCTGTCCAGGTTTCTGAACTAGTTCACTCCCAAGGATGCAGCAAACCCTTGTAATATAGATGGCTGCAATACAGGTGCAAAATACTGATGAGACAACCACTCGCTAACTACCAACTCATGGAGGGGGTGATTGCTTAGTATATGATTGCACAAAAGAGGCTTGTAAAGGGCATTGGTCACACACAGGTAATGCAGTCTAGTTTACATCCTATTAGTGATGACCAAACTCTTAGATCAGGTCGGCTGCCCAGCAGTCTGTAATTGCATCCCATGAGGGCAGACACCATAGTTTACAAGGCCAAAAAAACTAGGCCTGGCTATACCCTGAAAAGTGAAGTGCAAAAAACATATAGAAATAATATATGATGTATTGGTCGATATTTTGGCCAAGATATATAAGCTCGCAAGGGTCCTTACATTTGTGAGTCCTAACGCTAAACTTCATAGAGAAACCTCAAAAAGAGGACTAAAAATCCTCCAAAAACTCAAGAATTAGTACAGCACAAAGAGACTGTAGTTCTTACCTGTCCAAGTCTCTGAAATAATGCACTCCCAGGATGCAGCAAACCCATGTAATAAAGATGGCGGCAACACAGGTGCAAAATGCTGATTAGGCCACCACTTACTAACTACAAACTCATGTAGGCGGTGATTGCTTAGTATATGATTGCTCAAAAGAGACTTATATAGGGTGCAGGTCACACACACAAGTAAAACACAGTGTCTAGTTTACATCCTATTAGTGATGCCCACACTATTAGATCAATTATTACATTGAAAAATATATGCTTAAAAATATATTTGTTTTGCTATTGTGGACATTTTTCAGGATATGGGGCTTTTTTGTACCCTAACTAAATGGTTTTAATGATACAATTTTGAGGTAGATATAATGTCTTGAGCGCCATACTGCATTTTATTGCAATGATGCAACAACCACAAATGTAATTTTGGCTTTTTTTTTTCTCCTTATGCAGTTTATTGATCAGATTATTCACTTTATATTTTGCTTGATTGGACTTTTACTAACGCAGTGATAACAAAACAAAAAATACACATTTGGTATTTTGAATGGGGTAAAAGGGAGGTGATTTCAAAAGTTTTTTGTATAAACTTTTTAATGTATGTAATATTTCCCTTAAAGGACTTGAAGCTGTGATAGTCTGCTTGTGTTACAGAGAAAATCATGTTTACCTATGGACACCAGCCAAAGGCAGCATTTAACCTTTTAACGACCAGATTTTTTTGGTTTTGTATTTTCATTGTTGCTCCTTCTTCCCAGAGCCCTAACTTTTTAATTTTCTTAGTCAAAATGGCCATTTGAGGGCTTGATTTTTTGTAGGATGAGTTGTGCTTTTGAACGACACCATTGGTTTTACCATGTCGTGTACTTGAAAACTGGGAAAAAAAATTCCAAGTGCTGTGAAATTGCAAACAAAGTGCAATCTGTTTTTTGGAGGTTTTTTTTTACCGTGTTCACTAAATGCAAAAACTGACCTGCTATTATGATTTTCCAGGTCATTACGAGTTCATAGACCCCAAACATGTATAGGTTTTTTAAGTGTTTAAAAAATTCCGATGTTTATTTAAAAAAAAAAACAAACGCGCCATTTTACGCTACCGGTAGCGTCTCCATTTTTTATGATTTCGGATTGGGTGAAGGCATATTTTTACATGCTAAGTTGACATTTTTAATTATACCATTTTGGTGTAGATATTTTTATCTTCCGTTATTGCATTTAAATGCAATATTGCGGCGACCAAAAAGTAATTCTGGCATTTTGACTTTTTTCTAGTTATGCCATTTAGCATTCATTTTAATTATTTTTTTCATATTGATAGATTGGGCAATTCTGAACGTGGTGATACCAAATATGTGCATGTTTGATTTTTTTGTTTTATTTTGAATGGGGCGAAAAGATTTGAACTTTTTATTTATTTTTAACCCCTTAAGCCCCGAGGGTGGTTTGCACGTTAATGACCGGGCCAATTTTTACAATTCTGACCACTGTCCCTTTATGAGGTTATAACTCTGGAACGCTTCAACGGATCTTGGCGATTCTGACATTGTTTTCTCGTGACATATTGTACTTCATTTTAGTAGTAACATTTATTCGATATAACTTGCGTTTATTTGTGAAAAAAACGGAAATTTGGCGAAAATTTTGAAAATTTCGCAATTTTCCAACTTTAAATTTTTATGCCCTTAAATCACAGAGATATGTCACGCAAAATACTTAATAAGTAACATTTCCCACATGTCTCCTTTACATCAGCACAATTTTGGAACCAAAATTTTTTTTTGTTAGGGAGTTATAAGGGTTCAAAGTTGACCAGCAATTTCTCATTTTTACAACACCATTTTTTTTAGGGACCACATCTCATTTGATGTCATTTTGAGGGGTCTATATGATAGAAAATACCCAAGTGTGACACCATTCTAAAAACTGCACCCCTCAAGGTGCTCAAAGCCACATTCAAGAAGTTTATTAACCCTTCAGGGGTTTCACAGGAATTTTTGGAATGTTTAAATAAAAATGAATATTTAACTTTTTTTCACACAAAATTTATTTCAGCTCCAATTTGTTTTATTTTACCAAGGGTAACAGGATAAAATGGATGCCAAACATTGTTGTACAATCTGTACTGAGTACGCTGATACCCCATATGTGGGGGTAAACCACTGTTTGGGCGCATGGCAGAGCTCGGAAGGGAAGGAGCGCCATTTGACTTTTAAATGCAAAATTGACAGGAATTGAGATGGGACACCATGTTGCGTTTGGAGAGCCACTGATGTGCCTAAACATTGAAACCCCCCACAAGTGACACCATTTTGGAAAGTAGACACCCTAAGGAACTTATCTAGATGTGTGGTGACCACTTTGACCCACCAATTGCTTCACAGAAGTTTATAATGCAGAGCCGTAAAAATAAAAAATCATATTTTTTCACAAAAATGATCTTTTCGCCCCCAATTTTTTATTTTCCCAAGAGTAAGAGAAGAAATTGAACCTCAAAAATTGTTGGCCAATTTGTCCTGAGTACGCTGATACCCCGTATATGGGTGTAAACCATTGTTTGGGCGTATGGCAGAGCTCGGAAGGGAAGGAGCGCCATTTTACTTTTCAATGCAAAATTGACTGGAATTGAGATGGGATGCCATGTTGCGTTTGGAGAGCCCCTGATGTGCCTAAACATTGAAATCCCCACAAGTGACACCATTTTGGAAAGTAGACCCCTTAAGGAACTTATCTAGAGGTGTGGTGAGCACTTTGACCCAACAAGTGCTTCACAGAAGTTTATAATGCAGAGCCGTAAAAATAAAAAATCATATTTTTTCACAAAAATAATCTTTTCGCCACCAATTTTTTATTTTCCCAAGGGTAAGAGAAGAAATTAGACCACAAAAGTTGTTGTGCAATTTGTCCTGAGTGCGACGATACCCCATATGTGGGGGTAAACCACTGTTTGGGCGCATGGCAGAGCTCGGAAGGAAAGGAGCGCCATTTGACTTTTCAATGCAAAATTGACTGGAATTGAGATGGGACGCCATGTTGCGTTTGGAGAGCCCCTGATGTGCCTAAACATTGGAACCCCTCACAAGTGACACCATTTTGAAAAGTAGACCCCTTAAGGAACTTATCTAGATGTGTGGTGAGCACTTTGACCCAACAAGTGCTTCACAGAAGTTTATAATGCAGAGCCGTAAAAATAAAAAATCTTATTTTTTCACAAAAATGATCTTTTCGCCCCCAATTTTTTATTTTCCCAAGGGTAAGAGAAGAAATTAGACCACAAAAGTTGTTGTGCAATTTGTCCTGAGTGCGACGATACCCCATATGTGGGGGTAAACCACTTTTTGGGTGCATAGCAGAGCTCGGAAGGGAAGGAGCGCCATTTGACTTTTCAATGCAAAATTGACTGGAATTAAGATGGGACGCCATGTTGGTTTGGAGAGCCCCTGATGTGCCTAAACATTAAAACCCCCCACAGGTGACACCATTTTGGAAACTAGACCCTCTAAGGAACTTATCTAGATGTGTTTTGAGAGCTTTGAACCCCCAAGTGTTTCACTACAGTTTATAACGCAGAGCCGTTAAAATAATTTTTTTTTTTTTTCGCAAAAATTTTTTAGCCCCCAGTTTTGTATTTTCACAAGGGTAACATAATAAATTGGACCCCAAAAGTTGTTGTCCAATTTGTCCTGAGTACGCTGATACCCCATATGTGGGGGGGAACCACTGTTTGGGCGCATGGCAGAGCTCGGAAGGGAAGGAGCGCCATTTGGAATGCAGACTTAGATGGATTGGTCTGCAGGAGTCACGTTGCATTTGCAGAGCCCCTGATGTACCCAAACAGTACAAACCCCCCACAAGTGACCCCATATTAGAAACTAGACCTCCCATGGAACTTATCTAGATGTGTTGTGAGAACTTTGAACCCCTAAGTGTTTCACTACAGTTTATAACGCAGACCCGTGAAAATAAAAATTCTTTTTTTTTTCACAAAAATGATTTTTTAGCCCCCAGCTTTGTATTTTTACAAGGGTAACAGAATAAATTGGACCCCAAAAGTTGTTGTTCAATTTGTCCTGAGTACGCTGATACCCCATATGTGGGGGGGAACCACTGTTTGGGCTCATGGCAGAGCTCGGAAGGGAAGGAGCGCCATTTGGAATGCAGACTTAGATGGATTGGTCTGCAGGCGTCACGTTGCATTTGCAGAGCCCCTGATGTACCCAAACAGTAGAAACCACCCACAAGTGACCCCATATTGGAAACTAGACCTCCCATGGAACTTATCTAGATGTGTTGTGAAAACTTTGAACCCCCAAGTGTTTCACTACAGTTTACAACGCAGAGCCGTGAAAATAAAAATCCTTTTTTTTCCCACAAAAATGATTTTTAGCCCCCCAAATTTTTATTTTCCCAAGGATAACAAGAGAACTTGGACCCAAAAAGTTGTTGTCCAATTTGTCTCGAGTACGCTGATACCCCATATGTTGGGGTAAACCCCTGTTTGGGCGCACGGGAGAGCTCGGAAGTGAAGGAGCACTGTTTTACTTTTTCAATGCAGAATTGGCTGGAATTGAGATCGGACGCCATGTCGCGTTTGGAGAGCCCCTGATGTGTCTAAACAGTGGAAACCCCCCAATTATAAATGAAACCCTAATCCAAACGCACCACTAACCCTAATCCCAACTGTAACCCTAACCACACACCTAACCCAGACACACCCCTAATTCTAATCCCAACCCTAATCCCAACCGTAAATGTAATCCAAACCCTAACCCTAGCCCCAACCCTAGCCCTAACCCTAACCCTAACCCTAACCGGAAAATGGAAATAAATACATTTTTTTTAATTTTATTATTTTTCCCTAAGGCTAGGTTCACATTGCGTTAGGGAAATCCGTTTAGCACTAGCGGATTGCGCTAACACAATGTCTTTTTAGGTGTCGTGTTTAGTGGTCGCGTTAACGTCCCCGCTCTGGAAGATCGGGGATCGGACCTCGGGCGCGCCGCGGATGCTGCAAGCAGCGTCTGAGGCGCGCCACAAAAGAATGGCACCTTGCTAGCGCGAGCCGAAAATGGCACGCTCTAGCGATGCGCTACACCTGAAAATCACATTGCTGTCAATGGTTGTGCTAACGGACCCGTTGCACGGCGTTAATTGTGACATTTTCGCCGTGCAACGCTGTCCGTTAGCGTTAACCCATTAACGCAATGTGAACCTAGCCTAACTAAGGGGGTGATGAAGGGGGGTTTGATTTACTTTTATAGCGAGTTTTTTAGCGGATTTTTATGATTGGCAGCCGTCACACACTAAAAGACGCTTTTTATAGCAAAAAAGTTTTTGCGTCTCCACATTTTGAGACCTATAATTTTTCCATATTTTGGTCCACAGAGTCATGTGAGGTCTTGTTTTTTGCGGGACGAGTTGACGTTTTTATCGGTTACATTTTCGGACACGTGACAGTTTTTGATCGCTTTTTATTCCGATTTTTTTGTGAGGCAGAATGACCAAAAACCAGCTATTCATGAATTTCTTTTGGGGGAGGCGTTTATACCGTTCCGCGTTTGGTAAAATTGATGAAGCAGTTTTATTCTTCGGGTCAGTACGATTACAGCGACACCTCATTTATATCATTTTTTTTATGTTTTGGCGCTTTTATACGATAAAAACTATTTTATAGAAAAAATAATTATTTTGGCATCGCTTTATTCAGAGGACTATAACTTTTTTATTTTTTTGGTTATGATGCTATATGGCGGCTCGTTTTTTGCGGGACAAGATGACGCTTTCAGCCGTTCCATGGTTATTTATATCTGTCTTTTTGATCGCGTGTTATTCCACTTTTTGTTTGGCGGTATGATAAAGCGTTGTTTTTTGCCTCTTTTTTTTCTTACGGTGTTCACTAAAGGGGTTAACTAGTGGGCCAGTTTTATAGGTCGGGTCGTTACGGACGCGGCGATACTAAATATGTGTACTTTTATTGTTTTTTTTTTATGTAAAGAAATGTATTTATGGGAATAATATTTTTTTTTTTCTGCTTTATTTAGGAATTTTTTTTTTATTTTTTTTTTTACAAGTGTGGAAATTTTTTTTTTTACTTTTTCACTTTGTCCCAGGGGGGGACATCACAGATCACCGATCTGACAGTGTGCACAGCACTCTATCAGATCGGTGATCTGACATACAGCCGGGCAGGATTAGAGCTGCAGCCTGATCCTGACCCGGAAGTGCTCCCTGCAGGACCCGGATGCAGCCCGGCGGCCATTTTGGATCCGGGGACTGCAGGGAGAAGACGCTCGGTACACGGTGAGCACATCACCGTGTACCGATCGTCTCAGGGAAGCCCGCAGGGAGCCCCCTCCCTGCGCGATGCTTCCCTGCACCGCCGGCACACCGCGATCATCTTTGATCGCGGTGTGCCGGGGGTTAATGTGCCGGGAGCGGTCCGTGACCGCTCCTGGCACATAGTGCCGGATGTCAGCTGCGATAGGCAGCTGACACCCGGCCGCGATCGGTCGCGCTCCCCCCGTGAGCGCGGCCGATCGCATATGACTTACTATCCCGTCACTGGGAATTAAGTCCCAGGTCACCTGGACGGGATAGTACGTCATATGGGATTAAGGGGTTAAAATATTTTTTAAAACTTTTTTTTTTACTTTTTGCATGCTTCAATAGTCTCCATGGAAGATTAGAAGCTGCACTTCAGATCGCCTGTATGTAGCAGAATTGCTCACTTGCTATGAGCGCCGACCACCAGCAGATGCTCATAGCAATCCGGCAGTGACAGCATAGAGGTCTGCTGGAGACCTCTGGTTGTCATGCCAACCCATCGGTGACCCATGGTCTTGTGATATGGGCGCAGATGGGAGGGATTTCCGACGCACTTGCCAGAAGCGCGAGCTAAATGCTGCTGTCAAACTGTAATGGGTTAACAGCCACGGGTGCATCGTGATTCCAACCGTTGCTGTTGGTTGTACATGTCAACTGTTTTGAAAAGCTGACATGTGCAAGTAAAGATGTGGGCTCAGCGTCGAAACCCACAACAAAGAGAGGGATTCCGACATCGGTGTACAATTATGCCGATGTCAGAAAGGGGGTTAAAGAAGGATTATAATGACTAGTATGAAGTTACTTTATTAGTTTCTTGGCTGTCATGACAATCATTTTGGCCCATGATCACGCAATGGGTGCACCAATGGGCACGTGGAATGACTTGCCCACTGCTGGTGTGTTAACTGCTCTTGTCAGATTGAATTACCAATACCAATGCAAGTCAATGGGACACAAATATCGGAAGGTATCCTGGATGGTTCCCAGGGTCTGAAGGAGTGGAAACTTTCCTCAGGCTCTGGGATCCATATTCATGTAAAAAATAAAGAATAAAAATAAAAAATATGCACCTGACCGCTCACGTGACCGCGACGTCATCGAAGGTCCTTCACTCTCTGCATTCTCAGGAACGGAGGCAGACGCTTGCAGCGGTGACAGCCAGGGTTCGTCGGAGGGGTGAGTATATCCATATTTTTTATTTTTATTCTTTATTTTTTACATGAATATGGATCCCAGGGCCTGAAGGAGAGTTTGCTCTCCTTCAGACCCTGGGAACCATACGCACTGCACACGCCGAAGATGACTGGGAACTCTTCCAATTCCGATTTCCGACATTGTAAAAATATCGGAACTCGGTATCGGAATTCCGATACAGCAAATATCGGCCGATACCCGATATTTGCAGTATCGGAATGCTCAACACTAATGCTCACACATGTACATCATGTATTGTGAAGGGGTTTCCATTGTTTGGTCCTCAGAAACACTTCTTTTCGGTATTACAAGTTGCATCTTGAGTTTAAATTCTAGATCAGAGCCTTCATCTACAAAAAAAACATGGAGGCAGGGTCGGCTCCAGGTTTTCATGGGCCCTGTGCAAATGAGTCTCAGTGGGCCCTTTTAACACATACCATGATTCATGAAGCACAGATGCGGCAGAGAAATATAGATATAGTATAATGCCAAATATTTAACTTATTACTTAAATTATGAGTGATATCTTTTGTACATTCTACAATAGCTCAGAAACCGGCAAATTCTAACAGTGCACAGTGCCTGTCCTGGGGCATTCAAAAGTTTTCATTTTAGACTGGACAGTATAGTCCTCATACAGAATTATGGGCACCACCATAGTCCTCCACATATAAAAAAAACAATAAAAATCTTAAAACCTTTCTTCGCTGGCTACAGGTCCAGACTCCTCAGAGTCACCGTTTCCGGCTTTTTGCACTGTGACTGCTCAGAGCAGAGGGTGCACAGTAGCGATATCATTGCGTCCCCTGTCCTGAGACATTGGATTCAGAAAACACAAAAGGCCAATGGAGCTGTGGAGGAACAGGGAGAGGTAAGTTTTGCCAGTGTTAGGGCCCAGAGCAAACGAGGCGGCCCACTCACAGGCGTAGACATTGGGCTCCCCTGACTCATGGGTGCTAGCACTTTGCCGGATCCCTATTCTGACTGGAGTGTCATTTCATTCACCCACGCTGCAGTCAGTTTTTCTCTTCCATGCTCTGTATGCTCCCAGCTTAAAGGATTCAAATTTTATTAATGATATAAATAAAACAATGAAGTATTATATTAAAATCCAAATGAAGGGGACATCAGTGCAATGAGAGCAACCATCCGAGGTTCCCAGTGGCGTATCGAGGGGGAGCAGTCGGGGCATGTGCCCCGGGTGCAACCGGCAGGGGGGTGCAGTCAGGCCACCTAATGTGGTGGTCCGCAGTGTCTCCCCCGGCCGCTGCATTCTGCCGCCCCCAGTCAGGGAGTAAGCTGTTCTCTGTGCCAGCTGTCAAGCTGACAGCCGGCACAGAGAAGCTGCAGAGCACCGGCTCCCAACATGTGCGGAGGTGGGAGGCCCTGCAGGGTGGCTGCGGCAGGCAGGAAGAAATCCCTGCAGCTATTACAAGAGAAAATAGCAGCGGAGCTGCAGCAATCTGTCTTCCTGCTTCCTGCCCGCGCTTCCTCTCACACAGCCATGCCGCTGGATAACGTCATCATTCAGCAACCGGCTGTGTCAGAGGAAGGAGATGCTGCGGCAGAGCGCGGTGAGAGGTGTGTGTGTGTGTCACGCTGCAGGGGAATGTGCAGAAAAGTAAATGGTGTGTGTAGGGGGAGGACAGGGCAAGGATGCGGCTGACGGGGAGGGGGCAATGATGGGGCTGACGTGGAGAGGGCAATGATGGGGATGGTGGGGGAGGAGAGGGCAATGATGGGGCTGGCGGGAGAGGAGAGGGCAATGATGGGGCTTATGGGGAGAGGCCAATGATGGGGATGGTGGGGAAGGAGAGGGCAATGATGGGGCTGACGGGGAGAGGCCAATGATGGGGATGGTGGTGGAGGAGAAGGCAATGATGGGGATGGTGGTGGAGGAGGAAATGATGGAAATGGTGGAATGGGCAAGGATGGTGATGGTGATGGAGGAGGAAATGATGGAAGTGATGGAATGGGCAAGGATGGGGATGGTGGGGGAGGAGGAATTGACGGAACTGGTGGAATGGGCAAGGATGGGGATGGTGGGGAGGAGGAAATGATGGAAGTGGTGGAATGGGCAAGGATGGGGATGGTGGGGGAGGAGAAAATGATGGATGTGGTGGAATGGGCAAGGATGGGGATGGTGAGGGAGGAGGAAATGATGGAAGTGGTGGAATGGGCAAGGATGGGGATGGTGAGGGAGGAGGAAATGATGGAAGTGGTGGAATGGGCAAGGATGGGGATGGTGGGGGAGGAGGAAATGAAGGAAGTGGTGGAATGGGCAAGGATGGGGATGGTGGTGGAATAGGAAATGATGGAAGTGGTGGAATGGGCAAGGATGGGGATGGTGGTGGAATAGGAAATGATGGAAGTGGTGGAATGGGCAAGGATGGGAATGTGAGGGAGGAGGAAATGATGGAAGTGGTGGAATGGGCAAGGATGGGGATGGTGAGGGAGGAGGAAATGATGGAAGTGGTGGAATGGGCAAGGATGGGCATGGTGGGGGAGGAGGAAATGATGGATGTGGTGGAAAGGGCAATGATGGGATTGCTGGGGAGGAAATGCTGGAGGTGGTGAAATGGGCCATGATGACCATGACGGAGAAGGCAATGATGGAGGTGGTGAAGAGAGTAATGATGGGGTGGGGTAGAGGACAATAATATGTGTGTGGACAAGTTGAGTGGGGATAGGGGGATTTATTATGTGTGGGGAGAATTTGGGGGATGGGGGAATTTATTATGTGTGGGTTGAGATTTGGAGTGGGGATGGGGGATTTAATGTGAGTGGGAGATTTGAGGACACAAAATGAAGAGCAATGGGGGCATATATGAGGAAACAGTACAGGGGAATTGGGGGCATATATGAGGAAACAGTATGGGGGAATGGGGGACATGTATGAGGAAACAGTATTGGGGAATGAGGGCATGTATGTGGAAACAGTATGGGGGCATGTAGGAGGAAACAGTACAGGGGAATTGGGGGCATGTTTGAGGAAACAGTATAGGGGAATTGGGGGCATGTATGAGGAAACAGTATGAGGGAATGGGGGGCATGTATGAGGAAACAATATGGGAGAATGAGGGCACAGTGAATAGCGATGTGAAAAATGTATGTGGACAGAGTACGGGGAGTGAGGGTGATGGGATGTGTGCAGACACAGTATGGGGAGTTAGGTGAAGGGGTAAATATATGAGGAGACAGTATGGTGAACAGGGGGATGTGAGAGGAGACAGTATAAGGATGGAGGGGAATAGTGTGAGGAGACAGTATGGGGGACAAAAGTGAGTGGGCGCAGAATAGAAACTAAATAGTGGGGGTGTAGCATGGAGGGACAGTGTGAGGGCACAGCCAGGAGGGGACAGTATACCAGGAAGGGGCAGTGTGATGAGAGAGTACAGTATAAATACTGGGCCCTATAGGGGGGACACAGTGTGAGAGGACAGTGTGAAGAGGGGGCTGGTATGGAAAGGAGAGGTCAGTGTGAAGAGCATGAACCATAAGAGGGACAGTGTGGGGGTCATATTTTGTGCAGACAATATAGTGAGGGGCAATTTTTTATTCAGGAGCATTTTAATGACACTTGTATCTTTAAGGGCGTCAAGTGGAGATTTTCTGCAAAAGAACGGAGAAGATGTAAGTCTGCAGAGATGGCTGTGGATGAGAAAACTCATCATGGGGTCTGGACAAGATGAAGAAAAGAAAGAGAACGTCTCCAGAGATGACGTCATCTTTAAGGTACCTGGATGTAAATGTTATGTGTGATACTAACTAACTCTCATATTTTTATTTATGTTAGGAGCTTTAAAGGGGATATCCAAGTTTGTAATGAGTCTGCAGTTATTCTTTGTGACTGCAGATTTCTGAATTCTCACAGTGCGCACTGCACGCTGTCAGGATTCTCTCATGCTGGCGATTTAGATACATGCGGTCACATGCTGACTAGACATGTGTGACCTCAATGAAAATGAACTGAGTGAGGCCATGCACGTCTAGTCGGAATGTGGCCAGAGGTATACAAATCACATGCTTGTGCTGACATGACTGTCAACAGGCAAGGGAGAATCCTAAAAGTGTGCAGTGCATTAATTATGAGAATTCAGAAGTCTGCAATGTCAGGATTCAGCTCTGCAGGTTCCAGTAGTCGTCACATGGACACATCATGTTCTAGAAAGTACAAGTGTGCATGTACCCAAGTGGGAGTGTACTACTTGGGTACATGCACACTTGCACTTTCTATAACATGGATTTGAAATGACAATTTATTTATTTTGGATCTAAGATATCTCTATTGAAGCCATCTTGCTCATTGAGAGAATCTGACATATAGGTCCTTTCTGCTATAACAACATTTTTTTACACTCCTTTATATATCATGTCATCTTGTTGTGGTATTATGGAACCTTGGATGGTTGCTCTCATTGCACTGATGTCCCCTTCATTTGGATTTTAATATAATAAACTGTTTTATTTATATCATTAATAAAATTTGAATACTTTTATGGCATATAGCTTCCTTGTTGTTTTGCTCTGATGTATTGAATCTTTTGGAAGCGCCAATCAGGCAATCTCGCATATCTTTGATGATTCCAGCTTAAAGGGTCAGCTCGTGCACTTGATATTACCATCCGAGCCAATGGCTGGTGGGGCATTATGTTTATATTGCTTCCTCCTCACTGGGAAGGTGCTTGAGGAACCTTCCTGTTCTGCAGTCTAAATTGTGTAAGGTTGCATACCAGTCCATGGTGCCCTCTGGTGCAGATCCCGCCTGCTGCACCATCCAGTCTGTGCTTCTGGGTCGAGCTGCCAACACTCATTGGTCTCTTCTGGAGTGGCACTTGGCATTCATCAGGAGCCAAGTTTAACCTCCCCATCAGAGGCTCTAGTGAACAGTCCAGCACTTGCTTAGTCACACCCCTCCAGGCTCTCTGTGGTCCAAGGCACACTGGTTCCACAAACCAAGTCCGTGACAAAGGGCCCCATAGTGTGCTGGTGTTCCTGATGGTGAGTGGGCCCCCATGCTTACTCAGGGCCCCAGCACTTGCCCATGTGCACTGGCTGGTGACCAACAACCAACAAAAAGCAGAAGGGTTCTCTAAGTACTAAGGGGTCTTCTCCTTTTATACATATCTTGTGAACTTTACTCATATCTGGTTATGAGAAAACTGATGGTGACCAGGCTTAACCAACTGCTTACTCAGGGCCCCAGCACTTGCCCAGGTGCACTGGGTGGTGACGCTGGCCCTGCATGGACATCAGTGCTCCATAAGTTTCCAGTGCACATCATGATCTCGTGATGTGGACGGACATTCAATGCCTGGTTGCCTCCAGAAATCTCATTCTGGAGAGAAGAAACTGAAGATGCTTCTCTTGTTAGCGAATGGAAGTCACTAAGAACCAGATGTGACCGCTAGTGAGCAGTGGGGTATATGGGAGAGATGTTCAAAAATTTATTATTTAATATTTTTACATTTTAGGTTTTATAATGCTGTTATTTTCTATTGACTGTACAGAACTTAGAACTTTAAAATGGCAGAGTATAAGTACACTATGAATCTAATTTTATGGAAATTTTCAGCTTGACCAATTCATATTTTGCCAGATTGATTTATGTGTAAATCCAAACCGCTGCATGACCAGCTCTATCCTCACCTACTGTATCCTCACCCATCCCTTGTAGATTGTGAGCCCTCACGGGCAAGGTCCTCTCTCCTCCTGTACCAGTTATGACTTGTATTGTTTAAGATTATTGTACTTGTTTTTATTATATATACCCCTCCTCACATGTAAAGCACCATGGAATAAATGGCACTTGAATAATAATAATAATAATAATAATAATAATGTGTAGTATTTTGAATTTTAAAAATGGAGAACTAATGTTAAGTTGATATTTGACTTATTTAGTGTACCAAAGATTTTTTTTTATCTTCTAATACAAGGCAAAATTGGCTGCAGCTTTCCATTTGGGTGTGGTGTTATTTTTCTTGTAGCTAACAATGAAAAAAAAACAAAAATTGAGCTTGGTTTAAGTTGGTATACATGCAGCACATAAACGCATGTTCACATTGGCCATAAAGTATATTAAACCTACGAGAAACAAGATGAGCAAAAACCCTGCTGTAGCTACATACCGTATATACTCGAGTATAAGCCGACCCGAGTATAAGCTGACCCCCCTAATTTTGCCACAAAAAACTGGGAAAACTTATTGACTCGAGTATAAGCCTAGGGTGGAAAATGCAGCAGCTACCGGTGAATTTCAAAAATAAAAATAGATGCTCCATACCGTTCATTATTGCCCCATAAGATGCTCCATATAAAGCTGTGCCACATATAATGCTGCATACCGTTCATTATTGCCCCATAGATGCTCTGTATAAAGCTGTGCCACATATAATGCTCCATATTGTTCATTATTGCCCCATAGATGCTCCATATAAAGCTGTGCCATATAGAATGCTCTGCACCGTTCATTATGGCCCCATAGATGCTCTGTATAAAGCTGTGCCACATATAATGCTCCATATTGTTCATTATTGCCCCAAAGATGCTCCATATAAAGCTGTGCCACATATAATGCTCCATATTGTTCATTATTGCCCCATAGATGCTCCATATAAAGCTGTGCCACATATAATGCTCCATATTGTTCATTATTGCCCCAAAGAGGCTCCATATAAAGCTGTGCCACATATAATGCTCCATATTGTTCATTATTGCCCCATAGATGCTCCATATAAAGCTGTGCCATATATAATGCTCCACATTGTTCATTATTGCCCCATAGATGTGCCATATAAAACTGTGCCATATAGTGCTCTGCCCCATTCATTATTGCCCCATAGATGTGCCATAGAAAGCTCTGTCATATAGTGCTCTGCACCGTTCATCATTGCCCCATAGCTGCCATATAGTGCTCTGCGCCGTTCATTATTGCCCCATAGCTGCCATATAGTGCTCTGCGCCGTTCATTATTGCCCCATAGCTGTGACATATAGTGCTCTGCACCGTTCATTATTGCCCCATAGCTGCCATATAGTGCTCTGCGCCGTTCATTATTGCCCCATAGATGTGCCATATAGTGCTCTGCACCATTCATTCCTGCCCCATAGCTGTGCCATAGAAAGCTGTGCCATTGCTGCTGCTGCTGCTGCAATAAAAAAAAAGCCATACTCACCTCTCACTGCCACAGCTCCTCTGCGTCCCGTCCCGGCGTCTCTCTGCACTGACTGATCAGGCAGAGAGCGCCGCGCACACTATATGCGTCATCGCGCCCTCTGACCTGAACATTCAGTGCAAGAGGATGCGAAGACAGAGCGGCACCCGGCGTGTGGAATGTGGACAGGTGAATATGCGATACTTACCTGCTCCCGGCATCCCGCTCCCTCTGCCTGTCACATGGTCTTCGGTGCCGCAGCCTCTTCCTCTATCAGCGGTCACCGGCACCGCTGATTAGAGAAATGAATATGCAGCTCCACCCCTATGGGAGGTGGAGCCGCATATTCATTTCTTTAATGAGCGGTCCCACGTGACCGCTGAAGAGGGGAAGAGCTGCAGCAACGAAGACCGTGTGACAGGCAGGGGGAGCGTCAGGACCGCCGGGACTAGGTAAGTAAGCCTCAGTTCCCTCTTCCCCTCACCCGCCGACCCCCGTGACTCGAGTATAAGCCGAGAGGGGCACTTTCAGCCCAAAATTTTGGGCTGAAAATCTCAGCTTATACTCGAGTATATACGGTAAGTAAAAAGAAAAAGTGCATCTAAATAACACAGGGTTCTTAGGAATACTGTTTTAGATAGATCAAAAATAGCATAAAAGCCATCCCACCAGCGACAAGGTGACCCTGATCGGGATGGCTGTTAGTAATACTGTTTTTGATCAAAAATTTTATAATAACCCTGTGTTATTAAGATGCACTTTTGCTTTTTACTTATTTAGTTACAGCAGGGTTTTTGCTCATTTTGTTTCTTGTAGATTTTGTATTCTGTATCTAACAATGTTTAAATTTGCTAAGCTTTTTTTTCTGTATCTATTAGTATTTGTAACTGAGAAACTGTTTTATTCTGCTCAAGATGGGCAAAATCTTAATTTGCTATTACCTTTCAGTTATATTTATATCTTGAACTGTCCTCCCATCTCTCTACCTGCCCCCTCTTTGACAGCTTACAATCTGGCTTCCGGTCACATCACTCCATTGAAACTGCCCTAACTAAGGTCACCAATGACCTATTAACTGCCGAGAGCAAGCAACACTACTCTGTCCTCCTCCTCCTGGACCTGTCCTCTGCCTTTGACACAGTGGACCATTCCTTATTATTAGGCCTCTTTTCCACTTGAGAGAAAAAAAAACGGTCCGTAATATGGACCGAAAAAAAGGGATGAAAAGTATGAGTTTGTCATGCGAGTTCAAAGCGATTTTTTAATTGCACCATCCGTTTTACATCCGTATGACATCCGTATACAATCTGTTTTTTTACTCTGCAACTATTTTTATTCAGTCATTTACAGGACTACCATTCTGTGGCATAGAACACTGTAAATAATGTATCCGTAAAAAACGGATGGAATACGGATGGTCCGTATTCCATGCGTTTTTTTTCTCGCACCCATTGACTTGCATTGGTGAGTCTCATCCGAGAATCGCAGCAATAAGCAGCATGCTGCGATTTTTTTCTCAGTCTGATTTCAGCTGAGAAAAAAAAAAATCGCAAATGGAATGTCACCTATTGAATAACATTGGTCCGAGTGCAATCCGATTTTTTATCAGATTGCACTCGTCCGTTTTTCTCGCAAGTGGAAAAGAGGCCTTTACAGACCCTCTCATCCCTTGGCATCACAGACTTGGCCCTATCCTGGATCTCATCATACCTAACAGACCGGACATTCAGCGTCTCCCACTCACACACCACCTCTTCACCTCACCCCTATCTGTCGGAGTCCTGCAAGTTTCAGTCCTAGGACCACTGTTCTTCTCCATTTACACCTTTGGCCTGGGACAACTCATAGAATTTCATGGCTTTCTGTATCACCTCTGTGCGGATGACACACAGATCTACATCTCTGGACCAGATATCACCAGCCTACTAACCAAAATCCCTCAATATAGGTCTGCTATTTCATCCTTCTTCGCTAGATTTCTAAAACGTAACATGGACAAAACAGAATTCATCATCTTTCTCCCATCTCATGCGACCCCCCCAATGAACCTATCCATTACAGTAAACTGCTGCCCACTCTCCACAGTCCCACAAGCTCGCTGCCTCGGGGTAATCCTTGACACTGACCTCTCCTTCAAACCACATATCCAAGGCCTTTCCACTACCTGCCGCCTTCAACTCAAAAATATTTCATGTATCCATACATTCCTAAACCAAGAATCTGCAAAAACCCTAGTCTATGCCCTCATCATCTGCCGCCTTTACCACTGCAACCTTCTGCTCTGTGGCCTCCCCTCAAACAAACATTCTCGCAGCCCTCCAATCTATTCTAAACTCTGCTGCCTGACTAATCCACCTGTCCCCCCCATTCCCCAGACTCTCCATTGGCCAGAGACTCCAGTACAAAACCCTAATCATGACATACAAAGCCATCCACAACCTGTCTCCTCCATACATCTGTAACATCGTCTCCCGGTACTTGCCTGCACGCAACCTCCGATCCTCACAAGATGTCCTTCTCTACTCCCCTCTTCCCATAATTACATTCAAGATTTCTCTTGCGCATCACTCCTACTCTGGAACTCTCTAAAACAACATATCAGACTCTCACCTACCATCGAAACCTTCCAAAAGAACCTGAAGACCTACCTCTTCTAACAAGCTTACAACTTGCAGTAACCACAGATTGACCAAACCGCTGCACGAGCAGCTCTACCCTCACCTATTGTATGCTCACTAGTGATGAGCGAGTGTACTCGTTGCTCGGGTTTTCCCGAACATGCTCAGGTGATCTCCTAGTATTTGACTGCTCTGAGATTTAGTTTTCATCGTGGCAGCTTAGTGATTTACAGCTACTAGCCAGGCTGAGTACATGTGGGGTTGCCTGGTTACTAGGGAATCCCCACATGTAATCAAGCTGGCTAGTAGCTGTAAATCATTCAGCTGCCGTGATGAAAACTAAATCTCAGAGCAGTCATAAATACTCGGAGGTCACCCGAGCGTGTTCTAGAAAACCCGAGCAATGAGTACACTCGCTCATCACTAATCCTCACCCATCCTTTGTAGATTATGAGCCATCGTGGGCAGGGTCCTCTCTACTACTGTACCAGTTGTGACTTGTATTGTTTAAGATTATTGTACTTATTCTATGTATACCCCTCCACACATGTAAAGCGCTATGGAATAAATAGCGCTGTTATGACAAATATTTTAAAAATTAATGTAAAAAAAAAATCAAATCAAAGTTGCCTATAAGTCTGAGAAAATCATGAACTGCACATTGTTTACTATGAACATTGCACTAAGTAGAAGAAGCTTTGCAGTTTATTTTTCCATATTTGAAAATCACAAATGAAACAGTGATCGGTGTCGGTTTTTGCCATGACACAATCCTGAAAATTGCATCCAAAACACTAATGACACTTAGGCCTCACTTGCTCATTGATCTTTCACAAGTACAAATAAAGTCAAGTCTTTGTTTTATTTGCCTTGTTTTATCAGTAAGGGCTGTGGAACAATCTAAAATAAGGGTACCGTCACACTAAGCGACGCTGCAGCGATACCGACAACAATGTCAATCGCTGCAGCGTCGCTGTTTGGTCGCTGGAGAGCTGTCACACAGACAGCTCTCCAGCGACCAACGATCCCGAGGTCCCCGGTAAACAGGGTAAACATCGGGTTACTAAGTGCAGGGCCGCGCTTAGTAACCCGATGTTTACCCTGGTTACCAGCGTAAACGTTAAAAAAACAAACACTACATACTTACCTTCAGCTGTCTGTCCTCCGGCGCTCTGCTTTCCTCTACACTGTCAGCGCCGGTCAGCCGGAAAGCAGAGCGGTGACGTCACCGCTCTGCTTTCTGGCTGGCCGGCGCTGACACAGGATGCAGGAGGAGTGCAGAGAAGCAGAGCGCCGGGGACAGACAGCTGAAGGTAAGTATGTAGTGTTTGTTTTTTTAACGTTTACGCTGGTAACCAGGGTAAACATTGGGTTACTAAGCGCGGCCCTGGTTACAAGTGAAGACATCGCTGAATCGGCGTCACACACGCCGATCCAGCGATGTCAGCAGGAGTCCAGCGACAAAATAAAGTGCTGGACTTTCCCAGCAGGGGCCTGATCATTGGTCGCTGTCACACATAACGATTTCCTTAACGATATCGTTGCTACGTCACAAAAAGCAACGATATCGTTAACGATATCGTTATGTGTGGCGGTACCTTAAAGGTGTGTGGCTGCTATTTTTTTGGGGGGCTTAACCTGTGAACAGATTCTGGTCTTACATTTCCTGTGACACTTAAAGCAGAAAGCGGCTCCGCTCGTTACGGTCTTGTGTATTCATGCTGATCAGCCCCACATATGTCTGCTCTTCTATATGGCATTTAGAGTATGAGTCTCATACATTTGATCTCAAAAAATGTCATCCATGGAAAAATACCGCACCATGTATTACCAGATAATAATATTAATACTCCTATTCTATTACATCATGAGTCACAAAGCAAAACGCTGGTGCAACATGCTGGCTAGCATTGAGGGGCTTTATTTCAAAAATTATAATCTTGGATATCACATAAATAGTGGAGTCAAACTATGTAATAGTTAGATAAACCTTCAGTTATGATACATTGCGGCTCCACATCCACCATGCTTTATCCTCCAGCATGCTTCACCATGATCCATACATATCTATATAGTGAAGATTTGCTTCACATTTCGTCTTGCAGTCAGCTCATATATAAGAGCTATGGTTTCCTTGTAGATCTTTATGATGCTAAAGGCTGTTCCCTTTTAGTTTTGGAATATAATTACCCTGAACAGTGTGTAATTCAGTAATCATGAATATTTAGCGTATCCTAGACCTAGAGTGAGGCAGTAATATTCAAATTAAATTTAATTGTACTTTCTTCCCCAAAAATTATTTTCTTTAACAGATTGTGTTTTGTAATTTGCTTTGTTCCAATTCAGCAAAATGATGGCTGTCCACCATTTTTGCTGAACCTTTAAAAATTACTCCAATTGACTGGAAATTACATGTTTAATGCTGAATGATCCTAAGCTGGAGATGGATGAAACTTTTTCAAATGGAATTAAATTGTCCTCAAATTTAAAAAAGAATGTGTTCTCAAGAAGACAGATTTATTTGGAATGAATAGTGATGAGCGATTGTACTCGTTGCTCAGGTTTTCCCGAGCATGCTCTAGTGACCTCCGAGTATTTGACTGCTCGGAGAATTAGTTTTCATCTTGGCAGCCAAATGATTTAGAGCTACTAGCCAGGCTGAGTACATGTGGGGATTCCCTAGCAACCAGGCAACCCCCACATGTACTCAGCCTTGCTAGTAGCTGTAAATCATTCAGCTGCCGCAATGAAAACTAAATCTCCGAGCAGTCATAAATACTCGTACTCGGGGGTCACCACTAGTAATGTGCTCTGAACTTTGCTGCGCCATATACAGAGACAGGAAAAAGTAAAAAGATAAACAAAAGAAAATTTGATTCTCATATACACTGTGTTCCAAATTATTATGCAAATTATATTTTTCTTGGATTTTCCTAAATTTTCCTAAATTTCCTAAAAATACATCGAATTTTATTGAAAAAACCTCCCAATGATAACAGTATAATCTCCAAAATAAATAAAAACTCAAAATGCACTGTTCCAAATTATTAGGCACAGTAGAATTTCTAAACATTTGATATGTTTTAAGGAACTGAAAATGCTCATTTGTGGAATTTGCAGCATTAGGAGGTCACATTCACTGAACAAAAAAAAGCTATTTAACTCCAAAACATCCTAACAGGCCAAGTTACAAGTTAACATAGGACCCCTTCTTTGATATCACCTTCACGATTCTTGCATCCATTGAACTTGTGAGTTTTTGGAGAGTTTCTGCTTGTATTTCTTTGCATGAAGTCAGAATCGCCTCCCAGAGCTGCTGTGTTGATGTGAACTGCCTCCCACCCTCATAGATCTTTTGCTTGATGATACTCCAAAGGTTCTCTATAGTGTTGAGGTCAGGGGAAGATGGTGGCCACGCCATGAGTTTATCTCCTTTTATGCCCATAGCAGCCAATGTCTCAGAGGTATTCTTTGCAGCATAAGATGGTGCATTGTCATGCATGAAGATGATTTTGCTCCTGAAGGCACGTTTCTGCTTTTTAGACCATGGAAGGAAATTGTCAGTCAGAAACTCTAAATACTTTGCAGAGGTCATTTTCACACCTTCAGGAACCTTAAGGCATCCTACCAGCTGTTTCCCCGTGATTCTGACCCAAAATGTGACTCCTCCACCTCCTTGCTGACGTCGCACCCTTGTTGGGACATGGTGGCAATCCACCAACCATCCACTACTCCATCCATCTGGACCATCCAGGGTTGCTTGACACTCATCAGTAAACAAGACTATTTGGAAATGAGTGTTCATGTATGTCTGGGCCCACTTTAACAATTTCTGCTTGTGAACACTGTTTAAGGGTGGCTGAATATTAGGTTTATGCACCACAACAAGCCTTTGAATGATCCTACACCTTGGGGTTTGAGGGACTCCAGAGGCACTAGCAGTTTCAAATAACTGTTTGCTGCTTTGCAATGGTATTTTGTCATCTGCTCTCTTAATCCCATGAATTTGTCTGGCAGAAACCTTCCTCATTATGCCTTTATCTGCATGAACTCTGTCTGTGCTCTGTTTCAGTCACAAATCTCTTCACAGTATGATGACCACTCAAGTTTTCATGGAATATCTAATGTTTTCATACCTTGTCCAAGGCATTGCACTATTTAATGCTTTTCAGCAGCAGAGAGATCCGTTTTAGTTCCCATATTACTTGAAACCTGCTTAATAATGTGGAATATAATTTAAGTAGTTTTCCTTTAATTAGTTTTCCAGGTGATTCTAATTATCACGTGTTTAAAGGGACTCTGTCACCTGAATTTGGCGGGACTGGTTTTGGGTCATATGGGCGGAGTTTTCGGGTGTTTGATTCACCCTTTCTTTACCCGCTGGCTGCAATATTGGATTGAAGTTCATTCTCTGTCCTCCATAGTACATGCCTGTGCAAAGCAAGATTACTTTGCACAGGCATGTACTATGGAGGACAGAGAATGAACTTCAATCCAATATTGCAGCCAGCATGCAGCCAGCGGGTAAGGAAAGGGTGAATAAAACACCCGAAAACTCCACCCATATGACCCAAAACCAGTCCCGCCAAATTCAGGTGACAGGTTCCCTTTAAGATTGATTTCAGTGATCCATTGAGCCCTGAGACAATACCATCTTTGAGTTTATTTGAAAAACAAAACAATTAAATCTTTATGACACAAATCCAATTTGCATAATAATTTGGAACACAGTGTAATCAGAGACCTCCACTGATCACTTTCCACCATACTGTAATCTACACCAGAATCATAGGTAGATATAGACTTCAAGCAAGCAATAATGCTGGATTATCCCACCTATGGAATCTCATTTTGAAAATAAATTATTTTATATTGCCATAGACAGATTTATTAAACAAAGCTTTAATATAGAACAAAAACCAATACACAACAGCTTTGTAACAGATTCCCCAACAATAGAGTTTTCTGGCAATAAGTACTTTATTTAAAATTTATTTTCTTATTTTAAAAAGTAAAAATAGTAATATATACAAAAACCTATAAGAAACTTTTTTAAACTGAAGTGAACACTGGAGAATTCTCTTTTGTGGGAATATTTGAAATTCTTTTTTTTTGTCAGTTCTTATTTTCTCCTTAAACATCATAGTGGTCGGTTCTTCTCTGCTGGACATCTCCTCCTTTTGCTTCTGGTTTCTTAGGTCTAAATTTGTTGCTTCTGCAGGAAGAACGTTAATCATTGATTATACTGAAATGGAAGCAAAAGCAGTTTAAAATTTTGTGGCAAAAGTCTAGATCATTTAGTTTCTACCTCCATTTACTGAAGGTCAGTTGCACAAATCCAATGACCTTCTTGTGTGTCTCATGCACTTGTGAAGTTCTCTTCTAATGAATACAAAGGGGAAAAGCCCATAAGCATAATAATCACATATATACAGGTATTAAGCAATGTGACTTATACAAGAGACCATGCTTCCCAATCAGATTCAGTTATTAGGGCTTTAAAAGGGAAATTCCATTCTCCAAGTTCATATCCATACATGTAACTGGTGTAATAATATTGGCAAATATCTCCAATAAGATCTATACCTAAGCTACTGAAATGCCCAATATTTGCTCAGCAGCATAGTGATTCAAAGGCAATATACCAGATTTCTAATTAGAGTTTTTTTTTGCAATTATTATTATTGGGATAAGTTGGAAATATGAATACCCCTTTAACTTAATTTTACATGTTGTTATAAACTTAGTGATTATTAATACTTGTGCCTTGTTACATGTTCTTCTAATATGTTCATTACTTGTCTTGTATAGATGAGTAATCAGTTTTTTGTTTTAAATGGGGGGACATGTCAAATGTGGGATTTAATAAGTTGCATTATTATTTTGGCTTAAAGGTATCAATTACCTACTTTCTATAATTAACATTAATGATTCCTTTTACAAGCGTCAGATTTACAAGGATCGCTCCTCAGCAGGATAAGATTATTTTCTTCCATGAATGCTCTTGTCAATTTATATTTCTGCCTTGAATTAAGTCAGTGGTCTTCATTATGGAGGATTTACAGGGGAAAGTGGTCAAAATTTAGTAAGTTTAAATTATAAAGTTTTCTCTCCACCATTGCTTATTACTAGTGTTGAGCATTCCGATACCGCAAGTATCGGCCGATATTTGCGGTATCGGAATTCCGATACCGAATTCCGATACTTCCCGCGTATCGGATACCGGAATTGGAAGTTCCCAGAATTCAAACTGAATGCAGCAGCCAATGAGGAATGATTGGAAGTGTGGGCACATCCTGTTTAGCATGGTGGGCATGTAAGTACTGGCAAGGCTGTGATTGGCTGCTGAAATGATGTCACTCTGCACTATAAAAAACGCTGCCGCCATTTTGCGCTCACTCTGCTGTGATTTCAGTTAGGGACAGGACGCTGTGTTCTAACTGAGGGCCAGTTGAGATAGCTAATTGCTTTATTTTCCTTTCCTAAGGCTAATTTAGCAAAACGCTGTGTGTTCTTCACTGTTCACCTTGCTCTTGCCTTGCAGCGTTGTTTTAACAGCGTTCTGCAAGGTCTCTGTGTGTGTGTGTGTGTGTGTGTGTGTGTGTGTGTGCAGCTCACTCTGTAGTCTGTGTGCAGCCATATACCCGGTTGTATTCAGCTCAGGGGGGGTTCACACTGCCTCACACAGTTGTCCTTTTTTGCTCATAGTGCAGCCTGCTGCACATTTTTTCTCAAATTTCCTATTAGTGTTTTTCCACCCGTCTCCAGCTAAATTGTGGAAAAACACTACATAGGCTAACCTAGAGGGGTTTTTTTGGGCCTTGCAGCGCCGTTTACGGCTGTCTGCACGGTCTCTGTGTGAGCGCAGCTCGCCCTGTAGTCTGTGTGCAGCCATAGCCGGTTGGATTCAGCTCAGGGTGCGTTACTGCCTCATACCTTGAAAAAAAATTTCCTTTTTTTCAAATAGTGCAGCCTGTTTAAAATTTAAAAAAAAAATTCCCTATTAATGTCTTTCCACCCGTCTCCAGCTAAATAGTGGAAAAAACACTAAATAGGATAACCTAGAGGAGGTTTTTTGGGCCTTGCAGCGCCGTTTACGGCTGTCTGCACGGTCTCCGTGTGATTTAAACTAGCTCTGTAGCCCGATCTGCAAAAAAAAAAAGTAAAGTTCAGCAAACACAACTTAACACTTGTGTAGGCCACATTTGAAAAATAATAAAGTTTAGTCCACACTTTACAACATTAGTGTTTCTTACACCTGTTAGGAGGAGCATTTCAGGAATAAGCACACTAAGGCCTTAGTACTTTTCTGCTTATCTTTATCTGTCAACCAAGATGAACAGGGCAGGGAGTAAGGCACGTGGGCGTGGGTGCGGAGCAGGGAGAGGAGCAGGGAGAGGACGTGGTGATTTTGTGCCTGCTGCGGGCACCGGTGACTCGTCGTCACTCAGTTTCAGCAGGGAACAGTCCTTCATGCGCAGCTTTGTCGGAGAGCGCCGTGCACCGCTGCTGCGTGAAGACCAAATTGAAGCCGTTGTCGGGTGGATGGCAGCTAACGCCTCGGCATCGACTTCAGTTAGTGCCACATCCTCTCAGGCACAGAGCACTGGAGAGCAGCCTTCTGTCTCTTCACCACCTGCCAAATTGGCCAGGCAGTCAGAGAGCCCAGGACAGGAGCCGTCTCTACTTCTGTTCTCTGAATCTCTTGGCTTGGAAACAGGGGGCCAGCCAAGCAGCATTGGAGAAATGGAAGAAGAGGCAGTGTGCAGTGATGCCCAACAGCTTTGTCTCTCTGACTCTGAAGAGGCGGGTGGGCCAGTGCCTCCGGTGACCACAGCGCAGTACGCATCTGATGATGAAACTCAGGTGCCGCTTTCTGGTGCGTACTGTGCTGCCGAGACTACCCAGGAGGAGCAGTTGGTGGCAGAGGGTAGTGGAGATGATGAGGTCGTTGACCCATCGTGGCGTGAGGAACAGGAAGGTGGTGGGAGCAGCTCTGAGGAAGAGATTCCCCTTACAGGCCAAAGAGGGAGAGGGAGGGGGAAGACTGCGGAGCCTGTAGCCTCCACTTTGGCACCCGTTAGGAGCCTGTCTCTTTCCAAAGCCAAAAAGGGCGCTCCCAAGACTTGCAGTGCCTGGTCCTTTTTTGACACAGTTGCAGATGACATTTGTTTTGTCAAATGCAAGCGGTGTCATCAGAAAGTAAAAAGAGGGAAAAATGTCAGCAACCTCAATACCACAAATATGTGGAAACATGTGCGGACCAGGCACGCGGTGGAGTTACAGAAACAGACTGAAGATGTAGGCCAACCAACAGCGGCAGCTACCACCTCTTCAGCTCGTGTTGCCTCTTCCTCCAGCTCACGCACAGCTGGTTTGGCTTCCTCCCAGGATCGCCATGGAAGAACCTCTGGCACTGTTGTCCAGAGACCTTGTGTAATTCCACCCACAGCACCACCTTCCCAGTCATCCTCACACTCCCAGTCTACTCTACAGCCATCGGTAGTACAGGCATGGGAGAAAAGGCGGGCATTCTCGGCCAACCACCCCCGAGCACAGGCTCTGAATGCAGGCATTGCCAAACTGTTGTCCCTGGAAATGCTCTCGTTCAGGCTGGTGGAGACTGACAGCTTCCGTGACTTGATGGCATTGGCAGTCCCACAGTACAAGGTGCCCAGCCGCTTTTACTTCAGCAGGCAAGCTGTCCCTGCCCTGCACAGACATGTTGAGGGAAACATAAAACATGCGCTACTGAACGCCGTCAGTAGCAAGGTCCACCTCACCACCGATGCGTGGACCAGTCAGCATGGACAGGGGCGATACGTTTCCCTCACTGCCCATTGGGTTAATGTTGTTGAGCCAGGTACAGATCGTGCGAGTGGCGCAGGACGTGTCCTGCCCACTCCAAGGATTGCAGGAATCCAGTCTGTACGCATTGACTCCTCCTCTTACACAAGTTCCTCAGAATCAACTCTGCAGGAGCCGTCACAGTCCACCTCCACATGGACCCGTGAACGTTTACCTATGACCGACATGAGCACAGCCGTGGCCAAACATCAGCAGGCCGTCTTGAAACTAGTTTCATTGGGGAATCGAAGCCACACAGCGCAGGAGCTCTGGAATGCCATCAAGCAGGAGAGCGATGTGTGGTTACTGCCAGCGAATCTCCAGCCAGGCATGGTAGTGTGTGACAATGGCCGAAATCTGGTGGCAGCTTTGGCCCTTGGCAACCTCACTCACATCCAATGTCTGGCACATGTGCTCAATTTGGTTGTGCAGAGTTTTCTGAGGGACTATCCGGATCTTGATGCCCTGCTGCACAAGGTCCGTCTAGAGTGTGCTCACTTGCGGCGTTCCAGCTTGGCCAGATCCCGCATTGCTGCTCTGCAGCGCCGATTCCGCCTTCCGGAACACCGCATCATATGTGACCTACCTACCCGGTGGAATTCCACGTTACATATGTTGGAGCGGTTGTGTGAGCAGCAGCAAGCAGTTATGGAGTACCAGCTGCATCAGGCGCAAAGAAGTCGCAGTCAGCGCCGATCAGACTTCACAACCACAGAGTGGGCCACTATGAAGGACGTCTGCCAGGTTTTGCGTCCTTTTGATTATTCCACGTGGATGGCAAGTGCAGATGATGCACTAGTCAGCATGACTGTCCCCCTTATCTGCCTGCTTCAGCAAACTTTGCAAGGGTTAAGGGATGATGTTGTGGAAGAGGTGGAGGATGAGGAGTCACCTTTTCCATCAGCTTCTGGAGAGTCAGCGCCACGTGGTTCCTCACAAAGGGGTACGCAGGGGCCAATTTGTGAGGAGGATGAGGAGGAGTCAATGGAGGAGGAAGAGCTCCGTCCAGAGGAGGGAGCGACACAATTGTCCAGTGGTCAGTGTGTACAGCGAGGGTGGGGTGATGACGAGCGGGCAGAGATCATGTCTCAAGCAGGGGACAGCGTTTCTGGGCCAGTTGGCACTCTGCAGCACATGCTGGATTTCATGCTGCAGTGCCTGAGAAACGACCGCCGCATCGACCACATTCTCAACATGCCTGATTATTGGGTGTTCACCCTCCTCGATCCTCGCTACCGGGACAACGTCCAAAACCTCATCCCAGCGTTGACCCGGGAGCGTAAATTGCGGGAGTACCACGACACACTGGTGAATTCCATCATCTTCTCCTGTCCAACTGAGAGGAGTGCTGCTAGTGCTTTACAAAGCAGCTCAGTGCGTCGAGGCAGTGGGGGAGGCTCTGCCCAAAGAGGGAGCAGAAGCAGTGCCTCTGCCCAAGGCAAGCCCAGTATGGCACAACTCTGGCACACTTTTGTGTGCCCGCCCCAAATGTCTACACCATCACCGGCGGCTCCAGTCAGCAGGAGGCAAAGGTTCCGTCAGATGGTGACATACTACATGGCTTGCCCTCTTACTGTACTCCCAGACGGCTCTTCCCCATTCAAGTTTTGGGTCTCTAAGCTGGATACATGGCCAGAGCTAAGCCAGTATGCATTGGAGGTGCTGGCTTGCCCTGCGGCTAGTGTCTTATCGGAACGTGTCTTTAGTGCCGCAGGTGGTGTGCTAACAGACCGTCGCATGCGACTGTCCTCCGATAACGTTGACCGGCTTACTTTCCTGAAAATGAACCAGGCCTGGATCTCGCAGGAATTTGCCACTCCTCTGCCTGATTAAGTAATTGGGTGTCATCCAGGTCTCCTGCTGTGTTCATCTTTCTACCACCTGAACTGCTATTCCTGGGCTCCAACACCGCCAGTTGCGGCTCAGAAGTGCAGGCTGCACAGTAAAAACATACGACCCAGTGTTATTGGGTTTCAGTAACGTCAGCTGATCCCCAGCTGTGTAGCTGGCAATGTGTCCTGCGACCGCCACGCTGCCACAACAACCTAAATGTAAGGGAACCTGTCCCCCCCCTCCCGTCGTTTGTTACTGAAAGAGCCATCTTGTGCAGCAGTAATGCTGCACAAGGAAAAGGTAGCTCTTTTGGTTTAGCTCCTTGCACACGCAGAACTTAACACTTATAAAATGTGTTCACTGATACAGTTATACCGTCCCGGAGCTGGGACTTTCCTTCGTAATGTGACGCAGCACAGCCGTCATTCCTACCCCCTTGGTGCCATGCACGGCCTCCTCAGCGTTGTTTTAAGCTGTCACGGAGCCTGCGCTGTTCTGTTATCCCTTGGGCATGCCCTATTTGCGCTGCCTGTCTTCTGACATAATTTGGTGTCAGGCTGGCTGCGCCTGTGCGGCCGCGCTGCCCGGGATCCCGCCTCGCAGTGTCTTCTGATTGAGTCACACTGCGGGCCTGGGATCCATGGGCATGCGCAGTGCATATCTTCCCCTCGGGCTCTCGCTCATTTCCCTCCGCCTTCTTTAGACTGTGCGCCGTCAGCTGATCCCTAATAGCATGCCACGGCGGTGACACCGCACAGTCTGAAGAAGAGGGAAGGAGGGGAGTGAGAGTCGAGTATATGCACTGTGCATGCCCATGGATCCAAGGCCCGCAGTGGGATTACGTTAGACGAGACTGCGAGGTGGGATCTGGAGCAGCGTGGACGCACAGGCACTGACAGCCTGACACCAAATTATGTCAGAAGACAGGCAGCGCTAATTGGGCATGGCCAAGGGGTAACAGAACAGCGCAGGCTCCGTGACAGCTTAAAACAACGCTGAGGAGGCAGCGCACGGCACCAAGTGGATAGGAATGACAGCTGTGCTGTGTCCCATTACGAAGGAAATTCGCACCTCCGGGACGGTTGAACGGTATAAGGGGACACATTTTTAGTGTTTACTTCAGTGTTTGCAAGGAGCATAATTAAAAGAGCAACCTTTTCCTTTTGCATCCTTAGTGCTGCACAAGATGGCTCTTTCAGCTACAAACGTCTTGGGGGGGGGGGGTTAAAGGTTCCCTTTCAACTTGCTCCAATCAGGCTTCGGCCTATACTCTGTTCTTCTGCTCCTCCTGCTGACCCTGGGCTCTAACACCGCCAGTTGGTGCCTGGAAGTGCTGTGTGCACAGTCAACAGTCGCTCCTCTGTTATTGGGGTTCAGTAACGTCAGCCGATCCCCAGCTGTGTGTGCGTCAATCCCTCCAATCTGCTCCTCCTGCTGTCCCTGGGCTCTAACACCGCCAGTTGGTGCCTGGAAATGCTGTGTGCACAGTCAACAGTCGCTCCTCTGTTATTGGGGTTCAGTAACGTCAGCTGATCCCCAGCTGTGTATCCGGCAACGTGTCATGCGACCGCCACGCTGGCACAACTAAAATGTAAGGGGACCTGTCCCCCCCCCCCTAGGCGTTTGTTACTGAAAGAGCCACCATGTGCAGCACTAATACTGCACAAGGGAAAGGTCGCTCTTGAAATTATGCTCCTTGCAAACGCTGAACTACACACTCATGTAATGTGTCCCCTCACACCGTCCAACCGTCCCGGAGGTGGGACTTTCCTTTGTAATGTGACGCAGCACAGCCGTCATTGCTACCCCCTTGCCACCGTGCGCTGGCTCCTTAGCGTTGTTTGATTCCGTCATGGACCCTGCGCTGTTATGTTATCCCTTGGCCATGCACAGTTTGCGCTGCCCGTCCTCTGACATCATTTGTTGTCGTCCTGGCTGCGCCTGTGCGTCCACGCTGCCCGAAATCCCACCTCGCAGTGTCGTCTAATGTGATCCCACAGTGGGCCTGGTATCCATGGCCATGCGCAGTGCATATACTAGCCTCTCACTCCCCTTCTTCACGCTTCTTCAGACTAGGCGGCGTCAGCTGATCCCTAATAGCATGCCACGGCCGTGACGCCGCACAGTCTGAAGAAGCAGGAAGGAGGTGAGTGAGAGGCGATGATATGCACTGCGCATGCCCATGGATCCCTGGCCCGCAGTGGGACTACATTAGATGACACTGCAAGGTTGGATCTCGGGCAGCTTGGACGCACAGGCACTGCCAGCCTGACACCTACATGATGTGAGAAGACGGGCACCGCTAACTGTGGCATGGCCAAGGGATAACATTACAGCGCGGGCTCCGTGACAGAACCAAACAACGTTGAGGAGGTGGCGCACGGCACCAAGGGGGTTGGAATGACGGCTTTGCTGTGTCACATTACAAAGGAAAGTCCCACTTCCGGGACGGTTTGACAGTGTGAGGGGACACATTATATGAGTGTGTACCTTCAGCGTTTGCAAGGAGCATAATTTTCGGAGCCACCATTTTCCATGTGCAGTATTACTGCTGTACAAGATGGCTCTTTCAGCAACAAATGCCTGGGGGGGGGGGGGGTTAAAGGTTCCCCTTCAACTTGCTCCACTGCAGTCTTCGGCCTACACTCTGCTCCTCTTTGATTCCCTGGGTTTCAACACTGTCAGTTGCCACCTGGAAGTGTTGTCTACACAGAAAAAACACTAGGTGATGTGTCAGTGGGGTTCAGCACCGCCAGCTGTTCCCCTGCTGTGTAGTCGGCAACGTGTCCGGCACAAGCCACACTGGCACAACAGAACAAAAGCTGCCACCAGTGCAGGCTTCGGCCTACACTCTGCTCCTCTCCTCCTCCTGCTGACCCTGGGCTTAAACACCGCTAGTTTTTGCCCGGAAGTGCTAGCTGCACAGAGAAAAACACCAGCCAATGTGTTAGCAGGGGAACAGCTGGCGTTGCTGAACCCCACTGTGTAGCCGGCAACGTGACCTGCAAACGCCACGCAGGCACATGAACTGAAATTAAAGGGAACATGGCTCCACCCCCCCAGGTGTTTCTATGTATAACAGCCACCTAGTACAGCAGTACTGCTGCATTTGTACAAGGTGGCTGATTTTTTATCCTTGCCCACGTAGAATTAAACACGTAAAATATGTGTCTCATTACAGACCATTACAATGTCCCTGAGGTGTGACTTTCCTTTTTAATGACACGCACCACCCCCCTTGGTAGCGCTGCCCGTCTTCTGACATCATTGGTTGGCTGCCTGTGCCTGTGCGTCCGCCCTGCCCGACACAACCCCCCTCGTTTCATATATTTTGGCTGCGAGGGTGTGATTGATGGGCATGTGCAGTGCATATGTTCGCCTGTCTTAACTCATCTCCTTCCGCCTTCTTCAGACTGTGCGGCCTCCTGGCCGTGGTAGGCGATAAGGGATCAGCTGAGGCCGCCCAGTCTGAAGCAGGTGTAAGGACATGTGTGAGCGGCAAACATATTTACTGCACAAGGCCACGAATCCCAGCCACGCAGTGTGATTTTTTGAAAACACACTGCGGGCCTGGGATTCATATCCATTGCTAACCGCAACGGCCAACATGAAATGAGGTGAGAAGACAGGCAGCGCTCACAGCCATTGGCCAAGGGATCACAATAGCGCAGACTCCCGTACAGCTAATAACAACGCTCAGGAATCTGCGCCCAGCACCTAGGTGTAAATTTTGACACCTGTGCTGCGTCTCCTTAAAAAGACAAGTCACGCCTCCACTACTGTTTGACAGTATAATGGGCTAAATAGTGTACGTGTTTTATTCAGCGTGTGCAAGGAGCAAACTAAATAGAGCAACCTTTTACTTGTGCAGCATTAATGCTGCACAAGGTGTGGCTCTTGTACCTTTCAACACCTGAGGGGGGGTTAAAGGTTACCTTTGAAATTGGTTCAACTAGGCTTCGGCCTACACTCTGCTCCTCTCCTCCTCCTGCTGACCCTGGGCTCTAACACCGCTAGTTTTTGCCCGGAAATGCGAGCTTCACAGAGAAAAACAAGAGCCAATGTGTTAGTGGGGTTCAGCACCGCCAGCTGTTCCCCTGCTGTGTAGCCGGCATAGTGTCCAGCACAAGCCACGCTGGCACAACCGACCAAAAGCTGCCACCAGTGCAGGCTTCGGCCTACACTTTGCTCCTCTCCTCCTCCTGCTGACCCTGGGCTCTAACACTGCCAGTTTTTGCCCGGACATGCAAGCTGCACAGAGAAAAACACCAGTTAATGTGTCAGTGGGGTTCAGCAACGCCAGCTGTTCCCCTGCTGTGTAGCTGGCAACGTGTCCTGCAAACGCCACGCAGGCACATGAACTGAAATTGAAGTGAGCCTGCCCCCCACCCCCAGGTGTTTCTATGTATAACAGCCACCTTGTACAGCAGTACTGCTGCATTTGTACAAGGTGGCTGACTTAGTCTACTTGCCCACGTGGAACTCAACACATCCAAAATGTGTCTCAGAGACCATTACAATGTCCCTGAGGTGTGACTTTCCTTTTTAATGACACGCAGCACCCCCATTGTTAGCGCTGCCCGTCTTCAGACATCATTGGTTGGCTGGCTGTGCCTGTGCGTCCGCCCTGCCCGACACAACGCCCCTCGTTGTCTCATATATTTTGACTGCGAGGGTGTGATTGATGGGCACGAGCAGTGCATATGTTCGCCTGTCTTCACTCCCCTCCTTCCGCCTTCTTCAGACTGTGCGGCCTCATGGCCGTGGCAGGCAATAAGGGATCAGCTGAGGCCGCCCAGTCTGAAGCAGGTGTAAGGACATGTGTGAGCGGCGAACATATTTACTGCACAAGGCCACGAATCCCAGCACCGCAGTGTGACTTTATGGAAAGGCACTGCGGGTCTGGGATTTATGGCCATCGTTAACCGCACCGGCCAACATGAAATGAGGTCATAAGACGGCCTGCACTAACAGGGTATTGCCAAGGGATAACACAAGAGCGCACTCTCCTGTACTGCAAATAACAACGGTAAGGAGTCTGCGCCCAGCACCTAGGTGTAAATTTTGACACCTGTGCTGCGTCTTCTTCAAAAGAAAAGTCACGCCTCCACTACTGTTTGACAGTATAATGGGCTAAATAGTGTACGTGTTTTATTCAGCGTGTGCAAGGAGCAAAATGAAGAGAGCAACCTTTGACTTGTGCAGCATTAATGCTGTTCAAGGTGTTGCTCTTGTACCTTGCAACACCTGAGGGGGGGTTAAAGGTTACCTTTGAAATTGGTTCAACTAGGCTTCGGCCTACACTTTGCTCCTCTCCTCCTCCTGCTGACCCTGGGCTCTAACACCGCTAGTTTTTGCCCTGAAGTGCAAGCTGCACAGAGAAAAACACCAGCAATGTGTTAGTGGGGTTCAGCACCGCCAGCTGTTCCCCTGCTGTGTAGCCGGCATCGTGTCCAGCACAAGCCACGCTGGCACAACCGACCAAAATCTGCCACCAGTGGAGGCTTCGGCCTACACTCTGCTCATCTCCTCCTCCTGCTGACCCTGGGCTCTAACACCGCTAGTTTTTGCCCGGAAGTGCTAGCTGCACAGAGAAAAACACCAGCCAATGTGTTAGTGGGGTTCAGCACCGCCAGCTGTTCCCCTGCTGTGTAGCTTGCAACGTGACCTGCAAACGCCACGCAGGCACATGAACTGAAATTGAAGGGAGCTTGCCCCCCACCCCCAGGTGTTTCTATGTATAATAGCCACCTTGTACAGCAGTACTGCTGCATTTGTACAAGGTGGCTGACTTAGTCTACTTTCCCACGTTTAATTAAACACGTAAAAAATGTGTCTCATTACAGACCATTACAATGTCCCTGAGGTGTGACTTTCCTTTTTAATGACACGCAGCACCCCCCTTGTTAGCGCTGCCCGTCTTCTGACATCTTTGGTTGGCTGGCTGCGGCTGTGCATCCGCCCTGCGTGAAACAACGCCCCTCGTTGTCTTATTTATTTTGTCAGCGAGGGTGTGGTTTATGGGCACGAGCAGTGCATATGTTCGCCTGTCTTAACTCATCTCCTTCCGCCTTCTTCAGACTGTGCGGCCTCATGGCCGCGGCATGCGAAAAGGGATCAGCAGAGGCCACCCAGTCTGAAGCAGGTGTAAGGACGTGTGTGAGCATCGAAAATATTTACTGCTCAAGGCCACGAATCCCAGCACCGCAGTGTGACTTTATGAAAAGGCACTGTGGGTCTGGGATTTATGGCCATCGTTAACCGCAGCGGCCAACATGAAATGAGGTCATAAGACGGGCAGCGCTAACAGGGCATTGCCAAGGGATAACACAAGAGCGCAGACTCCTGTACAGCAAAAAACAACGCTCAGGAAGCTGCGCCAAGCACAAAGGCGTTATTTGGGACACCTATGCTGCGTCTCCTTAAAAATACAAGTCACGCCTCAACTACAGTTTGACTGTAGAATGGGCTAAATTGTGTACGTGTTGCATTCAGCGTGTGCACGTAGAAAAATTAATAGAGCAACCTTTTACTTGTGCAGCATTAATGCTGCACAAGGTGTGGCTTTTGTACTTTGTAACACCTGAGGGGGGGTTAAAGGTTACCTTTGAAATTGGTTCAACTAGGCTTCGGCCTACACTCTGCTCCTCTCCTCCTCCTGCTGACCCTGGGCTGTAACAACGCTAGTTTTTGCCCAGAAGTGCTAGCTGCACAGAGAAAAACACCAGCCAATGTGTTAGTGGGGTTCAGCACCGCCTGCTGTTCCCCCACTGTGTAGCCGGCAAAGTGTCCTGCAAACGCAACGCAGACACAAAGCTGACTCCAGTGCAGGCTTCGGCCTACACTCTGCTCCCCCTGCTTACCCTTTGCTCCAACACCGCTAGTTGGGGCTGTAGGAAGACAATCTTTGATAGGCAACGCATCCGGGTTCCAGCACCGCCAGCTGGTTCTCGGCAGTGTTTTTGTCACAGGTACTCCCTCGTGCCAAACCTGGTTTCAGCACAGTCAGCTGTTTCCGGGTTGTGTCAAGCTCACTGAGACGCCTATGCTTGCCCCGTCGTGGTGCGGTCGGGTTAGCCAACTCCAGGGTGCCTCCAGTTTAGGAGCTTCCTATGTGGGCTGCGTGAACTGGTAGTCAAGGCTGGTTCTGTAGTGCCAGTAGGCCCAGCTCCCCCTGTAGGACTGTTGGGGTTCGGTAACTGCGGCTGCCTCGCGGCCTAGCTGTTCTCTCCTCTCCTGTGGGCCTTGGGGTCCACCACCTGGTTCCAGCACCGTCAGCTGGTTCCGGGCCGAGCCTTTGGCTTAGGTGCCTCCTCCTGGGTATCCGAGTTCCGCCAACGTCAGGCGGTCCTTGGTAGTGCTTTTAAGCGCGGGCACCTACAGCTTAGTAACCGGGTTCCAGCACTGTCAGCTGGTCCTCGGTCGTGCCATTGGCTCTTGCACACTGGGGCAACGCATCTGGGTTCCAGCACCGCCAGCTGGTTCTCGGCAGTGTTTTTGTCACAGGTACTCCCTCGTGCCAAACCTGGTTCCAGCACCGTCAGCTGGTTCTCGGCAGTGTCTTTTGCTCTTGTACCTTCTGCTCCCCATCCTGGTTCCAGTACCGTCAGCTGGTTCCGGGCCGAGCCTTTGGCTTAGGTGCCTCCTTCTCGGTATCCGAGTTCCGCCAACGTCAGGCGGTCCTTGGTAGTGCTTTTTAGCACGGGTACCTCCTGCTTAGTAACCGGGTTCCAGTAACGTCAGCTGGTCCTCGGTAGTTCCATAGGCTCTTGAACCTTCGGGTAGCCATCCGAGTTCCAGTTCCATCATCTGGTTCTTGGCATTTTCTCAGCCTTCTTGTACCTTCTGCTACATTTCCAAGTTGAAGACCCTAAAGTCGACGACCCGGAAGACCACCCCGATGACGACGACAACCCGGAAGACCACCCCGATGACGACGACGACGGCGGAGACGACGACGGCGGAGACGACGACACTGGAGACGACGACATGGAAGACCGAGAAGCAGAAGAACAAGAGGCTGCAGAACAAAGAGCAGAAGAACATTAAGCATAACACTTAATATCAGAGCAAAAGATATTATCTCAATTATATGCAGAAGAAGACTAAGCAGTGTATGGGGGTGAGTCCATTCCTCCTCGTGGTGCCCCTGGATAAAGCCTGATGCTGCAGGCCAAACTGAACGCGGACAAATGTAACTTTTGTGACTGGCAGAACGGAAGGTGTAATCTTCCAACTTTTATAGATAACTACGGGAATGCCTGTCACAAATGAGAATATGATGAAGAAGTAGAATAGGAAGAATAATACAGTTGAATAAAATGAATATGTAGAATAGGAAGAATAATAATAGTTGAATAAAATGAATATGAAGAATGTAATAAAAAAAAAAAAAAGGTAAAGGATGAAGAAGAAGATGAATAAGGTGAAGAAGAAGTTGATGTCAAAGATGCTGATGATGATGAAGATGAAAGTGTGGGAAAAGTAAAAAAAAAAAAGGGGAAGGGCGTGGAATAGTGAAACATCAATATCTGACAAAATAAAAAAAATATTTACATAGTCAATATCTTTGTCACTCCGAACGTCTTTAAAAAAAAAAAAAAAAAACATGCTATTCTATTTGATTGGGCTAAACCTCTATGACTTTAATGTCTCCGCCACCTCCCCAAATACATCCTGCATTATTCTTAGTTGTTTTCCTTCATGTAGAATGAACCTACAAGGAAAGAAAGGGTTTATTTTAATTCCGATATTTTGGTCCCATTGACTTGCATTGGGATCGGGTATCGGTATCGGCGATATCCGATATTTTTTGAATATCGGCCGATCCTATCCGATACTTTCCGATATCGGAAGGTATCGCTCAACACTACTTATTACGTTTTTTCTGTATAGTTGCCTATTACAAAAAAATTTCATAATTCTTAGATAATAAATACGTTTTTTTTCAAATAAAAATCAATATAATAAACATGAGGTGCATCACAACCCCATTTAGACTATCAACCCAGTGAAGTCCCACTTTCTGCTGGTAATTACTTTACATTGCCCTATTACATACATGTTTACCTATTATACCTGTGTCAGTGTAGATTAACCACAGATTATAATGCAATAAGACAGTATGTATAATCCTATTAGATGCTAGAATTTTTTCCGTCTGTTATATTGGCCTTGAATTCTTGAAGTCACCATTATTGTTAAAGTTAATGGACATTGTTTTAATTAAATCTCAAGTAAACAAACATTCCTTTATCTCAGTGCAGAAGTGCCATTGTCTATTTGTCACTAATATTAAAGCTACTTTCAAATTTGTTAAAAAAATAAAAAATCTGTATTTAGGTAATTGGCAAAATATATTCTATAATTGAAAGCCAGATATTAACTAAAGAAGCTTTCCTGCTTTTAATTTTTTAGTATACTTGATTATAGTTTGATATTAGAGCAACCATTGATTTTTATTAATGTAAAATTAATGAATTATAGTTGTCATATAGATACGGTTCACAGATTCTATTCTAGGAGTCCAGAGGAATTTCCTGTCCTCCACCATCCTTAATTTTTCCCTGAGCTAAATAGTGAAAATGTCTCAGTATAGTACGATATCGACTATCTATATTATATACATGTATGTATAATATGTATAATAAAAGTCTGAAAAGCTTTTGAGAAGGGAGGACTTTATGCATTGCCATGGTGGTTTATAAATGATGTTCCTTGGTAGACTGGGCATTGGAAAAATTGCACCCCTCAAGGAGCTCAAAACCACATTCAAGAAGTTTATTAACCCTTCAGGTGTTTCACAAGAATTTTTGGAATGTTTAAATAAAAATGATTATTTAACTTTTTTTCACAAAAAATTTATTTCAGCTCCAATTTGTTTTATTTTATTAAGAGTAGTAGGAGAAAATGGACCCCTAAAGTTGTTGTACAATTTGTTCTGAGTACGCCGATACCCCATGTATGTGGTGGTAAACCACTGTTTGGGAACATAGCAGAGCTCGAAAGGGAAGGAGCGCCATTTGACTTTTCAATGCAAAATTGACTGGAATTGAGATGGGACGCCATGTTGCGTTTGGAGAGCCACTGATGTGCCTAAATATTGAAACCCCCCACAAGTGACACCATGTTGGAACTTATCTAGATGTGTGGTGAGCACTTTGACTACGATTGGGAATTGGGTTGAGATTAGGGTTAGGGGTGTGTCAGGGTTAGGGGTGTGGTTAGGGTTACCATTGAGATTAGGGTTAGGGGTGTGTTTGGATTAGGATTTCAGTTAGAATTGGGGGGTTTCCACTGTTTAGGCACATCAGGGGCTCTCCAAACGCGACATGGCGTCTGATCTCAATTCCAGCCAATTCTGCATTGAAAAAGCAAAACAGTGCTCCTTCCCTTCCGAGCTCTCCCGTGTGCCCAAACAGGGGTTTACCCCAACATATGGAGTATCAGCGTACTCAGGACAAATTGGACAACAACTTTTGGGGTCCAATTTCTCCTGTTACCCTTGGGAAAATACAAAACTGGGGGCTAAAAAATAATTTGTGGAAAAAAAAAGAATATTTATTTTAACAGCTCTGCGTTATAAACTGTAGTGAAACACTTGGGGGTTCAAAGCTGTCAAAACACATCTAGACAAGTTCCTTAGGGGGTCTACTTCCAAAATGGTGTCACTTGTGGGGGTTTCAATGTTTAGGCACATCAGGGGCTCTCCAAACGCAACATGGTGTCCCATCTCAATTCCAGTCAATTTTTCATTGAGAAGTCAAATGGGGCTCCTTCCCTTCTGAGCTCTGCCATGCGCCCAAACAGTGGTTTACCCCCACATATGGGGTATCAGCGTACTCAGGACAAATTGTTCAGCAACTCTTGGAGTCCATTTTCTCCTGTTACCCTTGGTAAAATAAAACAAATTGGAGCTGAATTAAATTTTTTGTGAAAAAAAGTTAAATGTTCATTTTTATTTAGAAAAATATTTAGAATTGAGAGTCCTCAGTGGTTGATACCTTTTAATGTTTAATTTTTATTTAAACATTACAAAAATTCCTGTGAAACACCTGAAGGGTTAATAAACTTCTTGAATGTGGTTTTGAGCACCTTGAGGGGTGCAGTTTTTAGAATGTTGTCACACTTGGTTATTTTCTATCATATAGACCCCTCAAAATGACTTCAAATGTTATGTGGTCCCTAAAAAATGATGTTGTAAAAATGAGAAATTACTGGTCTACTTTTAACCCTTATAACTCCCTATCAAAAAAAATTTTGGTTCCAAGATTGTGGCGATGTAAAGTAGACATGTGGGAAATGTTACCTATTAGGTATTTTATGTGACATATCTCTGTGATTTAATGGCATAAAAATTCAAATTTGGAAAATTGCAAAATTTTCAACATTTTTGCCAAATTTCTGTTTTTTTCACAAATAAGCGCAGGTAATATCAAAGAAATTTTACCAGAGTTATAACCTCATAAAGGGACAGTGGTCAGAATTGTAAAAGTTGGCCCGGTCATTAACGTGCAAACCACCCTTGGAGGTAAAGGGGTTAATATTTGCAAGACACAACACAAGTGCAAGTATCAAATATAAATAGTAAAGCCGCACCCTATAATGGCAATGTCTCTATGGACAGCAGAGTGCACGTCCTCACCAGGGGATCCATCCCAGTAGGTAAATCCAGAAGCACATGAAGAAAAGGACAGCACCACAGCAATTGTGAAAAGACAGCTCCAAAGTTTATTCTGCCATCTGCAACGTTTCGGTCCGCGGACCTTTTTCAAGCATAGTGAAAAGACAATACAACCACCATTATATACCCTTAGGCCAAACCCATTAATTAACAAGCTACCAATGGTGTGGCTCCATATACCTGGAAAAAATACATCATAGTGCAACGTACATATATACATATAAAAACAGTCCCACATTGCCAGCCCCCTATATATACTAGCCGCTAACATAGTCCAACTACCTCTGATCGCTCGCCACTATTGTGTGACACTCGTAAATCCCCAATAAGTCCCCAAAGTCCACAATGTAAACAAATATCACTCGCACCAATCCGGGTACTGCATCCACGATAGTCATGGCATTGTGGGCGTGTTCAGAACAAGAGCAGTCCAATCAGCTCCTCAATCTTAAATCATGTGATCGACATATGCCCAGCATGCAGTGCTCCTCACCGCACTAGTTCATAGGCTGCTGGACCACATGTCAGTGGTAAACAAACACCGCCCACTTTTGTCCAATGGTGCACATTGTATTGTACATGTCCGTGACATTATCCCTGTCCGTAGCTCATATGCGCATGTCGCAGTCCCGGACTCCAGTACAATCAGCACACTGAGTCCATATAGTCAGCGACTGCGTATGACAAAGGAATTCTCCATAAATCTCTTCATGACAGATGGCTCCAGTGAGCGGTCCCATAGCGCTATAATGACGGAATCCAGCATAGTCAGCACACTGAGTCTATTTAATCGGCAACTGCAAAGTAATGCTCCATAGACTTCTTCATAATAGATGACTCCAGTGAGCGGTCACATAGCGCTACAATCAGCGCGCAAAAGTACATCCAGGCTCATAGCTAGGTATAGTATTTTTTCACTCCAGGTCCATAGTATACAACGGTATACAATATGACATTTCTCCACTGGACACCTTATATATTTATCCCCAATATCGACTATTCATATATTATGTGATCCGTCATTTTAAATATTTACATCTATTCATACGGGCCTGTAATGAAAAACGACATATACCGAAAAAACAACCATCATAATAGCTTAAACTCAGTCCGTATAAAACTCCTTGCAAGGACATACATACATTACAAACACCTTTGGTAGCAGGGATTCCCAGCCCGTCTCCCATGTTGGTAATTGCCCAGCCTCAAGCTGCTTAGCATTTGCGATCTGACGAGAGCAGGCACATTAACTCCATAGACATCTATATTTTTTTAACCTGGAAAAACTACATCCAAGCATAAAAAGGGAAAAAGGAGGGGAAAAAAAACGGATTAAGGTAGATATCAGGGATTCCCAGCCCGTCTCCCATGTTGGTAATTGCCCAGCCTCAAGCTGCTTAGCATTTGTGATCTGACGAGAGCAGGCACATTAACTCCATAGACATCTATATTTTTTTATCCTAGAAAAAATACATCCAAGCATAAAAAGGAAAAAGGAGGGGAAAAAAAACAATATAAAAAAACGGATTAAGGTAGATATCAGGCAAATAGCCACACTCTCCTAAGATCAAATTGATCAAGAGGCTACATTTGTATATATAGGACAGATCTAAAAAGCAACTGTTAATGAGACCACCCCTAACAAAAATAAACAGTATATAATAGAATTAAAAACAATAATACACCGATAAGGTACCACAAATGACCAAAAGGACCTTACAGGAGACAACTTTGTTGATAATCAATATTTAAGCCTTTTGGAGAGAGAGTATCAAGCTCATAGATCCATTTCAATTCTTTTCTCTTCAGAAGAGAGACCCGATCGCCACCCCGTCTTGGCATAGGTACATCATCAATGACTCGGTATCTGAGCTGATTAACCGAGTGCCCGAACTCATGGAAGTGCCTAGGTACTGGAAGGTCAATCAAATTCGTTCTAATAGTACTCTTATGCTTTGAAATTCTCGCTTTGACCTCCATTGTGGTCTCTCCTACATAGTAGAGACCACACGGGCAGCTAAGGATGTAGACCACAAAACTACTTCTGCATGTATATCGTTTCCGTATCGTATACTTTTTTCCAGAGTGGGGATGATAAAAACATGCCCCTTTGATTAAATTATTGCAGCTTGCACATCCGAGACAGGGAAAATTACCCAGGCTCGGACGGCTTAAAGTAGTCTGCGGATCCCTCCTTGAGCTGCCCACATCAGACACCACCAACTCGTCCTTCAGATTTCTATTTCTCCTATATGAGAATAATGGGGGCGACTGAAACTCACTCACATTGTCATGTCCCCTCCCCAAAAGTGACCAGTGCCTTCGAATCACAACCGAGATCTGGCCACTCAAACCATTAAATGCTGTCACAAATGGTATCCTCTTATCAGTCACAACACAAGTGCAATCTATGTGTTCATAATTAAAGCATTTTTGATACATAAATATATAATATCCATCATTGATCTAGAAGAAAACGCTTAAGAAACCTCTTTTTTGGATGAGGCTCTTGAATGATCTCCGAGTCACTGTCTTCATTTTCATTCTAGTCCAAGACACCAGGTTCCTCTTCCTCTGTGTCACTCTCTGAAGTTGTGTCTTTGGATTCTTCATCATCTTTATGAATAAATAAAAATGTTTTCATATGCGGTGGCAAAAGTCTCGGCAGTTTCCCAAATGGACCTTGCTGCAGAAGGTCGGTCAGACAGATCCATTCCCCGTCTGGATCATCTCAGTGTGCCCGATAACCCATATCTCAGAACCAGTCCTCATCTGGGTATGTATCACTGAGAACAGAGACACATCAGCATATCTGTGTGAGGGACAGAACGAAACAATAGTCATGGTCTGTAGAAAAGCTAAGTACATTATATTGGCTAAGCATATTCTAAAAAAAAAAAAAATACAATGTCATCAATTTCAGATCAGCGGAGACCCATCTAGTGTAACAGACTATCCCCCAAAACAATATAACAATTTTAAGGGAGTAGTATCTAGAAGAGCTATGCCCTCTTGTCAAATATACAGGAATTATAAAAATTATTGGTGATGTACATCCTCTATGCTTGGTATGCAGGAAATAAAATAATTTCAGTCATCTAAAGTAACTCATAATTCTATACTGGCAAATAGCTTTTCTCCAGTGTGAATTATCTGATGTATAATAAGACACCCTTTATCTGTTAAGGCCTTCCCACATTCTGAACATGAAAATGGCTTCTCTCCTGTGTGAATTCTCTGATGTGTAATAAGATACCCTTTATATGTGAAGGCCTTCCCACATTCTGAACATGAAAATGGCTCCTCTCCTGTGTGAGTTTTCTTATGCACAGCAACTTGTGACTTATATAAAAAACATTTCCCACATTCTGAACATGAAAATGGCTTCACTCCTGTGTGAATTCTGATGTTTAACCCCTTAGCGACCGCCGATA